>NW_022437043.1:402083-554046 GCF_009761245.1 Sapajus apella
AAAAAAAAAAAAAAAAAAAAAAAAAAAAAAAAAAAAAAAAAAAAAAAGAAAGAAAAGAAAAGAAGAAAAAAGAAAGAAAGAATGAACAGAACATCTGAAACCAGAATACACATAGTGAGAATTCCAGAAGGAGAGGAGAGAGAAAAGGGGGAAAAATACTATTTGAAGAAATAATAAGCAAAAAAAAAAAAAAAATTCCCAAACTTGATGAAAAAACAATAGTTGGCATATCTAATACTCTTAACAAATTTCAAATAGGATAAAGTCAAAGACATTCACACAAAAGAACATAATAATTAAACTGTTGGAAGACAAAGAGAGAATCTAGAAAGCAGCAAAAGAAAAATGACTATCACATACAAAAGGTCCTCAATAAGATTTCTTATCAGAAACCTGAGAGGCCAGAAGGCAATAGGATGACATATTCAAAGTACAGAAAGTAAAAGTCTGTTAACCAAGCATTGTATGTCTGACAAAACTACCCTTCAAAATTTAAGAAAAAAATGACATTCCCAGGGAAATAAAAACAGTGAATTTATTTCTAGCAGACCCGTCTTACAAGAAATACCAAAGAGTCCAATAATTATATACAAATGGCCAATAAGCCTGTGAAAAGATGCTTAACAGGTTGATTATTTAATATGCAGGCATTGTAATACAATTATTACGACTATGTAGAAACACGACATAGAGTCCTTAACTGGTATTCTGATACATTAAATGAAAGAAGCGCAATATAAAGTTTTATTTGTGTGATGTTTATAATTCTGTAATATATGTAAAATTATGTAAAAATGAAACATATTGCAGTTATAGATATCAATTGTATAAGAATATAGATCCCCCTAAAAATATGAAGACTATACAGAGTGAAAGACTATGAAAATTATAAATACAGAAAGATTAAGCATTGCAACCAAAATAGAACGTGTTTTTCATATCAATAAATCTAAATGGACTAAATTCATATGTTAAAAGACTTCTAGGCTGGTTCATAAAGTAAATTTAGACACATAAAAATAAGTGATTCAGAAATGTTAAAATAAAATAATTGTTAAATGTACACTAGGCAAACACAAACCAAAAGAAAGAGGATTTGTGATCTTAATATCAAATACAATTTAGGGACAAAATCACTTTGTAAAGCTAGGGATATAAATCACAATGAGAATATACACGGATTACATTGCAGAAGCTAATTTTAACCAAAAACTACAGGAGAAAACAATAAGTAGGAGCTCACTATTAGTGTGAAGTGTGAAATATGCTCATTGTCCAAGGTAAATTAAGTTGTTAAAAAATCAGGGAGGATAAAAAAAGACCTGTGCTTGGTTCTTCAATTTGCCTCTCCCGATCTTTATTCCACCCTCTTCTACCTAGCTTTGGTGCCACGGGAAGCTGAACTCTTTATTCACATTACCGTGTTCCCTTGCCCCTGGCTTCTGGTTAGGTTCAGTCAATGGGAAGCACTAGTAATAGAAGAGAGGATGGAAGAAGAATAAGATCAAGATATTTATTTCCATGTGCCCCTCTCTCTTTAGTTGCTGCAGGTTGGCTGCAACCTTCTGCTGAAGCCAGAGCTCCTGTCAGGAGACCCTCTCCATCTCATGGTCTGTAACCACTCCTTCTCATTCACCTTCATGCTTAGGTGTAATAAATACTCTCCCACTCCCAAATATTTCAGTTACTGCTTTTGTGCAGTTAGCCTTGTGCTTTCCTTCTACTCTGCCAATAATTTTATGAAATATCCTTGTATTAAATTCTCTTCAAGTTACCCAATTTCAGTATGGCCCACCTGTTTTTTGATGATACAAAAGCCAAACATAATTAATCAGATATATCTAACTCATACATATCAAACTCTATTTTGAAAGTAGAGAATATACCTGCTTTTCGAGTACTCATTAAACAGTCCTGAAAAAAATGACAATGTGTTGGTTTATGAAGAAAACACATACACAAAGACCTCAGTAAATTAAAAAAATGCTTTTGTTCCAGTGCAATAAAACTAGATATTAAAATATCAGAAAAAAACCTGTATCCTGAAAATTAAAGAAAAAAAACTCTTATCATTTGAGTCAAGGAGAAAATACAAACTAAAATTGCATGCTGAGTCTCAGGCAGAATTAATGAAAAACAAATCAATACCTAGACACCTTGTAATACATGTACAGAACAACAAAGGCAAAGAAAAAAAAATTAAAGCAGTCAAGGAGAAAAGAGTGCTCACCTAGAAAGAAAGATAAGAAGCTTTTGGCAAGTTATCACAGAAGAATAGTATTTCCAAATTATTGAGGGAAAATATTTGTTACACTAGAATTCTATGTCAAATAAAGGCATTAGAGTTATATGATAATCAGGAGAGTTTACTATTCACAGAAACTTGAAGAAAGAATGAAAGGATGTGCTTTACCAATAATCCAGAAGGAACATGTAGGATACCAAAAGCAATGATGAGTGAAGAAATAAGTCAGCATGATGGTATTTTTAAATAATTGTAGAATGTTAATAGAGAGGAAGAAAAAATGACTAGCTCTAGTGTATTTAAAACAAGAGGGAGCTAAAATCCAAAAACATGAAAATGAGAGAGCAGAGTAAATGTTTACAATTTTCTGAGCTTGTTTTATTGTCTGGTTAGAGATGAGGATGACTTATTTTATTTTGTATGTATGTTAAAATCTGATTGCAAAGACACAAATGCTAATTTACTTAGCATTCAACTGACATCCACAATTGTATTACAGTCAGATATTAGTAGATACCTAACAATTAAAGGAAAAATGGAGGCCAGCCCACCTTCTGAGCTCTACTTCATAGAATAGAAGAAAACACTACCAAGTGTTATTGGTACCCAGGACATTCATTTTTGGCTCCTGTGGAAGAATGATTTTATATACCATATTCTACCGACTTGCTTCCTTGGTGACTTACTGGGTGTGAAGTTCAGTGGCCTGTATATCATTGGCACATTCTCATTCTAAGCATCTGTTCTTGGAATGAAATGAGCATAAATAAAAAAGCAACCTTGTTGAAAAGGTTCAGTCACAAAACAAGTATTTGGAGCCTTGAGACATAATAGGCTGCTTTCTAGTTTAGTGTTGTTAGATGGTAGCTTTCCTTATGGTGGACTTTATTGCCATGTTATCTCCCACTGATTTTTCTTATGGCTTAGATGGCCTGCTGAGCTAACCTGTCTAGTTCCAGAGACCAAAACATGATGAGTATTGTGTGTAGTATCACAGCATTTTTTAGCCCTGGGGTAGAAAGGCTGTAAGCTGTATCACATGTAGCTTCCTTCTGTTGCGAATGAGTATTTAACTATCCAAATACCCTGAGTTTCAAAGGCCATGAAAGGCTGGAAGTTGCTGAGAATTTTATTTGATGAACAGTTCTGATTGTTCTATAATGAGATTAATTACCTTGCCTCCAGGTATAGTTGTTACATTTTATCTCCAGAGCCCGAGAAAACATTCCTCTCTCTTTTTTTTATCGTACTTTAGGTCTGGGGTACATGTGCAGATCATGCAGGATTGTTGCATAGGTACATACATGGCAATGTGGTTTGCTGCCTCCATCCCCTGGTCACCTATATCTGGCATTTCTCCCCATGTTATCCCTCCCCAACCTCCCCACCCCTTGCTGGCCCTCATCTGGCACCCCTCAACAGACCCCAGTGTGTGATGGTCCCCTCCTTGTGTCCATGAGTTCTCATTGTTGAACACCCACCTGTGAGTTAGAACATGTGGTGTTTGATTTTCTGTTCTTGTGTCAGTTTGCTGACAATGATGGTTTCCAGATTCATCCATGTCCCTACAAAGGACACAAACTCATTGTTTTTTTATGGCTGCATAGTATTCCATGGTGTATATGTGCCACATTTTCCTTGTCCAGTCTATCATCGATGGGCATTTGGGTTGGTTCCAGGTCTTTGCTATTGTAAACAGTGCCACAATGAACATTCGTGTGCATGTGTCTTTATAATAGAAAGATTTATAATCCTTTAGATATATACCCAGTAATGAGATTGCTTGGTCAAATGGAATTTCTATTTCTAGGTCCTTGAGGAATTGCTACACTGTATTCCACAATGATTGAACTAATTTACACTCACACCAACAGTGTAAAAGTGTTCCTATTTTTCCACATCCTCTCCAGCATCTGTTGTCTCCAGACTTTTTAATGATCGCCATTCTAACTGGCATGAGATGGTATCTCAATGTAGTTTTGATTTGCATTTCTCTGATGACCAGTGATGATGAGCATTTTTTCATATGTTTGTTGGCCTCATATATGTCTTCTTTTGAAAAGTGTCTGTTCATATCCTTCACCCACTTTTGAATGGGTTTGATTTGTTTTTTTCTTGTATATCTGTTTTAGTTCTTCGTAGATTCTGGATATTAGCCCTTTGTCAGATGAGTATATTGCAAAATTTTTTTCCTATTCTGTTGGTTGCTGGTTCACTCTAATGATTGTTTCTTTTGCTGTACAGAAGCTCTGGAGTTTAATTAGATCCCATTTGTCTTTTTGTTGCTGTTGCTTTTTGTGTTTTAGTCATGAAGTCCTTGCCTATGTCTATGCCCTGAATGGTTTTTCCTAGGTTTTCATCTAGGGTTTTTATGGTGTTAGGTCTTATGTTTAAGTCTTTAAGCCATCTGGAGTTAATTTTAGTGTAAGGTGTCAGGAAGGGGTCCAGTTTCTGCTTTCTGCACATGGCTAGCCAGTTTTCCCAACACCATTTGTTAAACAGGGAATCCTTTCTCCATTGCTTGTTTTTGTCAGGTTTGTCAAAGATCAGATGGTTGTAAATGTGCAGTAGTGCTGCCTCTAAGGCCTCTGCTCTGTTCCGTTAGTCTATATCTCTGTTTTGGTACCAGTACCATGGTGTTTTGATTACTGCAGCCTTGTAGTATAGTTTGAAGTCAAGTAGCATGATGCCTCCAGCATTGTTCTTTTTGCTTAGGATTGTCTTGGCTATGCAGGCTCTCTTTGGTTCCATATGAAGTTTAAGGTGGTTTTTTCCAGTTCTGTGAAGAACATCTTTGGTGGCTTGATGGGGATAGCATTGAATCTATAAATTACTTTGGGCAGTATAACCATTTTGAAAATATTGATTTTTCCTAACCATGAGCATGGAATGTTTTTCCATCTGTTTGTGTCCTCTCTTATTTCCTTGAGCAGTGATTTGTAGTTCTCCTTGAAGAGGTCCTTTATATCCTTTGTCAGTTGTATTCCTAGGATTTTATTCTCTTTGTAGCAATTGTGAATGGCAGTTTGTTCTTGATTTGGCTCTAAGTCTGTTATTGGTGTATAAGAATGATTGTGATTTCTGCACATTGATTTTGTATTCTAAGACTTTGCTAAAGTTGCTTATCAGTTTCAGGAGATTTTGGGCTGAGACAATGGGGTCTTCTAAATATACAATCATGTCATCTGCAAATAGAGACAATTTGACTTCCTCCTTTCCTAATTGAATACCCTTTATTTCTTTTTCTTGCCTGATTACTCTGGCTCGAACTTCCAATACTGTATTGAATTGGAGTGGTGAGAGAGGGCATCCTTGTCTAGTGCCAGATTTCAAAGGGAATGCTTCCAGCTTTTGCCCATTCAGTATGATATTGGCTGTGGGTTTGTCATAAATTGCTTTTATTGTTTTGAGATACGTTCCATCAATGCCTAGTTTATTGAGAGTTTTTAGCATAAAGGACTGTTGGATTTTGTCGAAGGCCTTCTCTGTATCTGTTGAGATAATCATGTGGTTTTTGTCTTTGGTTCTGTTTATGTGGTGGATTACGTTTATAGACTTGTGTATGTTGAACCAGACTTGCATCCCTGGGATGAAGCCTACTTGATTGTGATGGATAAGCTTTTTGATGTGCTGTTGCCGTCAGTCTAAAATCGACACCCTATCATCAAAATTGAAAGAGCTAGTGGAACAAGATAAAAAAAAAAAAAAAAAAAAAAAACTGAAATGCTAGTAGAAGACAACAAATTACTAAGATCAGAGAAGAACTAAAGGAGCTAGAGATACACAAAAAAAAGCTCTTTAAAAATCAGTAAATCCAGGAGCTGGTTTTTCGAAAAGATCAACAATGTAGGCCGCTAGCCAGATTAATAAAAAAGAAAAGAGAAGAATCAAATAGATGCAATAAAAAACGATAAAGGCAATATCACTACTGATTCCACAGAAATACAAACTACCATCAGAGATTACTACAAACACCTCTATGCACATAAACCAGTAAACCTGGAAGAAATGGATAAATTCCTAGACACTTGCACCTTCCCAAGCCTAAACCAGGAAGAAGTTGAAACCCTGAATAGACCAATAACAAGGGCTGAAGTTGAGGCAGCAGTTAATAGCCTACCAACCAAAAAAAGTCCAGGTCCGGTTGGGTTCACGGCTGACTTCTACCAGATGTACAAAGAGGAGCTAGTACCACTCCTTCTGAAAATATTCCAAACAATCCAAAAAGAGGGAATCCTTCCCAAATCATTTTATGAGACCAACATCATCCTGATACCAAAACCTGGCAGAGACTCAACAAAAAAACAAAACTTCAGGCCAATACCCCTCTTGTTTTCAAAGATGGCCCAAAGCCCCAGGAGTTCAATGCTCAGGCTTGCACAAATTGGAAGGAAAATTGGGGAAACTCCCGTCCACATTTCGTTGCATTCTTTCAGATTCTTGGGATTTTGTTAAGTCTGCTGGTGAGATAGCTTGCTCATCTCCTACACCCTTATGTAATTAATCTGAAATTAACCTTCTCATTAACCCACACATGGGGAAGCGCAGCACACAAATTTTAAGATATGTAGGCCAACATAGGCTTTTATTGGCTGTGGTTAAGAACTAACTTCTAGTTGATACATGCAGTAGTTAGAAGATGTTTGAAGTGGAATTTTCATACAAAAATTTGTTGCCAATGCATGTAGTTTTATGTCAGCTAAGAGCTCACACTTGTAATATAATTGTTAATTGAGGATAATATTGAATCACCTCAAAAACCTGATCCATGTTTCTTTTGATTTTTTTCCTATCTTATGTATCTAATATACTAAGGAATACATACCCAACCTGTTACATGTAAGTTGATTTACTAACTGCCTAGGAAACGTGGGTCTCTTATAAACCCATGTTTATACTGATGTCCTTACCTCTGTTAATTTTTCCCATGTTCAAAGCTCAATATACCCTTCATCAAACCTTAGTTAACACAGCAGTCCTAATATTGACTGCCCAGGATTGTGAGCACTAATTCTAAAGCATCTCTGTCTTTTGATGAGTCCCAGGGAAATTTTCTCCTAATTAGCACCTGTGTCTCAATTCTCTCTTCCTTTACCTAGTCTTTTGGAGTCTTACTGTCAACATCCAAGTATAAAAGGCAAAAATAGCAGACAATGGATTTCCAGCTTTATGCCTGTCTTAGCAATTCTGTGAGAGATGTTTTGAAGCTACTGTTGAAAAATCTGTGCCAAAGACCTAGTAATTGTTTTTTATGGCTTTCCAATGAAGTGTGAAGTTTTTCTAATAGCTGTCAATAGCTTTCTCTACTTTGTAGCTGTGAACACTAAGAAAGAGGCCTTTAACAACCGTTTTTTTCTCTCTCTCTTCTACCATCACTGCTTTGGTCCCATGTCAGGCTAGAGACTAAACAGTTGGCATTATAACCTGAATAGCCTAAGAAGTTAAGGGTAGGTAAAATCAATCATATTGAATCCCTCCCTACTTTCAAAGTAATAATAATTTTAAAATCACAGGCAACACATATCTAGTAGTTCAATTTAAAAATCATTTATTTTACCCTGTTCCAGGCACATTGCTAATAGCTGAGATCTGTAGATAAAAAAAGGAAGTCCACATTCTCAAGTAACTCACAGCCTAGTAGTGTAGAGAAATATGTAAATGAGAACACTATAAGATCATATGTTCAGAAGGTACGGATAACCAGAGGAGGCTAACCCTGAGGGATTGTGAACAGAGGTATACCTTTACTCACTATGTTTCTAGTACTTAACACAGGCCCAACCTTTCTTTAATAGATATGCAATAAATATGTATTGAATTAAATTCTATCACGCTACTCTTGTTAAAACATTCATAAGGTCAGCGAAATAATCTTCAACACGTTATTGTACTATTGTGAAGTTTATGAAAAGAAAAAGTAGGGCATCTACTTAAGTGTTCCTAGATCTCTTTTCAAAGAGATGAGTCAGCAAAATTATTCCTTAAAAAGCCCTTTAATTTTTTAAGAAGGCACATAAAATTAGTGTTACATAAATGTTTAGTTGCTGTTTTTTATACTTAGCATAACAGGTTAGGTAAATTTATGATTCATGAGAGTTGTATTTTTATGCGTTGTATTTTTATGGTACATTGGAGTCCCTTTTGGGTAATCAACGTGCACACTATATTTACGTCCATTATATAGGACTTGGCACATAATTTTAAATTGTTATAGAGATTTGTAGTTGTTGGATCTTTGCTTCTATAATGTCCTGTTGTTCATATTTATAGTTTGTTTTATATCATATTCTTGATTAGAAATGCAATCCAAATTATTACATTGTTCTTTAGGGGGAAAAGATGACTTGTTTTAGAATGACATTCTCTGTTCCCAAAACTGCAAAAATGCATTATGGTAGAAATTGGTAATTACCTGTGCAGTCACATACCACTTATTATTTTTTCATAGCAATGTTGAATTTCTTTCCTCAATTTGAATGAAAACCATTTCTGGGAATCATTACTTGCTTCATGATTCTTCTCTTATGATTTTTCCTTCTCCTGCCCAACTTCCTATAAACATTGACAGGTTTTCCTTCTAGGCAAAGGTTGGTGTCAGGCAATGAGCTGATCCTGGACACCATAATACCTGAAGTTCCAGCTCAAACAACAGAAGGAACTTAGAATTAAGTTTTATTGCTCTACACTCAGGGGTAGATATGCTAGGGATGTGTGTTCTCCCCTAATCCGCACACAACAGACTAGCCAAATTCCCCCAAAAGTCTCCCCCTGAATCCACCCATCACTTAACTGGGCACTTAAAATTCTGTTAAATTCATGTCAATCTCTTTTCTGGAGTTATTGGACTTCACATCATGTATCCTCCACCACTACCTGAGATCTACCTTTGAATGGACATTGTTCAGACATGTGATGTAATTAAGCTTTCATCCAACTCACCCCTACTACCTGACTTTTCAACTGGAGTTTCCCAAAGGCCTACCAACTTTAAGACTGGGCCTCCCAGGTTAGAATACCTGGACTTTTCCAGAACATTCCACGCCCTTAGGAAAATAGTTTTCTCTCTGCCTAGCCATGCTTGCAAGGGCTTCCACAGATTCACCAGTCCTGGTTTTGTTTCCTTTTTCACCAGCGTATGCTTCTGAGGTACCAAGATGTCTCACAGTAGCACTGGCTGGGACCCTGGTTCCACAGACATCAACATTCCATTAATCCTGCAACCTGCACAATATCCAGTAGAGTAATACGCACATAGAACTTCCTGCTGTGCAAATGCCTGTTCTGAAAAAGAGGAGCTTATATGCAGATCATGGCCCAGGGATCTGGGGCGAACAATGGTGAAGCCAATAAACTAAATGTCTCTGCCTTCAAGACTTTATAACCTGTTGGGGAAAAGAAGATGAATACACAAAAAGCAAGAATAATGGAGATTGCCTGGTTCCTGTGCTTTCTATGGAGATTAATGTTACTTCTACCTACCTAGGCACTCAAACAAGAAAATACCCATTCTTCATTTGGCTATTTCAATGATATGTATAGTTTTATTTATACCGTTTAAAACTGAATCTTTTTCTGTATTTTTTTTTAGCTGAGGACATGTGTTAGTCTTTCCAACAGTGTAGAATGACAGAAAATGGAGAATAACATCCCTGCCACCTCAGATGCTCATTTCTTTCCAGTGGAGATTCCAGAATATAAGAGGGCTTTCCTCACCTCCCACTCTTTTCTCCACTCACTCCCATCTGGCTTCTGCTCCCCTCATCCAACTAAAACAGCTCTCACTGAGGACAGCAATAATATCCACGTTTCTAAATGCAACAGACTTCAAACTTGCCATCTCACTAACATGTGACACTATTGACTACATGCTCCTTTAAGAAACTCTCTTCACTGGGCACAGTGTCTCACACCTGTAATCCCAGCACTTTGGAAGGCCAAGGCAGGTGGATCACCTGATGTCAGGAGTTTGAGACCAGCCTGGCCAACATGGTGAAATGCCCTCTATACTAAAAATACAAAAATTAGCTGGGTGTAGTGGCAGGCACCTGTAATCCCAGCTACTCAGGAGGCTGAAGCAGGAGAATCTCTTGAACCCAGGAGGCGGAGGTTGCAGTGAGCATATTGAACCATTGCACTCCAGCCTGGGTGACAGAGTGAGATTCCATCTCAAAAAGAAAAAAATAAATAAATAAATAAATAAAAGAGAGAGAGAAGAAACTCTCTTCCTGGATTCTGTGTTAGTTTTCCATTGTTGCTGTAACCAAATGACCACCAACTTGGTGGCTTAAAACAACACACATCTATTCTTGCATGATTCTGGCAATCAGTTCAAAATCAGTATTACTGCGCTGAAATCAAGATGTTGGCAGGGCTATACTCTCTCTGAAAGCTCTCGGACAGAATCCATTTCCTTGCCTTTTCTGGCTTCTGAAGGCTGCCTGCATCTTTTGGCTCATGACCCCTTTTTCTGTCATCAAAGCCAACCATGCAGCATGCACTTTGCTTCAATTGTCACATTGCCTTCTTGTTTTGAAGTCAAATTTTTTCCGGCATCACTCTCATAGAAACACTTGTGCTTATATTTAGCACCCAAGCAGATAATTTAGGTTAATCTCCTCATCTCAAGGTCTTTAACTTAATCACATCTGCAAAGTCCCTTACCTCATGTAAGATTGTATTCACAGGTTCCAGTGATTAGGACATGGATATTTTGAAGGGACATTATTCTGTCTACCATGGGCTCTGTAACATAACACTCTCAGTTTCCTTCCTCACACTTCCTTAGGCACTTGTTCTCTGTCTCCTTTGCAGACTTGTCTTGTTCCACACAAAAATTAAACATTGGATTTTATGAAGGTTTAATCCTAGATTTTCTGTTTTTCATATGCAATGTTCTATTTACTTACTATTTATGAGCCATAATTTTTTTTGTAAAAGTGTGTATTTAAATAGATAAATTTAGTTCAAATTTGGTAAGTTTAAATTAAATTGAATAAGTGTATTATTTAGACAAATAAATTTTTAAATTGTGAAACATAACACATATATATGGTAAAAATCATAAATATCTAACAATAAATTATTATAAAGTCTTTACACATAAAGACATGTGTAACCACCACTCAGGTTGAGAAATAGAACATTGCTAGCAACCTAGATGCCCTCTGTGGGCCCCTTCCTAATTACATCCCAATCCTTGGTAAATTTATTTTCAAGCATTTTAATTTGTATAATGCTATTGTATGTAGGATATTTTATTCCTTTTGAGAAATAGAAAAGCAGCCTCAATATCTGGGAGCTGGTCTAGCTTTTTCTTGTTGAACATGAACAAAAACAATTTCACGTGGAAGGTAGCAGAATATGCGACCCCAAAACATGCCACTTTAAAATAAGATTTATTTAGAGCTAAAGGCACTTAAAAAAAATCAGATGCAAGAATGGCACTCTGACCCTTCTCTCTTTCTTTCTGAAAGCAGTAGATAAAACCCCTGACTCGAAGATGTCCTTCCTACACCAGAAAGAAAGTAATATTCTTGTCATCAAAGATGTAAAGTTGCAACCAAGAGAATTCTACATAAGCAGACTTGTTAAAATAATTCTTTTTTCCTTCAACTTCCAAGTTTAGTTACTTTAATGCAATTGCCTCTTTTTGTTCGACCTAATATAAAAACATTTAAGGATTTTCACTTCTCTGGATCTTCATTTCCTTATAAGGGTTTCTGTGTCATGTAACACATTAAACAAGTTTGTATGCTTTTTTTTTTTTTGTCAATCTGTCTTGTATCAGTTGAATTCCCAAGTTCAGGTGACAAAACCCTAAGAAAGGAGAGGTAGAGTTTCGACTCCATGGCACACAGAACAACAACATCAGACAAGGCCACTCTGCAATTCTGATGGATCAAGATGGACGGTAGAGTACTTTGTAATCATGACTGAATGCAGACAAAAACATAAGCTCTGCCAACCCACAAAAAAATGCCAAGGTATCCCACTCTCCCTTTTGAGAGAAATGACTGCTTTTTTTAAAAACCACTTAGAACTTTGACCTCACTTTAATTTTTCGTCTTTCCAAAGATGTATTAAGATAATAACAAAATTACCTCTGCTTCCTGAGAGCATGCAATTCAGAGCAAAGCTCCGCTTGAACTCTGCCCCAAGAGCACTAGACACAAGCTCAAATCCTGTAATAAATCATTTCTTAATGTCGTTTCACAGAGATGTTTTCTCACGATATGCATTCCCTCTTTGCAATGAGCTACACCCGACTCATTTAACTACAGGTGTGTTTTTGGTGGTCTATGCCTATAGGACACCGTCATTTTGGACTTTCTAAATTATTTTTATTTGTGTAAAGATTGCTGAATTTTTGTGTATACTAATTGTATTAATTTTATGAATAATCTCCTTACTGAGTTTTTTTATTGCTAAGCTTTCAAAAATAACATTTACACAATTATGAAAAATATTTATACTTTCTCTTTTCAGCATTTATTTCTCTTATTTCTTTTTCCTGTCCATTTTCATTGATTAGAACTTGCAAAATATAATATTCTGGTGATAATGCGTATCTTTGCCTTATTCTAACTTTAATGGGAATTTCTTGAGTTTCTCACTATTAAATATGATGCTGGCCTTTGATTTGAGATGTATATCATATAAGGAATTCTGGTTCAAATTCTGGCTCTGCCACTTAAATGCTGCATGACCTTAGGCACACCTGTGGCACTAATTTTCTCATCTGAATATTATGACAATAACATCACCACTTCACAGGGCTTTGTCACAATTAAATTCATGAAAATATTTTAAGACAGTGAAAAATGTTTACAGCAGTGCCTGGTTCATAATTACTATATAAATGACTTTATATAATATCAATATAATATTCTCTAACAAGATAGTTCTACACCATATACTATATCATAGTAAAAATAATAGTATTTCACATATTGTATAAATGTTGTTTATTAATCCTCTATTCTGATTTAATTAAGCATTTTATCAGCACTAGAGGTTGGATTTTATCAAATGCATTTATTATGTCTATAGCAATGTTCATATAGCATTTCTCTTTTCATGGATTCATCTTTCTTAAACACCCATCTGATCAGGTTATATTCCTGTTTGGACTCCTTATGACTGCAGAAAATAATGTGTAATTCCATAGCAAGGCATTCAAGAACTCCCATGATATAACCCCAGCTTTTGTTTCCACCATGCACTCTCTGCTCTGGATATATTAAAGTATCTGTTCCATAAAAGGGTCATGTTCTACAATAATAGTTTTAACATGTGAATTTGTTATGAGGATTAAATAATGTATGCATTTTAAAAATATGTGAAACACATAAAACAGTACCTGGTACAGAGTAAATGTAATATAAGTGTTCCTATATTTATTTTTTTTATACGTAGGGTTTTATCAGTAATAGGTGTTGAATTTTATCAAGAGACTTTGGGGCATTTGTAGAGATGTTTATATGGTATTTTTCCTGTGATGGAGTCATTTTTTAAAACATATGTCTGATCATATGACACCTTCATAGCAACTTACTACTGACTACTGCTAAAGTGAAATAATATGGTCTGAGAAGGACTCCATACTTCTATATTTGAGTCCTTGTGCATGAACTGCAACCTAACTTAATAGAAGACAAGATTGAAAACCTAACTTATGAGTATGTGCCTGTAACAATACCCTAGCCTTGGCCACTCCCAGCTGCCATACTTCAACCACTCATACACTGTGGAGTGTTCAAATAAGGCAAACGCTGAGCTGTAACCAATCCACTTGTTTCTGTGCCTCCCTTCTGATTTCTGTACGTCATATCCCTTTTTGTGTCTATAAATTTTCTACCATGTGGCTGCACTGGAGTCTCTCTGAATCTACTGTGATTCTGCAAGAGTGGGCTCCCTTATTTGTGAATCATTCGTTACTCAGTTAAACTACTTCACATTTAATTTGGCTGAAATTTTTCTTTTAGCGCTGCAAAGCAAGACATTCAAGACATTCCACAATCTAACTGTACTGGGGGGACTTGACTGTGGTCCTGTAAATAGGTTTTAAAATTTTCTCTTAATCTAAAACAACTTTCACCAGGCTGTGAATTTTCTTTTTCTTTCTTTCTTTTTTTTTTTTTCTGACTTCTTTTGTCTCTAGTGTTTGTGCAAATTGTAAGACAGACACGTAGCATTATAAATGTTGGCATTAATTGATCTGAAACTTTTTAATTTATTGGAGCAATTTCTTGCCAATCTTGTGTTCCTTCTTTGAGGCCTGAGAAGCCACTTGGTTAAGTACTCATTAGTTTGACTTCTATACTGCATACGTAAAAATTCCACATTTATTAGAAAAGACTTTCACCTCAATACCTACATCCTTGTTCTAGCAGTTTCCTGTTTACTATGCATACATTATAGACAACTAAACAATATTTTGGATATCCCCTTAGGGCTGCCTGAAAATTCAGAGATATATTGAAATCAAATCAGCAATATATTTCCCTTTCATAATGTATTATGTCATAGGTTTGTAATCTCTCCTAAGGAAACAAAATTAATTTTTCAATGTTCTTCGCTTGTGATAGAGGATAGCATAATAAATACTCCTCATTTGTACCTTTGGAGATAATTGGCTGGAAAACGATTGGGCGAAAACTGTTTTCTCACTCAAGGTCATTCTGCTACACATTAGCACCATTGAGGCATGCTTCTGAATACCAGGAACATGCCCTTCAGACAAAGATTAATTAGATGCAAAAGTTAAAAGAGAGAAACAGATGAATCCTCAGCATGGCTTTTAGAATATAAGAAGTGTGGTCCATGTTAATGGCTGTGCTAGTTTTCAAAGCTAGCCTTTTGAACTTATCTTTTTATGTATCTAGTTTAAAAAGCTTGAATTCCTATTAATAATGAAATTTTGAAATGAAAGAGAGCCATATAATGATCTAGCATTCATGCAGAGGAAATAATTATTTACCATAAAATAATTAATTTACAAATGTCACCTAAGGAACCAAACAGAGGAGAAACTCCTGCTTTGTTCATCCTCAACCAGGACAAATATACAAATACCTTTGTTGCAAGGCAGAAGATGTTTGGGCCCAGAAGAAAAATTTCAAAAGAGGGAAAGATCACATTCTTGCTTTGCTTCTGATACTTTGTCTTGCTTTATTATTTTATCATAACTATTTTAAGTTACAAGAATAAAGAGATATTGCATAACAAGTCAAATAACACAGAGGCCTAAAAAGAAATAGTTCATAATCTTCTCCTCCATCCCTTCAATCTCTGCCCCATTCAAGGTATAACAAACCTGATATGTTTGATGTACAATTTCTACATCTTTCTAGATTCTCATTTTAAAATAGCCAAACTTTTTATTCTTTTACCAAAAAGATTGGATCATCCAATATGTCTTTTCATGCTTCCTTTTTAAAACTCCAGTGTAAGATATAAATAACTAGAAATGCCAATGCAGTTTGATGGAAGAAAAGGAGTCTTTTCAATGAGTGGATCTGGAGAAATTGAATATCTGTATGGAAAAAAAAATGATCCTTGACCCTCTCCCTCATAGATATTTAAAAATTAATTTGACATGGATCATAGATCTAAATGTTAAAGCTTAAGCTATAAAACTATAAAGCTTCTAGAAGAACCCACAAGAGAATATAGTCATGACCTTGGAGTTGGAAAAGTTTAACAGGGTAGATAAAACACTAATCAAAAATGAGAAACATGATAAATCAGACACACACACACAAACTTCTGCTCTGATTTCCGAAGTAAACATACCAATTTGTACTCACATCAGTAGCAAATAATGGTTCCATTTGTTCCACATCCTGGTCAGCACATGCTATTGTAGATTTTTCATCTTTACTATTGTTGTTGTTTTAATTTTAGCCATTCTGGTTGGCGTGAATCTCACTGTGATTCTAATTATACTTCCTTGATAACAAATGAAGGTGAGAATCTTTTCATTGGGTGTTTGGATACTTTTCTTGGTGAAATGCCTGTTAAAATCGTTTGTCCATAAAACGAAAAAGGAAAGAAATGGGTTGTGTGTTTCTCATTGATTTGGAGGCATTCAAACATATGTTCTGCACATTATATATAATATATAAAATATCTGGGCCTTGCCTCTTCACTGTTCTAACAGTCTTCTGATAAAGAAAAGTTGCTAATTTTAATGAAGTACAGTTGGCCAATTATTTCCTTTATTGTGAGTGTATTTTGTGGAGACCAGCTGAGCAAGCCCAAAACTGATATGGCAGGCAGTGAGGAAGGCAGGATCATGGGCAGACTGGAGACCCGCAGTCATGAGCTCATATTTGTCCACAGGCAGCCAGTCAGGATGGGAAGATGACCGGCAGGCTGAAATAGCACATATGTGAGCTAAAGCTTATTGTTCACAGGCAACAGTCAGGAAGAAAAATCCAGGAGGAAAGGAAGAGCAATTGTAGATACAGATGCTATTTGGGTCTCTAAGCTCAGGGAAGGTGTAAGTCCTTTGGTAAAGGCCTTGAAACTAATTAAATCAGGCCAGCAAAGTTGTTCTTCAACTTAGAATGAGGTTATGTACCAATAATGCATATTAAGTCAAAAATATTGTAAGTTGAAAATGCATTTAATACCCTGATAAGCCCATTATAAAGTCAAAAAATTATAAATTGAAACATCATAAGGCAGGGGCCATCTATAATACTCCTTTTGATTAACTTAACTGATTATGGACTTGAATCACATCTGCAAAATCCCCTTATAGCAGCACTTAGATTATTTGTGTGAATGAATATCTGGGAGAAGGCCTGTGTATGTTATGTAATGACTGCTGCTTCCTTTCCATTCTCCAACTCTTGTAAGAGAACCTCCTTCGTAACCACCCCTCATCTAGAAACATACTAGAAAGAGAATTTTGAAAACTGTTGTTCAGACTAATCCAATTGACACACCAAATAATTGTCATAAATATTCTTCTATGTTATCTTCTAGAATCACAATGTCCAAATGGTCATGCATTTAAGTAGCCACCTGGCTATTTAAATTTAATTTAAATTAAATTAAATGTAAAATTTAGTTTCTCAGTCACACTAGCCAAGTTTCAACTGCTCAGTAACTACATATGGCCACTGTATTAAACAGCACGAAGACAGAGTATTTCCATCTCATATCACAACCTTCTATTGGACAGTGCTATTTCAGAAATGATTGTTTTGCCTTGAACATTTAGGTTTGTCTCTCATTTGGAAATCATATTTTACTAAAGGGCAAGATAGAGGTCAAGATTTATTTTTTTCATATAGAAATCAAATTAATTGACCCAGTATTACTTGGTGAAAAGCCTACCAATTTGCATTGCATTTCAGTGGCTGTCATCTTTATTGTAAATTGGATGACCATATATGTGGTGACCTGAATGGTCTGTTTTGGGGCTTTCTATTCTGTAAGTTTGTGTATTTACTATATATATACCTCCTGATCTTGTCTTGTCTTTTTGTAAGTATTGATACTGGTAATAAGTTTTCTAATTGTTTTTCTTCTTCAAAACTGCTTCAGCAATTGTTTACCTTTTGCATTTCTATGTGCATTTTAGAATCAGCTTGTCAAGTCATACAAACAATTTTCTTGGGTTTTCATTGGGATTGCATTAAATCTATACATGAATTTGAGGGCAAATAGGCATTTTCTTTTGCATTTAAATGCTATTAAATACTTTTCAACTTGTCCAATTATGTTCTTGGACACATTCCCATTGGCAATATGTGAAGTTCCTACTTCCCTGTGTTCTTATTGCCACTAAATATTTTTTTTATTTAATTAATTAATTAATTAATTGAGAAGGAGTTTTGTTCTGTCACCCAGGCATGATCTTGGCTCACTGCAACCTCTGCCTCCTAGGTTCAAGTGATTCTCGTGCCTCAGCCTCCTGAGTACCTGGGACTACAGGCATGCACCACCATACAGGGTTAATTTTTGTATTTTTAATAGAGATGGGATTTCACCATGTTGGCCAGGCTCACCTTGAACTCCTGAGCTCAAGTGATTTGCCCATCTTGGACTCCCAAAGTGCTGGGATTACAGGCATAAGCCACCACACCCAGCCATCACTAAATATTTTTAATCCTTAAAAATATATAGTATCTGATGAGTGAAAATAATATCTTGCTTTAAATTGAATTTTCCTAACTTTTAATGATGAGCATCTTTTTATATTTTTTCCACTTAAATTTTCATTTCTGTGAATTGATTTTTCACTTAAAATCATTTTTGCTAATTCAAATGCAAGTCTTTTCATGTATTATGGATGTAGTGGATACTATACCATGCCACCCAGATTTTCTTTCAGGAAAGATGCACTTGTTTCACCATTTGCCTGGAGTGTTATCTACTGACTGGTCACAGCTATGTCTTCTCTGGGAATTACCCTTGGCCAGAGGATGCTACATAGTGTATTTCGCGATTGATTAATGCTAGTGTACAGAAGCCTGGCTTCTTTATTTTGAGGTGGAGAGTCTCTGAAAGGCTATGCCAGCTTCAATGCTGCCCCATGGATTGGCTGAAGCTGCTGGTACAACTTGTTCAACCTCTCCCTCTGACCAATCTTGCTTCTTTTGTTCTCCTGCAGGTATTTTTGTCCAAGAGCATTCCCCAGTAAACCTCCTATATGCAAATCTCAGTTTCAAAGTTATGTTTCTCCAGAAACCTGACCTACGACAGTTTATATAGGAACTGGTCCTAATTGGTATTATGGACAAAGATCACCTATAGGCTGGCTGTCAATAAAGACCACAAATGCTGGTATTAAGTGGAAATTGGAGAGTTCTTGGCATGCTGTAGTGGTATAATTGTTAAAACTTTCACCAGTGATAAACTCTTTTGGAATATGGATGGAACAGAGTACATCGTTGGGTGCAATATCTTAAGCATTTGGGATATACAGGGGAAATCGTAACTTTAAAGATTGTGGGATTGGATAGCTGCTACTGGGGGCTTTTTTGTTAGGTAAAGGCAATGCAATACCTAAATGGATGAATTGGTAATTAAATGCTAAATCTGAAAGTCAGATGGTCTCCATGTTAACATATAAAGAGGCTGCCCCATATCCATGGGGCAAAAAAAGTGGAGAATTAGGCCTGGGACTTAATTATAAGAGTAGCAAAACTATACAAGAAGCTGAATTCTCAAAAGCGTATTGTTGGAAGGGCACAGGTCAGAGATTCATGAGACTTTTTAGAAAGTGAGATTGAAACCATTATATTTTTAAACATGTATTCATGAATATGAGTTTTAGCACTCCCATTTATCTCTTTTCTGCCCCAATAAACATAAGTGTTACAGGTACTGAAATTAGGTGAATTTAGTGATGTTACTATAAAATTATTTATATCTTGATATTTGCAAAAGAACCTGAAATGGCAGTTCCAATTTTGTATTTCTTTCATCTGTTTCAGTTTTAAAAACTACCTGGAAAATCTATACAATTTGATTACACAATTTTTGAGATGTGTCAGGAATACTTGCAGAATGAAGATTTAAGAAAATCTTTCAAAGTGGTCAGAGTTTAAAAAAATTACAATTCAGAGAAAATATAGCCCCCTTATGTTTTTCAATATTAAATAATCAACTCAGTATAATGAAAAACCTGAAAAACAAGAAAATTCATTTGAAAGACAAGAGAGTGTGGAAAAAGGGGGACATGACAACATGAAATTAAGAAAAGAAATTAATATTAAATAAAAAGTAAAATAAAAGTGTATAGGCAACAGGGTCCCAGAGTTTTATTACTAAGGCTGCTTTGCAGGGTACCAGCCTACATTGAGAGGAACAATTTCCTAAAAGTCAATATTGACAGAATAAGAGAAAAGATTGCATTTACTTGCCTCATGAGTTCAATGCATGACCTTTTTGTAATCGCACAAGTCAGAAAGATATTACTTCTTCGTTTTTCATTGTCCTGCTTTTTAAAAAATTAAATCAGAAATACAGAAATGCCCATGAAAACTAATACTGAGAATCCTTCATAGACTTGTAGTTTTCTAAATGTTAAACTTTTGGAAGATTAAATAACAAGAAATCCCTAGGGAGTTAACTTTGCTAGGACAGAAAGATCATCTGACAACATCGTTTTTTTCATTATTTGGTATAACTCTAGGGTGAGGTTAGCACAATATATAAAACATATTCTTGCCTATCTAAACCAAGTGAAACTATAGTCAAATACCCATTAGGCATTGTATTTGAAAAAATGACAGTATCTAACATTATGTAACTAGATCATACAATACAAATTCTATTGTTAATGTGTATTATGCTATATTAAATGTATCTGAAAGAGACCAAATTGGCATCATTTTGCATTCTGCTAATTTGTATTTTTCAGTGATTTCACTTGAATAGCTGAATCTTGTGCATAGAGTGATATCAGGTGGAAAATATGGTTCTTTCATTTTGAATTTAAAATGATCTGGCCCCAAAGTGTCAGTTATTCTTTACAGAATTTTTACATAGTGCATAGAACAGCTTTGTAGCTGCCTTTTATTCAGAGAGTCTGGCTTTGAAAACACAAGTGTAATTAAAATCAGAATATAAGTACAAGAGCTGGCTTTGTTAACGTGATCACAGTTGATTGTTTAAGCCTAGTGCAACATTGCACAGGGTGCTGTACTTACTGCAATGTTAAGGCTCTGGGTAAAGTTCAGGGCTTCTTTCATTAAGTTGCCCACACCTTCCTTTCCTTCCCCCTGCTCACTGCAGCTTCTGAGGTTTGGAGACCCAGGAAAATTGTCTGAGCACAGAGGCATATAGAAGATGCCAGCTAAGCTTTCCATTTGCACTATCCTATGAACCTTCCAAACTTGCTGTGTGGGTCAAATGAATTTAAGTAGTATCATCCTCATTTTAACGATGAGCAAAGAGAAGCCAAGGCAAGCTAAGTGACTTATCCAAGATTATACAGCTGATGCAGTCACAGACCTACTGCTCCAACCCAGCCCACTTGGTATTAGTACTGTTTCCACACATATCTGTGCAGAATAGCATTGTAATGAGAATGTTTGGAACAATATAGAAAGACTCTTGGAGGAGATAAGGCTTCCAGTAAAATTTAAAGAATGGTAAGCTGTAAATGATAGACAGTGTAAATGCACTGGTCTGCCATAAGGCAATGATGTAGCAGGAAGATTGGAAGATCTGTGTATAAAAGGGGACAAATAGGGACCTCTATTAGGAAAAGTCAGACTAGGATGTAGCAAGAGGTAGAGGGGGCAGCCAGGTCAGAAGTAGCTAAGGAGGGACCCTAGAGCCCTAATAGTGTAGGTACAATCTTATCTGGAGGCCAAATGGGGAGACTCTTTCAAATATGAAACAGAGACTGGGGTGCCAAGGAGCAGGTATGGAGGATATTTTGGACTTGGTCTTGAGATGCATGGGCGAGGTTTCAGTGCAGAGGCACAGAAAGGTCGTTTGTATAGTCCTGAGCAAGTCACTGAAAAAGGAGAGCTTAAAACTGATTGACAGTTCAATTAAGAATCCTGAAGTCATTGTTCAACACCTGCCTATGAGTGAGAACATGCGGTGTTTGATCTTCTGCTCTTCTGTCAGTTTGCTGAGAATGATGGTTTCCAGGTTCATCCATGTCCCTACAAAGGACCCAAACTCATCGTTTTTGATGGCTGCATAATATTCCATGGTGTATATGTGCCACATTTTCCCTGTCCATTCTATCATCGATGGGCATTTGGGTTGTTTCCAGGTCTTTGCTATTGTAAACAGTGCTGCAATGAACATTCGGGATGGTGGGGGTAGGGAGTTGGGGAGAGATAGCAAGGGGAGAGATGCCAGATGTAGGTGATGGGGAGGAAGGCAGCAAATCACACTCCCACGTGTGTACCTATGCAACAATCTTGCATGTTCTTCACATGTACCCCAAAACCTAAAATGCAATAAAATAAATAAATGGAAAAGAAAAAAAAAAAAGAATCCTGAACTAACAATACCACAACTTTAAAAGTTGCAGGTATGAATGGGAAAGCCCCCAAATTGCTGCAGGTCTGGAGGGTCACACAGGAAATGCCTAAAGCTTTCTTTGTAATCTAACCGAGGGATCTGTTCTTAGATTTGAGACCAATCTGGAAATTACTGTTGCTGATAAAAGTGGAGATGTTTACACTGCTACTGCTGCTTATCCATTACTCTACTAGGGCTGAGCATTGAGGCAGAAGGAGGTGCTTAGGAAAGGGGACAAATGGGGAAGAACCGTGAAAATAAATAGCTAAACCATTCTCAGGATAATTAATGAATACAAAGAAATACAGAGAGTTTCCAGAATAGTCTTTAGAATTGGTTGCCTGTGGTTTCTGAGAATTACTGTAAGTGATGTCTAAAACCTGCATTACACATAGGGGATCAGCTGGGGTCAAACATGACTCTTATAGGAAAGAATGAGTAGAACTTGCAAAATAATAAGAAAAGATAATTTACAACCAAGTTGAAGGATTTCATCAGGGACTTCCCCACTGTCTAGGTGGAAGAAATGCGCTTATCTCAACTGTGCAACATGTAAATATTGTCTGGCTGAAAAATAAAGTCATATTCTGTAGTCAATTCTTTTGGGAGGGATCCTAAGATGTTCTCTTAAATTTAGGCATTGTATTTATCAACAAATATAACTAGCTATCAACCTACAAACCTGCCTCCTCATCTGCTTATCTCTCTATCCTCCATCTATATCTGTCTTATGGTCATAGCTGGCATTTGCTAATACCAACTTTGAAGATTTTTAGGCTAAAATTCCTGCATGCAAGTTCTATGGGATGAATCTTGAGTTCTAATCACCTGTAAATTCATATGGAAGAGAGGATACCAAATTATTTTTTTTGAAAATCCAGGGCCTTCTCTGCATATAGTTTCTTGGCTACCTCTATGAGCAGCTGACTACTTATGTTCCTTTGACTGCACAACTTTTATGTTTGAATTTTTTTAAATTTTGAGATGTTCATTTTACCAGCAACATAGTATAGATGTACTTTAGATACATTTAGGGAGTATAACCTTGAATTCACTCTCAATTAATATTAACAAAAGCCTCATTCTATAAATGAAGGACAGCCAAGACACGTGTAAACCTTCATTTCTCCAGAGACTGTAAAATTATCCTTGGACTAACCTAGGCCATCAGAGAGACATACACACCTGGACTGTATTGCTTTTGCCAGTCTCTCTCCCCTAAATCCTGTTTTTATTGAATCACAATTTGACTTTTTATGTTATTGAACAATATTGAAGAACATTGTAAGAAAAATTCAACAAAAATAGTTATATTTATTATGAAATATTGCTGAGGATGTTTGGATATTTTTATTGCATTAAATATCTCTTCTTTCTGTAATCCCATGGAAGAAATTCCTGTCTGGCCTCTGCTCTACTACCCCTGAACCCTTTTTTTCTGTTTTTATTTTCTGACCATCTTGAATGACTTCCTTCTTTGTGTTAATCACTAAAGAACATAGAGCCAAATTTATGCCACCTATTTTGTGAGTACATAGGTCTTTACACTAAGCATTTTGTTTCCTAACCTCACATCTGGCTTCCAACTTACTTTTTTTTTTAAAGTACATTTTCCCATTTTATTCATTTTCTCATTTTACTGTTTTTTTTTCTGTGTGTGTGTGCATGTGTGTAAAATAAGGCTGTTTTTTGCCTCCCTCCTTCTGCATAAATTTGTCCTCAGAAATGAAGAGTGTTGGAATGGGTCAGGACAGGATACACCACTTAATCTTGAGGATTGAACTTTGACTTTATGAAGCATATTCAAAAGATTCTTTTTCCTTAATTAAAAAACTACTGAAATATAATTGGCACTGAATAAACTGCACATGTTTAAAGTGTACAATTTGATAAGTTTTGACATATGTGTTATCCATGGAACCATCACCAAAATCAAGATAACCATGATATCCATTACCTCCACGAGTTTCTTCATCCTACTTTCTAATCTTTTCCTCCCTATTTTCCAGTCCCCACTCTCATCCCTAGGCAAACACTGACATGTTTCTGTCACTATAAACATTACATTTTCCAAAATTCTATAGAAATGAAATTATACTATATGTACTCTTTCTCGGTCTGGCATCTTTTGTTAATAGTTAGCATAATTATGTTAAAATTCATCCATGCTGTGTGCGTCAATAATTGATTTCTTTATATTGCTAAATTATATTTCATTACATGAATATGTCCAATTTGTTTATTCATTCACTTGTTAATGATCATTTGAGTTGTTTTCAGTTTTTTGCAGTTATAAATAAAGTTTCTATGAATATTTGTATATAAATCTTTATTTGGGTATATTTTTTTGCTTCCTTTGGTTAATTATTAATATAGTCACTCCAGCTTCTTTTCAGTAGTGTTGGAATGATATGCGTTTTCCCATTATTTTACTTTTAACCTATTTGTAGGCAGAGTACAAGGGAATTTTTTTAAATTTTAATTTGACAATTTCTGCCTTTTAACTGGAGTGTTCAGACCATTTCTGTTTAATGTGATTATAAATGTCGTCAGGTTTACACCTACCATTTGCTATTTGTTTTTTATCTCATTTTTTCTTTGTTCTTCTTTTTTTCTGTCTCTGCTTTCTTTTAGAGTAATTATTTTTATAATTCCACTTCAATTCCTTTGTTGGCTTATCAGCTGTAATACTTTGTTTTGCTCTTTTAGTGGTTACTTTCGGGTTTGTAGTATACATTTTTAATTTATCCCAGTCTGACTTCATTTGATATTATTCCACTTCACAGGAAGTATAATAACCTTAAGTGCATACTTTCATTTCTCTCCTTCTGGGCTTTGTTCTTTTGTTATTACACATTTACTTAATACATGTAAATGTAAAATCAAGGGAAATTTTAATTTTATTACATTTTGAAGAATTAAGGCCATAATTTCTTCTGTCTCCTTCTATCTTTTCTCTCCCTTATGCATCCCAATTACATGTAAATTAGATGTGTGAAATTGTCCTACATTTCATTGATGATCTGTTCATTTTTTTCATTCTTACATTCTCTCTGTTTAATTACAGATAGTTTCCATTGCTGTGTCTTTAAGTTTATTAATTATTTCTTCTGTAATGTCTTATCTGCCATTCATCCCATCTAGTATATTTTTCATCTCATACATTACTGTTTTCATCTCTATAATTTTGCTTTGGGTCTTTTAAAAAAATCCTTAATGTTTCTACTTAAATGTTCAATCTTTCCTCTAGCTTTTTAAACATATGGAATATAGTTATATTAACCATTTTAATGTCACTATCTTCTAGTTCAAATATCTGTGTCACTTCTGGGTGTATTTTGGTTGCCTGGTAATCTTAATAGGACGTTGGGAATTGTACATTTTTTATTCTTGGGTGCTGGATATTTTTGTATTCTTATAAATATTCTTCAGCTTGCTCTGAGATAAAGTGAATTTACCTGGAAACAGTTTGATCTTTCAGAGCCTTGCTTTTAAGATGTTTATCAAGAATAGAGCAGCATTTAATCTAGGGCTAATCTTTAGCAGTAAGATTGGAAGATCTGTTTATAAGAGGGGGCAAATAGGTACCTCTGACTATCTAGCAGTAAGATTGTTAGGGCTAATCTCTACGATTGCAGCAAGGCTCTTCTCGTTACTCAACAATCCATGAATTACGAAAATTACCAGTCTGGCCAGTGAAAACAGCACTATTATTGGAGTTGTCTTAGTACCAGGTATTCCTTAATCCTTTTTGGTGGTCCTTTCCTTGGCCTTGGGTAGTTTTCTTAAATGCATGTGCTGATTAGTGCTCTGCTGAATACTTAAGGTGGATTTTTTGTAAATCTCCACAATTTCCTCCTGTGCAGCTCTTTTGCTATTGCTCTCTTTTGTTAACTCCAGATGTCTTGCTCTCCTAGACCTCTTAGCAATATCTCTTCAACCCAGGGAGTTTGATACATTCTATAAGTTTGCCACAGTGGCCTGGAAACTCTCTCAATGCAGTGCATTGGGCAATAGTAGGGCTAATTCTGTTCACTTCTAATTTCTCAGTGATTATATCCTTCATAGCCTGATGTCCAATGACTTGATGACCATTGTTTCATTAGTTTGTCCCACTGTTTCAGATGGGAATGTAGATCCAATCCCTGTTACTGCATCTTGGTTTGAAGAAGTTCCTGGTCATTCTTTCATGCTGTTGGGTTTTAGCTTTTTATTTAATGGACTCTCTCAGAATAGTTTCTTCCTCAAGTGTATGGACAGTCAGCACAGAGTAGATCTGCTCTGGTCTCTGGAGAAAATAGATACTTATCTTGGTATCCTTTGCCTTGATTTAATGCTTCCTTAACTCTCTACTCAAAGTCAAACAGAAAGATGCTGAAGCTCAAGATTAGCAATCAGAATGAGTACAGTGGCTCATGCCTGTAATTCCATCAATTTGGGAGGCTGAGGTGGGAGGATCACTTGAGCCCGAGTGTTCAAGACTGGACTGGGCAACACAGTGAGACCCTGTCTCTACAAAAAAATTTTAAAAATTGAGCATGGTGGCATACACCTGCAGTCCCAGCTACCTGGGAGGCCAAGGCAAGAAAATAGCTGGAGCCTAGGAAGTTAAGGCTGCAGTGAGCTGTGATCACACCACTGCAATCCAGCCTGGGTTACAGAGTGAGACCCTGTCTCAAAAAAAAAAAAAAAAAAAGATTAGCAATTGTACCTCGGGATGAGGGGCGCTGGAGACCACCCAGTTACCTCTAAAATGTCTTCATATAGAAGCATAAAGATAGACTTTTGTTTCAATCTAGATCAGAAGGAATCAGAGCTCCCACATTTGACTGGAGCATTTCTTCATCAGTTCTACCTCTCGTGACATCAGCAGTTTGGCTGAGGATTTAGATATTCAGAATTCTAGCCAAATATCTTTCCATCCTCTATGACTAATATGGTAAATCCATTTTGGAACAAAGTAGGAAGAAAGAATTTTTTACTTAAATGCCAGTATTTATAGTTTGTTGTGTATGATTATGTTAATGTTAACTGTATATATTTATCTCCCCTTGGTATACATCCAGTTTTTCTCAATTTTGTTATTTTTGGTGTTTTAATCACCTCCAGATCTGCCCATAGGTAAGTACTTGAACTTGGTGGGTTCAGATGGGAAAGCGCAGATGACCAGAATGAGCATACAAGATAAGTAGCCCCTTTACAGGTGACTTGAACTAGAAATCTTTCTGCACATGCCATAAATTATAACAGCAAATCTGAGCGTGCACATACTAGTCATGGAAATTGAGCTCAGAAAAATTTTACAGGTATCAAAATTTTATACTTAAAATTCTAGTCTTGCTCATGGGAATAATTAGCCTTTACTCAGACAGATTATCAAGCAATTTTTCTTCATATACTAACTCTTATCATTTATGGCAAGAATATTTTGACAGTATTGGAAAGTGTCCTAATGGGAGAAAGTTGACTTATATAAGACTATGATGTTAGGGTCAAATGACTGATAATATTCAGTCTTGCTTTCAAAAATAGACAACTGAAAATTAGTAATGAGAAAAGTGTTCCTCAGAAGACAGGCTAATATACATCTTCAAATACTTGGGGTGAATCGCTGGAAAACAGTGATAGAAAATGTTTCCTCCCCAAACCATTCTTCATTGGCAACAGAGAAAATCTAGTCTTTAGTCGTTGAACACTTTACTGAGAGGAATTATGATCAGGTTGGGAAGTCTCAGGAAAGCAGTGTGGAAAGAGCCCTACCAGAAATTTTTGTATCTGTGCCCAGATCAGCCATGAAAAGATGTGAGTTATCAGAGACCATGGGCTGAATTCACAACATCCTACATGTTAGCATTCCTACCAAGAATACATTTCTCATTCATTAAATATTTTGCAAGCACCCACCATTTATCATGTACCATGAACTTAAAGGAGAAGAGGTAAACAAATATGAGTAAGGCAAGCTTTGCCTCTAGGAGCCCTCAAATTGGGTTCATCTCAGTTATTCACTTAACACATTCCATATACTTCAGGTTTCTCCTGTGGGGAATTGATGGGGAAGAAAAAACTATAGTTTTTATGCCTATAACTCTGTCTGATTAAGATGTATTTGTCTACCTTTTGTACTTAATTGCATTTGTTCTTCTCTACTAATTATCGATCTTCCCAGAAATAAGAGTTGTATCTGAAATTACTTTTCTGGTCCTCCCCTCTATCCCCTCCCAATCAGAACCATAGACAGAATATTCCACAAACCTTATCAAGCAACAGTTTCATAGGTTTTAATGACTCTAGCTCCTAGGAGTCTCCATTATGTCAGATAACATCAGATATCTCTTATTTTTGAAAGACTTTATATGATCCTCATCTTGTTTAGATATTATAGATTCTTGGAGCAGGAAAAAGACCCACTGTACCTTTGAAAAGAGCTTAAAACTGAATTCTGAAACTGTGGCATGTTCATACAATGGAATACTATTCACCAATAAAAACAATGAACTACTCATACATGCAACATGGCTAAATCTCAAATGTGTTATTATATGTGAAAGAAGCCAGACTTAAAAGACTACATACAGTATGGAGCCATTTATGTGGCATTCTGGAAAAGGAAGAACTATAGGAGCAGGAAATAGACATGTAATTTTTCAGGCTGTTGGGGGTGGTGAAAGGTGGAATGAGGACTATAAAGGAGTATGAGGAAATTTGGGGAGCGATGGAAATGTATATTTTGACATGGCAGTTGTTACCATATGTACTTGTCAAATGTACAGAACTGTACACTAAAATGGTGTATTTTATTATAAATAAGTTATACCTTAGTAAACCTGGGCAAGAGGAGACATGGTCAATGCCCTTTAGGACCTATCGCCTTGAGTCTGTTTGTGTTAGGGAAGTGCTAAGAGCTGTGAGCTCACACAGGACACAGTCTTGGGAGTAATATGTATTTCTACTATACATATTGGTTTGCACTCTGCTGTATCAGCCAGCCAATAAAAGGATGAATAATTGTGTGTGTGTATGTGTGTGTGTGTGTGCATGTACTTCTTATTTAAGGCAGTAAAGGAAAGCTATACTGACTGAGGTTAAGGAATTTAAAAAATGAGTTAAAAGATAAAAAGAGATAAACCGACAAATCTGGCTGTATGTAAGGTTCTCTTTTAGACATTTTACATGTATAAATTATTTCACTCTCACAACAACTATGGTAGGTACTATTATCACCCGTGTTTTACAAATGAGAAAACTGAAGTGTGGCATAGATAGGTAAATTGCCAAAGGTCACACAGTTACTAAATAATGAGTCTGGGATTTAAACCCAGGCAGTCTGGTTTGAGAAGCCGGGCTCTAACTATCTCTACTCTACTGCCTTTCTAATCATTAGAGAATATTAACTAGAACATTAGAAAATAATTGTCCCCACATAGAATTCTTGTCAAGTTTAATTTCCAGGATCACTTCTAGTAAACAAAGAACAATGCTCTTCCTATCCAAACCCAAAGGGGGATATCAGGCAGGCAGAGTGTTCATAAGTTGTTCATTCCCAGTCACATTATATCAAGCTACACTGGACTTCACTTTTGACAAAGTGAAGGGAATACAAAGATAAGGCAATATTTTGGAAAAAGAAGAGGCAATTCGTTTGTGGGATGATCAAAGGGCAGGCTATGTCACAATTCATTTTGAGTGTCAGATATCTCCTCCACAATTTGGTTTCTTATTACATAACTTTTTCATAACTGTAATTTATTCCATTAATCCCACATGTTCTAATATTACAACAGTGTCTTTAAAATTGCAACCCAACTGCCAAAACATTGGCTCTACCACACACAAAAAATCCTCAGCAATATATTTCTCTCCTTTGATTTTATTTTGGTGAAAATCTGTTTAAAAAGATAAATCCATTTGGATATTCTTATTTACACTTTACCTTGCTCCAAAAAAAAAAAAAAAAAAGGATATGTGATATGGTATTTTTGTCTGCAAAGTCCATAAACATTCACAACTTAACAAATCTATATTTCTGTAATCTCACCACAGATGATGTACTGACCAAATATGATACATATTAGAATTCCTACTGAACATCACATTCATCTTCAAGCTGCAATCTTCTCCCATGTTTCTTTGTCAAAGACTTTGGGAAATGTTATGCTAAAAATAACAGACTTAATATGAGTAACAGGTTAACAAAATGAAAGTTGCTATAGAAACAGAATGCACACTTCAGAAAATGGAACTGCAAGGAGAAATCATATTTATCGACTACAATGAATTGGCAAAGGCTTATCAATATATATCCTATAGTCTGTTGCAGATAGCTTTGGTAGCTACTAATTAACAATATTTCCCAATATTTTCCTGAGTTTTAAGAATGTAGGCAATCAAGGATGTTCATTAGAGATGTTCAAGGATGTTCATTTTTTTTCTGCCTCTTGAGGCAGAAAAAAAAGATGGCTACTTCATGGATTCATGTACATAAGGATCATTTCTTCAGCATAAGCAAAAGTGGGTCTATTAGGGTAGAGCCTTCATGTCTCCTTAATGCTGGTTTTGTTTTGATGTCTTAACTGTTACTATTTGCAAGGTTGTCAGAATTGTTCACATCAATGAGGGGAGCTCCCGAATCTCTGAGGATTAGCATTTACGTGGGGTTTGGTATGCTTGGCTTCCTCTGCGTAGTAATCCTGCAGTGTACTTAAGGAAAGCTTTAATGATTGGATATCTCTTGTTTAACTGCTTTATTAGGGAGTATTTTATTTATTATTGCTCTCCAACTGCAACTTTTGACTGAATATTGGCAAGATTTGACTGTATTCTATTAAAGAGAAACAAATAGCAGTTTTTATACAGCATGCACCACTCTGCTTTTATAGCCTGCGTTTTTCATGCAGTAAATCCAGACACTTTACAATCATTAAGAATATAGAAGAAGACTTGGCCCCATAACAGCTTCTCTCCAGAGCTCAACTTGTGCTATAAAACAAGCCACCACAGAAAACATGCACTCAGGCTCAGCTCCCTGAAAGCCCAAACCCCATGTTGTAAATAAGTTATTTCTGGTAGGAAAGTCATAGTTTGTGTTGAATGTTTTGCTTCTTTGATCCAGATGGCTGTTGTTTCTTCCCCGCTCACCTCCTCCAAATTATAATTTGCCCTCTTTCTCAGATCATTAATAATGTAGCCTCTGGTAAGTGCACAGGCCTTAAGTGAGACGACTGTATTGCCATTGCTAGGACCCAGCTGGTTTCTGCCCTGAGGTTATGTAAGGCTCTAACTAGGCAGGCTTTTTCTTCTCCTCATACATCTGAAAAGCTTTCCTCCAAGGAATTTCAAGATGACTGCGATGAGCACTGCTCTGGACTTTACTGAAGTTGCCCTGGGACTCCCTTATTCCCATCCTGTCTCCCCAGCACCTGGCTCCTCCTGTGTGAGAGAGCAGTGATGGTAACAAATGGGGCTGTTTGGGCTAGACTGACAGAGAGAAAGCTGATAGGCTCAGACTTAATTGCTTTCTACCTGAGACTGCAATTTCCTTTAGGATATTCAAATGGCTCTCTGGAGAAAATGGAACCAAGATATTTTCAAGCCTTATGGAATTCTGGACTTGAAACAGTAAAAATGACCTTTCTTTCTTCCCTTGACCCTAAAGAGCAGTCCTAATGATACAGGAGGATCATGTTCAGCAGCGACAATACCTGATGAAAATTGGGCCACATCATTGGGGTGTAGGTACTTTTATTGAGTCTTGACTATATGCTGGGCATTGTGCCTTATCTCATGTCTTAGCTCATCCTATTTTTACCATAGCCATGTGAGGTAAGAAGTATTCTTGTAATGGTTAATCAATTCTTTTTTCGCCTCAATTCTTTGAATGCTTGTTCTCTTTCTTGTTGAACACAAAAAATTCAGCACTACTGAATTTCCTTTTTCCTTCTGTCATTATTTAAATGCTGCATCTTTCTCAAACAAGAATCTTACTCTCTTTTTCTTCATAATTACTCTAAAAATAATAATTTTAAATATCCTTTTAATGGCATTTATCTTTCAACTTAATACAGAAATCAGCAACCTTTCTTTGTAAAGGTCCAGTTAGTAAATATTTTAAGTTTTACAGGCTATGTGATCTCTGTCTCAGTGACTCAACTTTTCTGTATTAGTGTGCAAAAGGAACACAGACAAAACATGAAGAAATGGGCATGGCTATGTTCCAATAAAACTTTATTTACAGAAATGAGAGGCCTTCTCATTAACTTTATTTTGTGAGACCTGGATTAGACAAACAAACAAAAAAGGTGGCAGAGAGATGGTGGGGAAAGCAAAGGGATAGTCCTTAATTAATTCATTTCTAGGACCACTTTATTGTTTGGCTTTAGACAAGTCACTTCATTTCTCTGTGGCTTAGTTTCTTTATCTGTGAACTAAGAGCAACTGCTTCCTCATGGGATTATTGTGAAGATTAAAAGACAGAAACTTCCTCCCGGACTTCTCATCTGTTTCAGTTTGGTTAACACTGTTAGATTATTTACAATATTTTAGGCATTTGTTTAAATGCTGATGATAGAACCATAAGACAAAACCCTTGTTTCCACCTCCCAGGAAATCAAAGAACATTAATCCTGCCTCAGCGGATAAGGAAAAGCTTCAGATAGGAGGCATTTAAGGTCAACCTTGAAAGATGAGTGGAATTTTTGAGGTTGAGAAGCAAGAGAAGGACGTTCTAAGTAGAGATAACAGCAGGAGCAAAAAGATAAAAGCTTTGCAAAATTGCATAGTATTTTCAGAGAACTGTGAAAAATAGTCCAATATGGCTGGAGAACATGATGATACATGGCAAGGTAGATACTGATAGACCCTACCTGATATCCATTCTCCTTCCTTCTTTACTCATAAGTCTTTGATTTTTTCCAGATCAGAATATGTACCCAACTAAAAATACACAATCTTTCAGTGTTTCTTGTTTGAGGTGGTCCTGTGACACAGTTCTAGTCAATGAGATATAGGTACGAGTTTCTGGGAAGGGCTTCTTTTTATGATTAAATAGAAAACAATAGCAAATAATAATGCTTTCTTTTTTTTCCACTTGTATTTTAGGTTAAGGGGGTACATGTGCAGGTTTGTTGCATAGGTAAATTGTGTGCTGCTGAGGCTTGGTATACAAATGATCCTGTCACCAAGGCAGTGAGCATAATACATCATAGGCAGCCTTCTAACCCATACTTCTTTCCCATCTTCCCCACAGAAGCAGTCCCCAGTGTCTACAGTTCCCTAAGTTGCTTTTGGGGACTTAGTCATAAATTCTTTGCCGAGGCCAATATCCAAGGTGATATTTCCTGGTTTTGTTTTAGGACTTACATTTATGCTATTAGTTCATCTTTAGTTAGTTTTTGTACACAATGAAATAAAGGGGTCCAGCTTCAATCTTCTGTATATGGTTAAAGAAGGCTTTCTTCTGACCTGGAATGTGGATATAACATTTGAAGACTCAGCAACCAATTCACAACCATAAAAACCAAAGCCACATTTTGTCAGTGACATAACAGCCTGTTTTCCCTGTGACATTTTTGAGCTGCCACACTGGTCTTAATGACCTGTTTCCAGATTTTTGCTACATGAGAAAAAAATAGTCCGCTTATTTAAGCCGTTGCACATGATGTTTTTCATTGTTCACAATGGAACAAAATACTAACTTATTCACAGTAAAGTTGGAAATAATAAGAAAGATGCCAAAAAAAATAGATTAAGTTCATATTGTTAGGCATACCAATTATCATAGTAAAGAGTTTAGACTCTATTCTGTAGACAGTTGAGAAACATCAAAAATTTCTAAGGAAAGGAGAAATGTAAAATATGTTATTAAACAATAGACCATTAAGCTCTAAGTGTATGCCAGGTACCATGGGGAACCACATAGACAAACAACAGTAGTAATACCACCAACAACAAATATAATTATTACAAATGATATGTTTATGAAGGAAACAAATGGTTTAGCTAAAGAGTAATGAGTGGCCTACTTTAAATATGATAAGAAAACCTCTTTGTGGGGGTACAAATTGAATTCGGACCTAAAAGATGAGACGAAATTGATCATCCAAATACTGCTAATAGCATTCTAGGCAGACAGGCCAGCATTTGCAAAGGTTCTGAAGCAGGAAAGAGGTTAACAGCCTATAGAAACTTTAAGAAGCTCAGTGTGACTAGAGCTTATTACTCAAATTGGGAGTTGATGGTTTGATCTGAAGACATAGAGATATGTAGTACCTTGTACCACTATGGTAAAGTGTTTTAAAGGCAACAGGAATCCAATGTTGAGTTTTAAATAAGTGATATAACTCAAGTCATGTTTTAAAAGAGTTTTAAAAAGGTGTTCTTGATATGGTATAGAGAATGGATTAGAAAGGAGTAAGAGTAGAACGATGTAAACCAGGTATCACTTGTTGTACTATTCTAGGTGAAAGATGATGGTGAGATGATGATGACCTTGTCTAAGGTAGTGATGATAGGGATGAAGAAATGTGGATACTTGAGGTTCATCAGGATGACTTGCTATATGGATTGGATATAGGAGATTAAGAAAAAGGAGGAATCAAGTATGACTGTCTCTGAACTGAGTTTCTGGGTGGAAAATGATAGCACTTACTGAGACGGGGAAGACTGATAGGAGGGGATAAGTTTTGGGTGAAAAATTAGTTGTTCTATTTTAGACATGTTAAGTTTTCAATGTCTCTGAGATACTTAAGTGGAAACAAGTAGACTGTTGGATATGTGAAATGTGTGAGTCTGAGATTTAGAGAATTCCTCTGGCCAGATATAAAATTATGACTCATCAGCAAAATGATGGTATTTTAGTCCAAGAGAATACATGGGTTCACTTTGGAATATTGTGTAGAGAAAGAGAAAATATGAAGTCTGTTTGTGAAAGGAAGATGAAGAATTTGTTAGAAAGAAGAGAAAGGAAGGGATGGATTTAAGAGTTAGTTTACAGGAAGAATCCACAGATGTTGGAGCCTGATTAGATTGCAGGAGTAAGAAAGTTGATGTCAAAGATAGCTTGGAGGTTGCCATTTGATTGATTGACTGTATGCTGATGCTCTCCATCAGTATGTGATACACAGGAGGAAAGTGGAGTTTCAGGGTGAGATAACAAGTTTGATTGACGTGCTGTAAGGGTGAACATCAGATAAGCTAAAGCCTGGAACTGCTGGCTGATGCTTTTGAAAAATTACCCCTTCTTCACCTGTACCTAAAGCAAACACTCAGCAATTGTGTGTAGTTGCTTTGAAGCTGGTGGAAAGGTAGATGGAATGCCCAGCATAGTCATGTTGGTTGTGGAGTGCTTTTTGAAGGATATGACCTTCCATGAGGATGGCAAGGGGGAATTTCTTATGTCTAGTGCAATTCTTAGTCCACGTTGGTTGTCATCCACAGCTGAATGTTCTTGTGGGGAAATTTGGGGACCTGGAAAGCCTTACCTTCAACTGGGAGTATATTGTGTACCTACGATGTCATTTAACCATCTTCACAGAAACTTCACATTTCTAGCTTTGTCTATGGCTGTGTTCCTGAGGATCATATCACTGATTCACTGTTTAAATGGAATTGCTACAAGGTCCTTGGATCTTGATAGCTGTGTTGATAAGGAGAACTAGAGAAACCACAAAGGTATTACTATCAGAGTGCTAAGGTAACAAATGGACCATCTTTGTTGTTGAAATAAAAAGTGTGACTAGGAAGAAAAGAAGAGGCATTATGGTGAAGTAGGTCAATTGCCACCTTGGTTCCACATAGTTTGGCTTTTTGGATTGAATATTAGACATGGTCTCAGTTATAATTCCTTGGTTGCTTCTATTGCTTCAAGCCAAAGGGTCAAAGATACCTGAGGTATTATACCAGAAAATGAAATGACTGAATCCAGTCTGGGTAGTAATGGAAATTAAGACCAAAGCTGTTTTATGGCAGAAATTAAATACTTATGGTATTTTATATGTGAATGAAAGAAGTGAAAGTTAAGCAGAGCAAATTATTTGCTTTTATTTTAGATTTTGTCAGAGGCAGCAGATTTTTATAACAAAAGGAATTTTAAAATACTAAGTTTTAAATGTGGGAGGAAGTAGTGGCAATAATGATAAATAAAGCTCAATCTTCACTGATCTTGCTTGAAAAAGTGGATAAAGGCTAACTGGGTCCACGTAGAGTTTTAATTATTAATATGCTTTAAATTATGAGTAACTATGCTATTTTGTGTGCTAAACGTTTTCCTTTATTGTCAGCTCTGACCTTAGAACTCTGAGATTTGTGCACACTAATTGGGTTTTTAAAAATGTGTTCAGAAACAGACACTAAAAAATAATTTTCTCATTGGACCAGGCACTGTTCAAGCAGAAATCAAAACTATTTCAATGAGGCGTAAAACATCCATCAATTAAGGAGTACAAGAAACTATTTATTTTTGAAACTTCTGTTTGAGGGATAAATGTTTGTTTGCATAAAAGTTGACCAGGAGATGTTCAATTGTTTAAATGTGATTGAGAAAAAGAAAGCTATGTACTATCATTTTCAGGATAACTCATCGTTCCTAAATATACTAATTGAAATTACATTGTGGCAATGCAATTAAAATGGTAAATAATTGACTTGATCATTATAATTTAGGAAAAAAACAGCTTCCTAAACTAAGGTAAGAAGATGACGGTCAGCCTCTCCAATGTTATAAATCTTGGTGCTGGCAACAAGGGACGCATGTATGTGTTTTCTACAATCTCAGAGCTAGGAAATAAGGAAAGGTTTGACAAATCTGTCTTCTCCTTAAACTTCCATAAAAGATGGGGAAATATTAGAAAAGATTTTAAAAGTTTCATGGGGTGGAGAAGGTCTCAAAAAATAAGTGAATGCTAGCGAGAAAAACAAGCATCAACATGAGTTAGTAGAGAGTCAGGCACTCTTGCACTGACAGCCTGTTTTAGTCTGCTCAGGCTGCCATTACAAAGTACCATAGACTGGGTGACTTAAACAACAGACATTTATTCTCTCACAGTTCTGGAGGTTTGAAGTCCAAAATCAACGTTGTGGCTGATTTGATTGTGTGCCGAGGGACAGAAAAAGAGAGAAAGTGAGCTCTAGTATCTTTCTTATAAGGACACTAATCCTATAAGATCAGGGCTGCACCCATATGGCATCATTTAACTTTATCACCTTCCACAAAGGTCCCATTTCCAAATACAGCCATGCTGGGGGTTAGCACTTCAACATATGAGTTTTGCAGGGACATGGACATTCAGTTCATAAGATAGCCCAAAAGAGGAGTGAGTGGAGGGATGGACTCACTGGGAGACTGTGGGGGCCGGACAGGGTGAGGTGTCCTGGTCTGTGCAGGCTCAGCTGAGAACTACTCTGAGAAACAGAAGTAGCTTTAACTACCCGCCACATCCCTGGCAATAAGGAAGCCTGATAGTGGGGAGGAAAGGCTGCAAACTTGGATGAGAAGATTCTGTGAAGCCAAACTGTGGGCTGGCTGAGCTCACCCCTATCCCATTCCAGAGCTGATTAAGCCTGAGACCAGAGTGTAATGGACCACCCAGCAGGAGACCAGTGGCATCACTTGGAAAAAGTGACAGAAAAAGGACTTGGCAGGACCAAACAGAAACTTCAGGTAGAAGTGTTTTCCTTCCCTAAATGAAGGTCTAAGAACACAAGCAAACAGTACGCCTCTAAAATTACCATTTCCAACTGGGGTAGTGGCTTACGACTATAATCCTAGCACTTTGGGAAGCCAAAGTGGGAGGATTCTTGAACAGCAGGAGTTTGAGACCAATCTGGGCAACATAGTGAGACCCCATCTCTACAAAAAAATAAAAAAGATATCCAGCCATGGTGGCACGTGCTTCCAGTCACAGCTACTTAGGGGGCTAAAGGGGGAGGATTGCATGAGCCTGGGAGGACAAGACTAGAGTGAGCAGTGATCACACTACTACACTCTAGCCTGGGCAACAAAGCAAGACCCTGTCTCAACAATAACAAAATGCCAATTCCTAGGAATCACTTGGGTGGGAGATACTTGGGACATTTAAACATATCTAAGGTGGTGTTAATAAGGATACAGAGATTAGCTTAAAAAGCAGGGTTTCCCAACTTTAGGCATTTTGGGCTGGAAAGTTCTTTAATGTGGGGGTCTGTCCTGGGCATTGTAGAATGTTTAGCAGCATCCCTGGCCTCCACCCACTGGATGTCAGTAGCACTACTTCCCAAGTTTTGACCACTAAAAATGTCTCCAGATATAGCCAGTGTTGAGAACATCTGGCCTAAAGAGAGAGCTGCTAATGGCCTAATAGAGACAATTTAGACATCCATATAAAACGACCATTTCCATAAAAAGCTGAAATGTTAAATGAAGTCATAAGACTATGACAATGTTGAAAAGGAAGACATCATATAATACACCCTAGGAAAAAGTCAAACCAATGTGAGTCAGTTTCTTGCAAAAATGGGAGGGATTAGCAAATTGTTCAATTAAAGAAAACGTTACTAAAACAAAAAATAAATAAAAAATTACAATTAATTCATTATTTAATTTTGTCATTTAGTTCTTTCACTGGATAGTTATTGTAGTGTGCCTGAAATGTCAAACATCTACACATTCACACTCATAAATATAATAATTTGATGGTGCAAAATTAATAACTCTTAGGTCAAGGTATGCAATAAGGGATATAACTCAGACAGGGCTGAAACCTGAGTACTTTGGGGGATTACTTTGAGAAACTGACCTGCACTTTGTCAGGTCTTCCTGTAAATACTTGAATGTGCACTGATATTTTTATATGATTATTTGCACCTGATGGCTCTCAAAAGTCAAGCAGTACGTTGCCAGTAGGGTGTAAAATTGTGCAAAGAGAGCTTTTCATGGCATTCCACCTGAGTTCCATGTCTCTGTGTGGAACTTTGGGGGAGCTGGGATACTACATGTTCAGAGGGAAGCATGATGTGGTAGCTCCTATTTTCTATAGCTACCTCAATCAATTTTCATGTCTTTTGCTATTGAAGAAACTTTATAGCTTCTATAACAATGTCTGTTAGTGTCTTTCTGTCAATCATATCACTGTCCTGTTGTGATGACTGAGCAGGTGCCTTTTTTAGCCTGCAGTGTTGTATATTAGACATTAGGAAATGCAGAAAAGAGACTTAAATTGGTACCAGTGTCTTGTATTTCCCTTTGGATTTTTCTCCTCCTTTTATTTTTGGGGTCATCAGAGGGCCCCTGTGAAGTCACATTACTTTCTTTAGATTCCTCTCTCTTATATTATATTTCTCTTTAGTCTAATTTCTTATTTTATTATAAAATTTATGAAATCACTAATCTCTCTTGAACACCTTTTAGAAACCTTGATTGTGAGGTTATAACCTCATTCAATCTGATATTTTAAGAATAAAGTACAGGGTACCTTTATTTCTATTACATTTTTAGGAACTCCTAGATCCTGAGGAGATATATATATGTATATACATATATGTACATACATACATATATATATGTATGTATGTATGTATGTAAAAACTCCAAAAAGATTACTTGCTTCCAAAGTTTCTGTCATACTCATTTTAAGAACTCTACGGCCTTGTTGGTGAGAAGCCCAGAGTAAGAGTTCATCTTGATAGTTTCTCTACATGCAGATATAGCATTGTCAGTGAGAAAAGTCAAGAATGTGTCAAATACTTAGTTGAATGATACTTACTTAGACGTAGATACCTTACCTCCAAAACAGATATAGAAATGGTATTAGGAAAACATAGTCTATTTATGATGAATTCGTAATTGCTGAAATGCTTTTTATTCTGTTTTAAGCTTGTATACTGACATAATTTCAGACCTACATAAAAGTTGCTAAAATAGTACAAACATACACCCTTCATCCAGATGCCATGAATGTTAACATTTCAACACATTTTCTCTGTCTATATGAATCATTTTAAACAAAAGACACAGGCTAAAACACAAGATACTCCTAAGATGTGCAAACTATGACCACAAATATTGCCTCTTTCTCCCTTCACACAAACCTTCTGTGAGCCACACAGCCAGACAATGACAGTTTCCTAGTTGCCCCTTTCCTTTTACATCAGGTGCATGGATCTGTCTCCCTCACTAGACACCTTACGTAACCTTGGAGAGCAGGAACCATTTATATTATTTATCTCTCAATCCTTAGCCTTCCGTTCAGTGCCCAGCACATTGTAAAGGTACTCAGTGTGTGTGGAATAAATTTTTCCCTTTAAATGGATGAGTTTGTCATTTTAGTTAGTTTGTTTGTTTTCATATTGGTTTGCCTCTGAAACAGATATTCCCTTTTATCCACAAGTTCTTCCAGTAAATATAGATCTGTAGGCATACAAAGCCATAGCTGAGACGTTTAGGTCCAGAATCTATGAGGATGTTGCCAGAGAATATGTGGGCATGGGAAACAATTCTCATTCAAGAAAGAGCAAGGATTTTGATGATGTTCCAGAATGGTTTTTTTTTTTTTTCAAGGCAGTTCAACAGGATAGGAAAGTTATAAAAGTGTAGCAGATTATTATGTGTTTGAATAGAGTAGTGTTGCTGGTTAACAGAGACCTGTAGGTTTGGCACATTCAACAGTGAGCTTTTAACCTAGTCAATACAGCTCGGATTATGGAATGAGAGCCAATTAGATTACACATGCAGATATTTGAATATTAAAATATTGGGTAAAAATAATATGGATCTAGCTGATGAAATCATGGGCTAAAGAAGTGACTGGACCACAAATAGAAATGCCAGATTAAAAAAGAGATCTATCTATTCACTCTTTATTTTTTATTTTATTATTTATTTTTTTAGGATGGAGTCTCGCTCTGTTGCCCAGGCTGGAGTGCAGTGGTGTGATCTCGGCTCACAGCAACCTCCATCTCCTGGGTTCAAGCCATTCTTGTGCCTCAGCCTCCCGAGTAGCTGGGATTACAGGTCCCCACCACCGCGCCTGGCCAGTTTTTGTATTTTTAGTAGAGGTAGGGTTTCACCATGTTGGCCAGCATGGTCCCAAACTCCTGACCTCAAGTGATCCACCTGCCTCGGCCTCCCAAACTGGGAATACAGGTGTGAGCCCCCGTACCTGGCCAGCCAGCCACTCTTTTAATAGACCTCTGTTATAATCATAACTTTCCATTATCTTTTGGAAAGTTTTTCTGCATTTGAGGAAATCCCCACCTTGTAATTCCTGTGTGTTGAAGTCTGAATTCAAATTACCAGCCTCCTTTACAGCAAACAATATGGCTTACACTCCATGAATCAGATATATCTATAACAGACTTAAATTTTGAAATAAATGAGAAAATGAAACAATCTTGCAATGAAGTTTCTACTTGTGCCAGCACAGATAATAGCCAGGCCACTTGCAACCTTGAGTGCCTGATGCAGAAGTAGCGTTGTGGCTGGCAGCAGTAATGGTAGAAGTAAAATCAAACTTTTGGCATTTTCGTGCTTAGCAGGGGCAGCAGAATAAGCAGTGGCTTATTCTCAGGCCAATTCTGGGATTTTTTTTTTAACCATTTCTCCAGGAAATATTTATTTTAGTTACCTAATACCTTTATTTTTACCTTTAAATATGTTACAGTTAAAACAACCAAAGCAGATTCTTTGTAACTGCCTAATACACTTTTATAGATAATTCCCACTAAAAGGAGGAATGTAATCAACAATCAAGATTGAAGCTCTCAAGAAATAGGCAGAATAAATAGCATCTTTAAGAAAAGCGAATACTGCAGAAACTTAAATGGAATCACAGAATTCTTAGGTAGCTCATATTTTGTTGACTCCTTGGCTCTTAACTCATGCTCACTTTGAATTCATAGTTGGCCCTTCATAGAGTTCCCCAAGACAGAATCAACTCTACAACACATGACTGGAAGTGGATGTTTTCTTGAGGATTTCATGGACACATAAAGGGGAGGTTGCATTCTACCATCTTAAAATGTTGCACTGTGTGTTACTGTTAAACATCCCTATTCCATTCCCAAAGTCCTTATCTGGGTGACAAAAAAGATAAGGCGGTTGGATTCTGATATCCAGAACATAAGGAAATTTTAACTACATTCTAAAAGCAGAGAGTGCCTTGAAAATACACTTCCCATGGAATAAGCACCATATACTTACAAGTTCCTTTCCTTTAAAAACTTGGGAAAATCTTTTAGAATTCATCATCAATTTTCAGGGAAATGGGGACATAGACATCAATAATTGTGGAAAAATGGCAAAGGAGAAAGTAGAAATTGTTCTTTGTCTCAGTACATTGTTCTTTGTCTCTTTGTTCTTTGTCTCTTTCAGTACACATTTCTGTGTGTGTGTGTGCACGCGCATGTGTGTGCTAAACAGGGATAGGGAGGTTACATAGAAGCATTTAAGTGGCCATGGACCAGTGTGCTTTCTGTAAATTCTCCTGGAAATTCTCCCAATTATTTAAATGTTCCATGCTAATGGGCTTGCCCATCACAGCCCTCTGGAAGAGTGGACTCTGATCCTTTGTAAGAGCCAGAGAGTGTCTCTTTTCCCTAGAGCTGACTGCCTCTATTTGTTTTCATTAATGGAAATGAAAACAAACGGAATCCCTGGGTGCCCTAGGCAGAAGGGATGCTGCACACCCACATTGCTGCTGCCTGAAGACTTCCGAGCTCATTCAGAAACCTTGCCAAGAGAGGAGTGCTTCTGCCATGGCTCACCCCTTTAGGGCCTTGGGACACATTATTTTGAATCAGATCTGAAGAGGAGACTGTTGGCCAATCAAAATGCAGCACTAATACTAACTTACTTGCAAACAAATGAAAGCTATGCAGAATCAGTCTCCTCAGATATCACCATTTCTAGGTGAATGCTGAATACTTGCTTCCTCAGCCTGAATTTAGCCACCATCCTCATACAACACTCAGGCTCTATTGCTGTCTTTGGAATTTTGCATAAACAAAGAATCTCATAAATAGTTGCAGTGATTTGTTGGAACTTGTGTTTACAAAAGTTTTTTCCCACTTTGCAACCTCAGGCTCGGATCTGCAGCATTGTAAAGCTGCTTGCCCTCAGCAGATGTTCTGCCTCTTGCTGGCTGTGTTATTGGCTGCACTCATTTGTCTCACTCTGCTATTCAATTCCATAACACAACCTGGAAATGCTATTTCTCCTCTCCTCTGTACAACTCTGTCTACTAGTGACTTGTCCACTGCTTCACTCCTGAAACCACAGCTACTGAGCTCTGTATTGTCCTCTGTGTTGCAGTTATTTCTGCTTCCATGGCTCTTCACAGTTGGACACTAAAAGCAGTGATAACTAAAGCCTTCATTTTTTCTCTTGACATCATCTCCCCATGGTTAAGCTTTTCTGTCACAGAGGGAGGCAGCACTGCTAGGAAAATTCAGTCAGCCAGCAAGGATGTCTTAGAGTAATATTTGACCCTTCCCTCGCTTTTGTTTCTTTAGTATTTAAAGTAATCTCTATATGCTGCTGAAATGTGTTTAATCTTTATCATCTTATCCATTGCTGTAGTCAAATGCCTAGTCCTATCTCTAACCCAACCTGTTATAATAGTATCGTCACTGATCATCACATCTGGGGCTTTAATTCCACAAATGTTTACTGAGAAGTGAGGAAACATCTATTGAGAAGTTGCTTCTGGATGTAGACTCCCTTTTTGCCCATATTCTCGAAACTCTGGAGAAGTGATTTTTTTTGTTTCACAGAGACAAGTAACTCCTTTTTTATTTTTCTCCAAAGAGTTATGCCATTGGTCCCCTCTTCTTGGAGAGGTACCTTTGGTCATCAAAGATGAAAATAAGAGTATGAGCATATTATTTAAAGAGGGGGTTATCTGAGACAAGTCATAGCTCTGTGACAAGTCAACATTACTTGGGTGTCAGTGGACCCTAAGGTAGTTTGCCTACAGTGAGTTGTGAAATTTGACAATGTGTTATAAATCAAGTGTTTTCCTTGATTAATAAACTTTCTCTTTTATTCTGTGCCAAACACTGTTTGAGTTTGTGGGAGATACAAAGATATGGAGATGAGGTTTCTTCCTCTACTTATTTATTGCAAGTTCCACTTTGACTAGGATCTCCACCCCTCTCTCCAGCAGCTACCTGCACAGGCAAGCCTACAGCAGCTGCAAGAAGGGGCAGAGAGTTAGGAGGGTCAGTGTGACACCATAAGCTACCCACTAAAGATATCAACAACCAGTCTGATGTTCTGTGAGGTTCTGAACACCTTAGTGTCTCTCCATTGTCCTCACCTTCTATGTATCTAAGTAGTTTTCAAGCCTGGGTGCACATTAGAACTATTGGGAAACTGTATGTATATATATATATAAAATTTATATTTTATATATTTTAATATATAAAATCTAAAATTGTTAAAATGATAAATCTTATGTTGTGTATATTTTACAAGATAAAAAAAAGTAGTGGGCCCTCTACCTTCAGGAGGTGAAGCATAACTTTCCACTCCAATTGTCGGCTGCACATTGTATGAATTTCTTCCAAAGGGTACAATATAGAAAGAGGGGTAGGTCCCCGTCTCTACTAAAAGTACAAAAATTAGCTGAGCATGGTGGCGCACGCCTGTAGTCCCAGCTACTCGGGAGGCTGAGGCAGGAGAATTGCTTGAACCCAGGAGGTGGAGGTTGCGGAGAGCCAAGATCGCACCATTGCACTCCAGCCTGGGTAACAAGAGCAAAACTCCGTCTCAAAAAAAAAAAAAAAAAAAAAAAAAAGAGGGGTAGGTTTACAATGAAGAAACCTGCCAAACCTCCACTAAGTGATTAAGGACCTCAACAGTGATAAGATATGTTGATAACATGTGCCATTGATATGTGATAAAAATGGCACTTTACCCCTACGGTCTTTCTCTCCAAAATCTATAACTCAAATCTAATCATGAGAAAAACATCAAAAAAATCCCAGTTGAGGAACAGTCTAGAAAATAGGGAACTAGCAATCCTCAAAGCTATCAAGGTCATCAAAAATAAGGAAAGTATGAGAAACTGTCACAATCAAGAGAAGCCTAAGGAGACATGACAACTAAATATAATGTAATATCCTGGATGGGATCCTGATACAGAAAAAGAGCATTAGGTAAAAATCAAGAAAATCTTAATAGAGCATGGACATTAGTCGATAATAATGTATCAATATTGGTTCATAATTATCCCAGTGTCTCATACTAATGTAAGATGTTATAATAAGGGATAATAATAATAACCTGGGTGTGGGGTATACAGGAACTCTCTGCACTTTTTCAATGATTCAATCAATCTGAAACTGCTCTAAAAGAAAAAAGTTTATTAAATAAGTAGATATGGTTGGCTCTCACCCCAGGTAAATACAATCTACATCTTTGCATGTGGCGTCTAGGAAACTTTCGTTATAAGCTCTCCAGGTGATTTTGACGCGCAGTGAGGTTTAAAAACCACTGGTTCATCTGGCCCCGCCCCTGTGGTCAAGATTCTAATATATGCCTGCTGTCTCATTTCACCTGCTTTTGCCTTCCTCAGCTCTTACAGCTAGATTTATTGATGGGCCTCATTTCTTGGCTCAGGTCCAGCTTGTTTTCTGGGTCAAATCTGAGCAGACCAAAAGATCCAGCTTATAAGGGGAGTGAGCTCAGGCTGGGAGTAGAAAGAGCCTCCAAATGACTCTGCCTAAATCCTGTGTCACTGACTTTCAGTTTTCTGAAAGTTTTTTCTCTCATGCTACATCTGCTAGGTTAGAACTCCTGAGCCCTGTGCCATGAACTACCCAACTTTCTATCTCAGGCTCTGTAGCCTCTGGGTAAGGTTCTCCAGTCCATACCCAAATGTTAGAAATGATCCTAGCTCAACTTCATCTTGCTGGCCTTCTTTTGCTCACCATAATACATTGAGACTTGATTCCACTCCCATTATGACAACAGCCCTTCTGCCAAGCCAAATTTGCCTTTCTCTTAAAATTGAATTTGTACCTCTGATGAATCTGCCACCCTGATATCCAAACACATCAGTCTGGGAACAACACTCTCACATCTACTGCTCTTCACTAAAACTTCTTTCTTATCCCACACTTATCCCATTTGCTAGATTTCATCTATATATTCCCCTTGCTCTTTCTTTCTGCCATTGCCTGTGGAATTTTTCCAGTTCTTCCTTGCCTCACCAATATCACCAGATAAGTGAAGAAAATCTGAAATTTGAAAAACAGACAAAAACAAACAGAAATAATTTGGAAGAAACAGACAATATAGGAAGTAGAAGAAAAGTTAAAAGAGAAATAAAAACCTATAACTACTATTCTAAAAGTGATAAGAGAAACTATTTCATCCATGAAACAAACAAAATGGTATATTAAAAACATAAATATAAGAGACTGCTTAGAAGTTAAAATTTGATACAGAAAATTTAAAATACAGTTAGAAAAGTTGTTTGGTTTTTGCTTGTGCTTTCACTTCTGGGTAGAGACTTGATAGGTACCCTTGATTTCTTGCCTCTTTAAAATGAACAAATTAGGCAGAATCTTCTTTGGCTACTGCTCTTGGTTGTGTGAGGCTGCCCTGGAGTGTCTGACCAAGTACCTGGTCAGATAAATGAACCTAAGTCTACACTGCGGGGCCATTCATATATCTGTAGGATCACCTGAGTGGGGAAGGAGTCTCAAGATCAAGATCAGAAAGTTCCCTTTTAGCCTCAAGTCCAAGTCAGATTTTTGTTTTTAATTCCAACTTTTAAGTTCAGAGGTGTATGTGCAGGATGTGCAGATTCATTACATAGACAAACGTGCGATGGTGGTTTGCTGCACAGAGCATCCCATCACCCAGGTATTAAACCCAGTATCCATTAGCTATTCTCCCTCCTCCCATCCCCTACCCTCTCACTGACCTGTGTATGTTTTTCCCCACCATGTGTCCATGTGTCTATGTGTTTTCATCATTTAGCTCTGACTTATAAGTGAGAACACATTGATATGATTTGGCTGGGCCCCACCCAGATCTCATCTTGAATTGTAGTTCCCATAATCCCCATGTGTTGTGGGAAGGAACGAGTGGGAGGTAATTGAATCATGAGGGCAGTTTGCCCCATGCTATTCTCATGATAGTAAGTTCTTACGAGAGCTGATGGTTTCATAAGGTGCTTCCCCCTTCCCTTGGCTCTCATTCTTCTCTCTCTGGCCACCTTGTGAAGAATGATGTGTTTGTTTCACCTTCCACCATGATTGTAAGTTTCCTGAGACCTCCGAAGCCCTGTAGAACTGTGAGTCAATTAAGCCTCTTTCCTTTATAAATTACTCAATCTCAGATATGTCCTTAGAGCAGCGTGAGAATGGACTAATACACATGTGGTATTTGGTTTTCTGTTCTTGTGTTAGTTTGTCAAGGATAATGGCCTCCAGCTCCATACATGTCCCTGGAAAGAACATGATCTCATTCCTTTTTATGGCTGCACAGTATTCCATGGTGTATGTGTACCACATTTTCTTTATTCAGTCTATCATTGATGGGCATTTAGGTTGATTCTATGTCTTTGCTATTATGAATAGTGCTGCAGTGAACATACGTATGCATGTGTCTTTATAATAGAATGATTTATATTCCTTTGGCTATATACCCAGTAATGGGATTGCTGTGTTGAATGGTATTTCTGCCTCTAGGTTTTTGAGGAATTGCCACATTGTCTTCCACAATGGTTGAACTAATTTACACTCCCACCAACAGTGTGAAAGCATTCCTTTTTCTGCACAACCTTATCAGCATTTGTTGTTTTTTGCCTTTTTAATAGTAGCCATTTTGACGGTGTGATGATATCTCATTGTGGTTTTGATTTGCATTTCTGTAATGATGAGTGATGTTGAGCTTTTTTTCATATGTTGTTGGCTACATGTATACTTTCTCTCGAGAAGTGTTTGTTCATGTCCTTTGCCCACTTTTTAATGAGGTTGCCAAATCAGATTCTTAAATATGGATTATAGCTCTTAGCCCTGTATTTGGATATTTTGGGATCAACCATCAAGCTGTTAATAAAGTCCTATGGGGCCCCATCTGATTTCTGACATTTGTGTGTGTGATTGAACAGACCGAATCTCAGATGGGAGAGGAATGAACAGTAACTTAAACCTATAACTTTACCCCTTCCCCTAGTAACTAGAAGGAAATGCCAAAAAACTAAGGCATGTGTCAAACATGTATGTTTGAGAAGCTTTTAGTGACCTAAAATAAAATAAAGAATTAATAAATTCCCAATGCTATATCAGGACCTTCTGGTGTCTCTATAGTCAACCTCCTCAGAGGGTTTATATTATATACCTCCAACTCATTGCTCTTATTAACCAAAACAATAACAACAAAAATAATTGTTTTATAAAGTACTTACTTTGTGTCAGGCAGTGTGCTAACTTATAAATATTATTTCACTCAAAACATCATAAAAATTTTCCAAAAGGCAAATACACTTGTTATTCTCATTTCTCAGATTTAAAAACTGAAACACAGTCCCCTTCTCCAGTGTGGTATAACATCACTCACAGAGAATTTCCCTAGACCCATGGTTTCCAAGATGAGAGGAGAAAATTGGAGGTGGACATTTTGTCTCCCCACCAGTCTGGCAATATTCAAAGGAAGCCCACTCCAATCCTGTACCACAAGAACCACTGGGAGTGGCAGGAGAATTGAAGCACTAGGGGTGAATTGGGGACCAGAGAGGAGAGCTGATCACAGTGACTGGCACACAGATCTTGGCAACTTCTCTGAACTCTGGTTGGCAGGGTGCCATGTTGAAGAGACAGACCAGCACCATGGCACTCCAGGGGTAACAATTCACTAGAAGATGTAAATCCCTGGCCATAGTTTCTATAAAGGTCCTCATACAGAGCCTATCCCTGATCTGGAAACAATCAAAAGGTCAAGATTAAGTTCTTGTACCTGTTTAAGTCCTTCCCAAACTGGAAAACAACGGCAGGGCAGCAATATAGTTCTGGGGCAACATTTGCCTTCTGATGCTCACTGTAAGTCTTCCATAGACTGGGAAACAAAAGAAAGACAACCAGTTAGTTCCAATGTAGTTTTAGTTCTGATGCTAACTATAAGCTCTCTCCAGATTGAGAAGAATCAACAGGCCATCATTTATGTCCTGATGCTTATCAGTAAAGGTCTAACATCACCAAAGTACAACTGCAAACACTAGAAGAGGTGGCTGTTTCTTCAAATGTGTAGACATCAATGTAAAGACACAGAGATTGTGAAAGCTCAGAAAACTATAACGCTACCAAGAGAAGCCAACAAAGTTCCAGGAATGGATCCAGAAGAACTGATGATCTACGAGTTGTCAGAAAAAATCAGATTTATTCTCTTGAAGAAATTCAGGGAATCATGAGAAAATACAGATAGAGAACTAAATGAAATTTAGTTCTACAAAATACCTAGGATAAACTTAACCAAAGAAGTAAAAGATTGCTACAATGAAAACTATAAAACTATGCTGAAAGATATCAAAAAGGACATCAAAATATGGAAAGATATCCCATGTTCATGGACTGAAAGAGTTAATATTATGAAAATGTCCATACTATACTAAGTGATCTACAGATTCAATGTAATTCATATCACAATGCCAATTACATTCTTAATGGCATAGAAAAAAATACAATGCTAAAATTTGGATGAACTCACACACACACAAAATCCCTAAATAGACAAAGTAATCCTGAGCTAAAAGAACAAAGCTGAAGGCATTACACTACCAGACTTCAAAATATTGTACAAAGCTGTAGTAACCAAAATAAAATGGTATTAGCATAAAAAACAGGCATGTAGACCAATGGAACAGAATAAAAAACCCAGAAACAATTCCATGCATTTATAGCCAACTTTTTTTGAGCAAAGACATTAAGAACATACATTGGAGAAAAGACAGTCTCTTCAATAAATTGTGCTGGGAAAACTGGATATCCATATACAGAAAAATAAAAGTAGGCCCCTATCTCTCACCACATACAAAAATAAAAATGAATTAAAAATTAGATTTAAGACCTAAAACTATAAAACTACTTGAGAGAAAACATTGAGGAAATTATCCAGAACATTGGCCTAGGTGAATATTTTTGGGGTAAGACCTCAAAAGCACAGATAGCAAAACTAAAAAATCAGTGGGATTGAATCAAGCTAAAAAGCTTCTGCACAGCAAAGGAAACAATAAACAGAGTGAAGAAAAAACCTACAGAATAGCAGAAAATATTTGCAAACTATCCAATTGACAAATGATTAATAACCAGAATATAAAAGGAACTCAAATAACTCAATAGCAAAAAAAAAATCCTATTTGAAAATGGACAATAATCTGAACAGACATTTAACCAAAGAAGATATACAAATGGCCAACAGGTACATGGAAAATATGCTCAATATCACTAATTTTCAAGAAAATGCAAATCAAAATCACAATGGGATAAAATCTCACTCCAGTCAAAATGACTATTATCAAAAAGACAAAAAAAAAAAATGCTCGTCAAGATTCAGGGAAAGGGAAATGCCAGTACACTGTTGGTTGGAATATAGATTACAATAGCTGCTAGAAGAAACAGTATAGAGGTTCCTTTAAAAGCTAAAATTCAGCATACCATACAATTCAGCAATCCCTGCTGGGTATATATCCTAAAGAAAGGAAATCAGCATATCAAAGACATATCTTCACTCCCATGTTTATTGCAGCACTATTTACAATAGCCAAGATATGGAAGCAGCCTGAGTGTCTATCAATGAATGAACAGATAAAGAAAATGTGGTTTATATACAAGAGAATATTATTCAGTTACAAAAAAGAATTAAATACTGTCATTTTCAGCAACATGGATGAAACTGGGGGACATTTTGTTAAGTGAGATAAGCCAGGCACAGAAAGACAAATATCAAATGTTCTCACTCACAAATGTGAGCTAAAAAAGTTGATCTCATGTAAGTACAGAGTAGAATGGTAGTTACCAGAGGGTGGAAAGCGTAGCAGGGAGGAGGAATGAGGAAAGGTGGTATAATGAGTACAAAAATGCAGTTAGATAAAAAGAGCAAGTTCTAGCACTGTAGCACTGTAGGGTGATAATTGTTAACAATAACTTGTATATTTCAGAATAACTACAAGAGAGGATTTGGAATGTTCTCAACACTAATTAATAATAAATATTTGACATGATGTGTATCTCAATTACCCAGATTTGATCATTAGACATTGTATGCATGTATCAAAATATCACATGTACTCCATAAATATGTATAATTGTTACGTATCAATAAAAAATTAAAAAAAAAAAACCAGGCATAGACAGATCAAGTAAATTGTTCATGATCTAGTAAGAAAAGGGGTTTGGGTTAGAATATAGGAAAACTGACTCTAAGCTATATTCTCATTCCTAAACTTTTTTATAGTGCTTTAGTGCAATATTAGTTCTTTGGCTAGTCTCTCTCCTTTCCCTCTCTCTATAGAAAGCTTGTATATTACTCAAATGCCAACCCAAATGTCATTTCTTCCATGAAACGTTCCTCTCTCAGAATTTCTCTCCTCAGTATTCTCATCAATTTTTAAAAATACCCATATGACATAGGTGGGGTTCCCCAGAAGCAGATCTAATATGAAGGATTTTGTGTGATTTATGAACTAAGTGGTCCCAGGAGAAACTGGTAAGGGAGTGGGGAAGCCAGATAGGGATGAAGGGGAAGGAGGAAGACAGGAACAGGGGAGATTTCAGGCGAAGCCCTACTCACAGCAGGAAAGCTCTAGACTATAAGTTAATCCTCAGAGTTTATCTTGACCTAAGGCAAAGGAGCTAAAATTTCCCCTACACTTACCAGTCATTAGCTAAGCATCTCATCCCTGGAAGATCTAAACTTGCAGACATTTCAGGCTTTCGGTAGGTATGTCAAGACAAAGTGGCTAAATAGCCGAGAGGAGTGCTCTCATAAGAACATGGAAGCAATGGGCTCCTAGAGGCAAAATCATTTAAGAAACTGAGGAGGGGCTTACAAAAATTTGAAAAGGGATGTGAGGGCATCAGGGCAAAGCCCCAATAGTGCCTGGTGATCTCTGCAATAGAATTTACAGTATTATTACATCTGCACTAATCTTGATTTCAATATGTGCATCCTTTTCTATACTACTTGATAACACCTCTTGCATCTTTTTATTTGCACATAACAAATGTTATTTTGATTTAATTCACCTTAATAATGAAGAGAGGCCATGACCAGACTTGTGAATTATCAATTCATTTCTTGGCTCCTCTGAAAATTATTTACTCTCTATCACCTATGATTGGTCTCATTCTTGTTAAAATCCCCAAATATATCAACCTCTACTGAAAGTGCCCTTTTAAATCCTATGAGGATAAAGTTCAGAGGACTTATTTAGAGACCTCTGTCCAGGGCTATTTTCATCTTAATAGAGAACTCATTAATGAACAGCCAAGTTAGCCATTGTACTACCCTTCTAGAACCAAAGAAGTTTCTACCCTCTCAACGCCATCCCTTCTCCCTTCTTAATTTCAATACTGAATAAAGAAAATTCAAGGATAATTTTGTAGCTGACTTAAGGTGAAGACAGTGAGTGAATTCATAATGTGCATAAGTGAATACCTAATTTCACAATATCAAGATAGAGAGAAAGCTCTACATGTTGTGTTGCTGCCATTACAATCATTGTTCATGAAACAACTTGCTCACAGGCTCATAAAACCACTTCCTTTCAGTGCTTTCTCAAGGCTGGAAGATAACATTAGTGCAGTCATTTGGTTTCCACAGACTACATATAGCAAGAACTGCAATGAAGAGAAATCACTGAAATTACTTGTGCTACAAACATAAAGTAGAAGCAACTGGTAGTCCTTTATCAAATTTCTACATAATAATGCCTAGCGTTATTGAATACATACTGTGGGCCAGCTCATTTGTGAGTGTTAGAGATGTCTTAGCTAGTTTATCCACATAACTACACTTTGATATGTGTCCTGTTTTTTAGATGAGGAAACTAAGATCTTGGGGCTTGAACCATGTGATCAAAGTCAGATTTCCCAAAAGTTATATAGTAGAAATCTGAGATTTGAGTACAGGAATAAATGACTGATGTTAGCATCTGAACTCAGAACTTTATTCCCTTCTAGTTTCCCACACAGAATCAGAACATCAGGTCGGGGGGGGGGGTCTTCAATCAAGCTCTCTCAATACATATAGAACCTTTTTAATATCAATATCATGAAATCATTTTGAAAGTCTCACACTGAAGATGTTCCTTCCAATGAAACCTTAAATATGTATCTAGCACTCAACACAAATGTCTTAAATACCTCTTTAGAATCCCTCATCATGTACAGCTTTGCTGAACTTAAATGAATTATAGAATACTGTTGTATAAATATAATAGAACTAAGGATACAAGAAAAATATTTATCCTATTAGACAAAATGACATAGTGTTCGTGTGCTTGAGAGCATTGGAACTGAGCAATAATGTTCGCTTAAAGTAACAGCTGTGTAAATGGGCCTCTATTCTAGAACATGTGCTTAGCCATTAATCCGTATTTGTCTACACATAGACAACAATGCATATATAATTCTCTAATTCAGACGTTTCATTACTTCAATCTAGCTTTATGTCTATTAATCCTATTTATTCGAACTTCTAATTAAATAGCTTTCAACTGAACTATTAAACTGCATGCTATTTTTTACTTAAAGTAATGAATTATGGTATGTATGGTTGTTGAGAGTAGACAGAGTTTTTAATTTTGTTTGTTATTTTAAATTTTGTTTCATTCTTTCTTAGGTTAAATTTAATCTTGCATACTTGTCTTTCTTAGGGTATCAAGGTTCTGCAAGGAAACAGAGGCAAGCTTAAGTATGTGGGGAGAGTTTAATGAAAGGACAATTTACAGAGAGGTGGACAGGATGTAAGGAAACCATTAAAAATGGCACAGTACCCAGGACTAGTAAAAAGGGACCGGGGCTATTATTTATTGCTAGCCCTTGGTCCAAAGAGAGGGAACCATTATCAAGACCTAGAGATCTACAGGATTGCGTGGGATGGCTGCTAACAGGCCCTGCAGGAAGAAAGCTAAGAACATAAATACCCAACCTTACCCTTCTCCCTCCTTCCGATCTCCCACTACTGGCAGAGCCCAATGGGAAGCCAGAAGGAAAGGAAGCCTGTTGATGATCCGCTTCTTAGGGCACAAAGAAGAATGTTGTCACACTCACGAAACAAAGCATTCCTGCAGTGTGGGCACTGGATTTCCTTCATCACTGCATCCTCTAGACACAGCAGGAATTTAGCTAAAGTGGTATGAAGGAGTAATTCCTCTTATTGCTAGAAAAGAGATCATCAGTGTAATCTGTGGAAAATTAGATTATAGAAAGAACAGAACCAGAGGTTTACCAATCAGATTTATCTCAAAACCACTGAGTTGATGGTTTTTTCAAAATAAGAAAATGACGAGCCTACTCAGCAGCATTTCTATCATCTGAGTTACATTTAGAATCATAAAGTAAGTTTATTTATTGAAATTAACTTTTCCCTTCATTTGTTCTGACTTAAGTGCCCAGCTTTTAAAACTGTGCAACAAATTTAAGTCTTACTTTGGAACTTGGTTTTTGTATTTTCCTTGTTTTCATGGTTTTCTTTCTACTTCTATATCTTCTCCTCTTTCCTTCTTCCTTTTTTCTTTCTCATTTAATAGTTGAGGTCCTGGAGATAGAGAATAACCCATTTGGGAGAAAATCCAGTGAATAAAAAGCCACTTGCTTATTTCATTCTGGGTCAGTTAAGTGATTACCTCTGTAGTGTGATGTTAATACCTTTCCCTCTTTTTTTTTTTTTTTAACTGAGATCTATATAATCTCAACATCCCCAGCCCACCAAGTTCTTCTCTCACAGAAGCAATGCAGAAACCAATGAGAATCCTCACCCGGTTACAATTCACATCCCGTACACAAATTACCTAATACTGGAGAAGGGTTCTAGTGGCCTGTGGTAAAATTTGCCTTCAGGTCTTTTGTCTGCTCAGGGCTATGTAAGAAAGGTACATTTACTATCCCTTCACCACATAATGTGTTGCTTATTTTTTATCACTAACTCCCACATCCTCTTTACTGAGTTCCGCAAATAGTCCTTGCTCTACCCACCCTTTTCCTGTTTTTGTATGTCAAAACTCATTTAATAAGTACCCACTGGATATGCAGTGTGTCAGCCATCAACAATACCTCCTCCTGACCTATACCCCTATTTAGGCCAGCAGTGCTTTCTTGTTGCTTAGAGTCCCCCATTTCACTTTATCTCCCCCTGCACTTGCTAGAAAGCTCTCATCTCTCCTGCCTACAAAATTGTTTTCTCACTCCCTTTGACTCTAGCTCATATTTTAACCTTGCTTAATTTTTATCTCCCCTTAACATGCATACCTCACACACACACACACACACACACACACACACAAACACACACACACACACACACACACACACACACACACTGAGTTTCCGGTAACTATGACGTTAGCTGTGTTTTATACCGATGAAACTGTCTTGCCTGCCCTCTCAACCCTGCAACCAAACTTAGTTTACAGAATTTTCTTTGGCACATATTGTGTTTTGATGACAGAATTAGGCATCAAGTCCTCTGTCCCATGAAAACAACAAGAGGCAGTGCTGACTTCAAAAATAAATATTATAGACAAACTACTGGTAAAAACAAATTTTTAACTTTGTAACTTAAGCATTTGTATTCCTAAGGACAATCATGGCTTGTTTGACCAGGACAGGGAAGAAAATTACATCCTCTCCTCCAGGTATAGAATAATGGCTTCATGAGGGAAATAGGGTAAACTTCTGGTTGTTGAAAACATCAAGCCAATGTAGTCACTTTGTGAACAGACTGATTGAATTCAGCCCATTATCATACTAATACAACTAATTTGTGAGAAATGGAAATGTGAATTTAGTTTTTACTTTAGTCCTCTCTCTGGCTTCTGAGGTCCCTTGTTGTGGATTCTTGGTGTAGTTTGTTTAAAAATGAGGTATATTTATTTTTTTTAGAGAAAGTACATGATTATATTTCACTTAATCAACAAGTGTAAGTAATGGTAAAGATGGACAGAGTACATAGTTTTATGAATTGGAAAGTTCTTTGCCATGAAAAATGTCATTTTGAGGCTATGGAATGCTTCGTTTGCAGATGAGCACAAGCAGTTCTTTCACTAAGTTGGTACCAATGCCAAAAAAGAAGAGTACAGTTTGCAAAAAGAATATAGAATATATCAAACATGAACCATGTATTAGGCTGTTCTTGCATTGTTATAAAAAATAATACTTAAGGCTGGGCACAAAGAAAAGACGTTTAATTGGCTCACAGTTCTGCAGGCTGTACAAGAAGCATGAGCCTAGCATCTGCTTCTGGTGAGGATCTCAAAAAGCTTGCAATCATGGCAGAAGGTGAAGGGGAGCAGGTGTATCACATGACAAGAGCGAGAGGCATGGGGAGCTGCTACACTCTTTTAAACAATCAGATCTCATGTTAACCCAGCAAGAACTCACTCATCATCAAGGGTACTAAGCCATTCATGAGGGATCCACCCCCATAATCTAAACACCTTTCACCAGGGCCCACCTCCAACATTAGGGTTTACATTTCAACAAGAGATTTGGAAGAGACAAACACCCAAACTATATTATTCTTCCCCTGGTCCCCCAAACCTCATGTCCTTCTCACATTGCAAAATACAATCATCTTTTCCCAACAGTCTCCAAAAGCCTTAACTTGTCCCAACATCAAGCTCAAAGTCTTAAGTCTCATCTGAGACTCGTCGCCTTCCAACTCTGAGCCTGTAAAATCAAAAGAAGTTATTTACTTCCAAAATACAATGATGGTACAGACATTTGGTAAACATCTTTGTTCCAAAAGAGAGAAAAGGGCTATAAGCTTCACATAACTCTGAAACCCAGAGGAGCCAGGATGTGAGGAGCAGTGTCCTGAGGCTGAGCAGGGCAGCAGCACCCCAGGCCTGGCTTTGAAACCATTCCTTCCTCCTTGGCTTCTGGGCTTGTGATGAGAGGGGAGGCCTGGAAATTCTCTGAAATGCCCTCAAGGCTTTTTTTCCCATTGTCTTGGGTATTAGCACTTGACTCCATTTTTGTCATGCTAATCTGTTTAGCAAGTGGTTGCTCTGCAGCCCTCTTGAATTCTTCCCATCAAAGTGAACCCTTCTTCCTCCACCCACATGGCCAGGCTGTGAATTTTTCACATTTTTACTCTGCTTCCCTTTTAAATACAAGTTCCAACTTTAAGACATTCCTTTGTTTTTGCATCTGATTATGGGCTGTTAGAAGCAGCCAGGGTATATACTGGGCTGCATTCCCAGGAGGTTAAGGCATTCTAAGTCACAGGATGAGATAGGAGGTCGGCACACGGTACAGGTCATAAAGACTTTGCTGATAAAAACAGGCTCCAGTAAAGAAGCTGGGCAAAACAAAAGCAGCTTTTGTTTTCTTTTTCTTTTCTTTCTTTCTTTCTTTTTTTTTTTTTTAGACAAGATCTTTCTCTTTTACTAAGAATGAAGTTCAGTGGTGCAATCACAGCTCGCTGCAGCCTCAAACTCCTGGGCTCAAGCAATCTTCCCACCTCAGCCTTCTAAGTAGCTGGAGCTGGGTGTGCCAACACACCCAGCTATTTATTTTTATTTTTGTACAAATGGGGTCTTGCTATGTGGCCCAGGCTGGTCTTGAACTCCTGGCCTCAAGTGATGCTCTCACTTTGGCCTCCCAAATTGCTGGGATTATAGGTGTGAGCCAGCATGCCCAGCAGGCCAACTGTTGAATGCTTTGCTGCTTAGAGACTTCTTCTGCCAGATACCCCAAGTCATCATGGTTAAGTTCAAACTTCCACAGATCCCTAAGACTTGAGCATAATGCAGTCAAAGTTTTTTTTTTACTAAGTCATGACAAGGGTGACCTTCACTCCTAATAACTTCCTAATTTCCATCTGAGACCTCATCAGCCCGGACTTCACTGTCCATATTTCTGTCAGCATTTTGTTTGTAACTGTCAGAGGCATTTGAAACAGGGTAACTTCATCTTGAATAGGGGATGAGTAAAATGAGGCTGAAATCTACTGGGCTGCATTCCCAGGAGGTTAAGGCATTCTAAGTCACAGGATGAGATACGAGGTCAGCACATGATACAGGTCATAAAGACTTTGCTGATAAAAACAGCCTCCAGTAAAGAAGCTGGCCAAAACCCACCACCAAAATGGAGACGGTGATGAGTGACTTCTGGTCATCCTCGCTGCTACACTCCCACCAGTGCCATGACAGTTTACAAATGCCATGGCAACATCAGGAAGATACCCTATATGGTCTAAAAAGGGGAGGCATGACTACTCTATACCTTGTTTAGCATATAATCAAGAAATAACCATAAAAATGGGCAACCACCAGCCTTAGGGGCTACTTTGCATATGGAGTAGCCATTCTTTCATTCTTTTACTTTCTTAATAAACTTGCTTTCACTTTATGGACTTGCCCTGAATTCTTTCTTGTGAAAGATACTCCCTTGGGGTCTAGATCTGGACCCCTTTCTGGTAACACAACCATTTAACCAGTGTCTAAGTAATTCCAAACTTTCCCTTATCTTTCTCTCTTTTTCTGAGCCCTCCAAACTCTTCCAACTTCTGCCTATTATCCAGTTGCAAAGCAGTTTCCACATTTTTAGATGTCTTTTTTATAGCAATGCCCCACTACTCAGCACCCATTTTCTGTATTAGGCCATTCTTGCATTGCTATAAAGAAATACTTGAGATTGGGTAATTTATAAAGAAAAAAAGTTTAATTGATCCATGGTTCTGCAGGCTGTACAGAAAGCATGGCACCAGAATCTACTTCTGCTGAGGCCCTCAGGAAGCTTACAATCATGGAGGAAAGCAAAGAGGGAGCCAGTGTGTCGTATGGAACGAGCAGGAGCAACAGGCCAGACATGATGGCTTACACCTGTAATCCCAGCACAACATGGTGAGACTCCATTTCTACAGAAAAATTAAAAATTAGCTGAGTGTGCTGGTGTGCACCTGTGGTCCCATCTGCTTGAGAGGCCAAGGTGGGAGAATTGCTTGAGCCCAGGAGGTCAAGGGTACGGTGAACCACTATCACACCATTGCACATTAGCCTGGGTGACAGAGTGAGACCCTGTCTACCCCCAAAAAAAAGTGGGAGCAAAAGAGAGGGAGGCAGGAGATGCCATACTCTTAACCAGATCTCATGTGAACTAACAAAGCAAAAACTCATTCATCACCACAAGGATGATGCTAACCCATTCCTGAGGGACCCACTCCCATGACCCAAATACCTTCCACTGGGCCCCACTTCCAACATTGAGAATTACACTTTGACATTAGATTTGGAGCTGACAAACATCCAAACTATATCAAATGTTTATGCTGGAAAGAGATGAAGTGTAAGTACATTACAAGGACATCATTGAAACAAAACATATTTATTTAAAAGATTCAAAACAATTTTTTTCTCTTACAAATACTTCCACTCTACCAGAGCTCTGGGCATTTGATTCTAAAATCAACATTACTATTTTCATGATTACTCATCATTAATTGTGCACCTATCATGAAATTGGCTCTTCTACTCAGTAGCTGGGTATTTAATTCTGTATGCTTCAGAGTCCTTATCTGTAAAATGGAGATCAAAATAATACACATCTTATAAGGTTGTTGTAAGAACAAATAAGCTAATATATATAAAATGCTTGTGACTGTGCCTGATGCTTACTGTTCCCAGTAGCAGGTATTATTTGAATCACTGTTATTATTACTTTGCTTTCTTTCAGTTCATCTGTGAAGATTAAATTAGCTATCATTATTATTCTAGTTTTACAGATGAGAGAAGTGAAGTCCAGAGAAGTTAAACAACTTTCTCAAGGTAATACAGGTAGAAGTCTGTCTGAAGAGTGTGTTACAAAGGACAATGTGATCTGAATTTCATTAATATTGATCTAAGGGAAAACTTATGTTTTAACTATGTTGAAAATAGACTATTTTGGTGTATTTATTCAGTAACATTTTCATTACAAAAAGATTTTGCCTCCAGGTTTCCTTGGCCCCATTTGTTTTGCCATTCTTCCATCCCAGGCCCTCCCTCAGCAATTACAGATTGCAGGATAGAAGAGAAGAGGGAAAGGTAGAAAACAAGCAGCAGAATCAGGCTGGAGGAGGGTGTGATGCTCTTTGTCCATTTGTACTCAGAACTCAAATGCTCAACTCAGCTTCAGCAACAATTCATCTTGTAAATCAATTTGGCAGGGCATCAGCTTTAAAATCCATTACCTTGAATCAGTAGTGGAGTTTGCAGCTAATTTGCCAACAGGGAACCCTTACACGGCAGTGACCTTTTAAACTAGCATAAACCAGTGTTCTTGCTCACCTCTGCTTCTCTCCACGCCACTGAGTCAGTTTTGTTCCTGCCTGTTTCCTCATGTGGAAAGAAGAGTTGAAATGTTTACTCTCATTCTCCTTAACAAAATAGACATTAGCAGAATGATGACATTGTTTCTTACTCTAGATTATCTCTTCAACTTTTACTTACCTCAACATCTATCACCAAATCATTTTCTTAATAGGAAGAAGCTTAATAACTATTTTTTAAATGCTCACTTATTTATCAGTTACTTAAAGTCTGGCTTTCCACCACCAAAACTTGACAGAAATTGTTTCCTGGAAAACCACCCATGATACCCTAATTACCTGAAACTTACTTTTCTTTTATTCTTTGGCAGTGCTTCTCCAGCGTTTGACCATATGGACTACCAATCTTTTCTTCTTGAAAATCTCTATTTCCCTTTTTTCCACAACATTAAACTATTCTGGTTATTCACCCATCTGAAGACTGCTCAATATCAAGCTCTTCAGCATCTCATAGATAATCCATGAGCATATTTCATTAACTTCCATGTTAGACAGGATATTGACCATCCCACATAGGTCCATGTCCTAATCCCTGGAATCTGCAAATTTTGCATGGTAAAAGGGAATTAGCAGATGTTGATTATGTTAAGGATCTTGAGATCGTGAGATATTCCTTTATTATCCAGTTGGGTCAAATGTAATCACAAGGATATTTATTAAAGAGAAGCAAGAGAGTTGGTCATAGCAGGAGATATAATTTTGAAGCAGAGGTGAGAGAAGAGAGAGAGATTAGATTGCTTGTTTTGAAGATGGTGGAAGGCGTCATAGCCAAGTAAAGTGGACAATCTCTAGAAGGTGGAAAAGGCAAAGAAATAGATTTTCCCCTAGACACTCCCAAGGGAATACAGCGCTACCTACACCTTGACTTTAGGACTTCTGACTTCCCACACTCCCAGATGATAAATTTGTGTTATTTGGAACCACTAAGTTTGTGGTGATTTGTTACAGGAGCAATAGGAAACCAATAAAGCTGTCTTTTTCAATTCTTTAGTTCTCGCTGGGAAAATTCTTCCAAATTCCAGGATTGACAATTACCTTCTAGACATCTCTACCTGGATACTTCAGCAGCATCTCAAACACAACTAGTCCAACATTAAAATTATTGTCTTTCTCCAAACATCTATTACTCAGTGGACATTTACAACTGTATTCATTCATTTATTTATTGACTGTTTCATTAATGTATTTATTCACAAACTAATATGTTTATGAGTGCCTAAATGCTGACATTTCTGAGACTCTCAGAATGCAAGTGTGAACAAAATATAGTTTCAGCCCTGATGGGGATGATATTCTAGAGAAGATATACACAAAACCAGGAAAAAGAAACCAACAAATAAAATAGTTCCAGCTAGTGAAAGTTTTATGAATACTATCAAGCAAGGGAATGGAATAGAGAGTAATGTGATGTAGGACAGGTGGGTGGTGGCTATTTTAAATAGAATGTTCAGAGAATGTCTATCTGAGAAGGTGATATTTGAGCAGAGATCTAATTGAAGAGAAGAAGTAGGGATGAGAGTATATAGAGGAGTAGCATTCCAGAAAGAAAGCACAACAAATAGAAAGGCCTTGAGACAGGAATGAATTTGGATCTTTTATGTTCAACTGATTACAATAAGATAGGAGTAGATTGGGCAAAGTGGGGAGGGGTAAAAAATGGGATCAGAAAGATAGGCAGACTTTTTTGGGTCATAGTCATAACTTTGATTGTTATCTCAATGTGATGGAAAACCACTAGACAATTTTGAATAGGGGAGTGAAGTAATCACTGTGCCTTCTTTATAAAGAACAAAATAAAGAGAGAAAAAAGAAGCTCTGATGATCGGGGTGATCCTCTAAAGAGGGGATAATTTCCAGAGCAAAAATATCAGGTGGTACAGAGGAGGAGGTTTACAGTATAAGTTTAGTTGTTATTATTATTTGTTACTTTTTACAGATGGCATAGAGAGAATATCAATTCTTAGGAGAGGTTGTAGATTTGATAACAATAAAAAGGAGTATGAATACAATGAAGGATTAGAAAAGAGAAAAGAAGTCAGGAAATAGACATCTCAACAAGTAGCACAGTAACTTTACCAGTAAGACAAGGTGCATTTTCTAGGCAACAGCGATGAAGGCCCATTTAGATAGTGGTTAGGAATTCTGATAGGATTTAAGAATAGTTGAAATGAGGGTAATAGATTTATGAGCTAGAAACATAGAAGACTGTGGTCATGATGTTTGAGTTCAGATTAAGGATATTTTCCAATATGAATGAGGCTGAGTAACTAGGAGTATAGTATACAATGACTGTTAAAATAAGAAACTAGGCATTGTGAGGTCTGGGGCAATGCAATTCAAAGACCTGTGGCTTTTGATGGAGAATTAAGGTAAAATGATCTGGAAGTGACAAGGATACCTACCTTACCTTGAGATCTTATAAGTAGCATATAAGAGGGTTGCAGAAAAAAACACTATTGTCCTTAGGAAACAGCCAGATTATAATTAAAACAAGAAGGTGAAGGGAGCATTAAGAGATAAGGTAAAGGAAACAGGGGATTTTGCTGATGACAGACCTGGAATTTCAGAGAATGTGGAACTGAGGATCAGTGAAGTATGAGAGATGATATCAGACTTGCACCTGCATGGACATGGGTGGAAAGAAAGTCTAGATGATGACGGGTGACATGGAAGATTTAGACTTCTGATAGCAACTGATGAAAGCACACATGGGAGGAAGGTTTATGAAATAGGAAGGAAAAAGAATTAGTCTTGATATAATCTCTTAGAAGAAGACAGGGCATCAGTTCTATTGAGAGTGACAGTTGCTATCACTAGCCTTCACAATGTTGAGTTTTGTTGTAAATATTGTCTTGCTGGAGCACTCTGAGCCCTGTGGACATATTTTATAGTGGAGGAGGATTTCACTGGAAACAGGTGCTTGTTAGGCCTGTCTTGAATCTGGTTGAGAGTAACGGTGTTCTGGCCAAGGGATAAAGGTGATCCTACTATGTCATTTTGCCCGGATTTCCTTTTTGAGTCCTAGGCCTCCATGTCCAACTCTCTGCTCAACTTCTACATTTCAGTGGCTCAAAGATATCTTAAATTCAACAAGTTCAACACAGCACTGATAACCTCCAAACTCTATACTCCAAATTTAATCATCTTTCAGTGTCTCCTCACATATGGGACAGTACAAACCAAAATTAAAGGATCATCCTTGACATTTCTTTCTCCTTAACCACCATATTATATCTACTCTGGAGGAAAGTAGAGCAAGATGGCTGAATAAAAACCTCTACTGATCGTCCTCCGCACAGGAACACCAAATTGAACAACTATCCACACATGGGTGACTGATTTTAACTTCCTATCACGGAAGGAGGCACAGAAGAGGGTAAGGAAGACAGTCTTGAGTTGCCAACGCCACCCCTCCCCCATAACCTGGCAGTAGCTGTGTGGCACAAAGAGAAAATCTGTGTACTTGGGGAAGGAGAGCACAGTGACTGTGGGACTTTGCATTGAAACTCAGCACTGCCCCGTCGCAGTGGAAAGCAATACTAGGAAAAACTCAGCCAGTATGCATAGAGGGAACATTTAGACAAGCCCTAGCCAGAGAGGAATTGCCCATCCCAGCCGTCAGAACCTCAGTTCTGGCAAGCCTTGCCACTCCAGGTTAAAGTGCTCTGATGTTCTAAATAAACTTGAAAGGCAGTCTAAGCCACAAGAATTGCAATTCCTAGACAAGTCCTGGTGTTATGCTGGGCTCAGAGCCAGTGGACTTGTGGGGCGCACCACCCAGTGAGACACCATTGGGATGGCCAAGGGAGTGCTTGAGCCCCTTCTCCCCCAACCCTAGGTAATGCAGCTCACCGCTCTGGGAGGGACTCCTTCCCTCAATTTAAAGAGAGGAGAGGAAAGACTAAAGAGGACTTCATCTTGCCACTTTGATACCAGATCAGCCACAGTAGGCTAAGGCACCAGGCAGAGTTCCAAGACCCCCATTTCAGGCCCTAGCACCCTGAAGACATTTATAGACACACTGTGGGCCAGCAGGGAACCTGCTGCCTTGAAGGGAAGGCCTCAATCCTGACATAAATCATTGTTTGTTGGCTGAAGAACCCTTGGGTCCTGAATAATCAGCAGCAGTGGTATCCAGGGAATACTCACTATGGACCTTGGGTAAGACTCAGAGATGTGTTGTCTTTAAGTGTGACCCAGCACATTTCTTGTTATGGTGGCAATGGAGAGGGACTCCTTCTGCTTGAGAGAAGGAGAAAGAAGAATAAGGGGACTTTGTCTTATTGCTGAGGTACCAGCTTAGTCACAGTGGGGTGGAGCAACAAGCAGCCTCCTGGGGCCCCAGATTCCAAGCCTTGGCTCTTGCATAGCATCTGAACCTTCCCTGGGCCAGAGAGGAGCCCACTGCTCTGAAAGTAGAGTCACAAACCTGGCAGCATTCACCACTAGCTAACTGAAGAGCCCTTGTGCCTTGAATGAACATCAGTGGTAGCAGGCAGTATACAATCTGTACCTGAGGTGACAGTAGACATGGGGAGAAATTCCTCAATTTGTGGAAGGGGAGCGAAGAGTGGGAAGGATTTTATCTTGTGGCTTGGGTGCCAGCTCAGCCACAGTAGAATAGAGCATCCGGTAGATTCCTAACGTTTCCAACCCCAGGCCCTGGCTCCTGGATGACATCTCTGGACCCACCTGAGACTATGAGAAACTCACCACCCTAAAGAGAAGGACACAAGCTTGGGCAGCTTTTCCACCTATTGATTATAGGGCCCTAGGGCCTTCAACGAACATTGGCAGTAGCCAGGCAGTGGTTACCATGGGCTTTGGGTGAGACCCAGTGCTGTGCTGGCTTCAGGACTGACCCAGCACAGTCCCAGTATTATGGTCACAGGGGTCCTTGTGTCACTCCTCCCCCAGCTCCAGGCAAGTCATCATGGAGACAGAGAGATTTGGGAGAAAGTAGGGGAAGAGAGAAAGTAAGGGAAGACAATGAGAATCCCTTCATGATGATCCAAAGAATCCTTCCAGATCTTATTCAAGACTGCTAAGGCAGTACCTCTACCAGTCTGCAAGAGCCACAGTGTTACTGGAATTGGGGTGTCCTCTAATGCAGATATGGCTGCAGCAACCAACAAGTTAGATCACAACACCAAAGTCCCTTTGAATACCTGAAAATCTTTCCAAGAAGGATGGGTAAAAGCAAGCCCAGACTGTAAAGACCAAAATGAGTATTTAACTCTTCAATGTTGAGACACCAATGAACATACATAAGCATCAAGACCATTCAGCAACATGACCATCTAGGAAACATGACAAAATAAACTATATAAGCCTCCAGGGATCAATCATGGAGAGTCAGATATGTGACTTTTCAGACAAAGAATTCAAAATAGCTGTTTTGAGGAAACTCAACAAAATTCAAGATAACACAGAGAAGAAATTTGGAATCCTATAAAACAAATTTAACAATGAGATTGAAATAATTAAAAATATTCAAACAGATATTGCTGAGTTGAAAAATGCAAATGACATAGATAGTGCAGGGTTGGAAAATATAATTGACATACTGAAGAATAAACAGAACTGTTCAAGCAGAGGAAAGAATTAATGACCTTCAAGACAGGCTATTTGAAAATATACCCTCTGAGAAGACAAAAGAAAAAAGAATAAAAAAGAATGAAGCGCATCTATAAGATCTAGAAAATAGACTTAAAAGGGCAAATCTAAGAGTTATTTGTCTTAAAGGGGAGGTAGAAAGAAAGATCCAGGAAGAAAGTGTATTTGAAGGTATAATAACAGAGAACTTTCCAAATCTAGTGAGAGAGATTAATATTGAAGTTCAAGAAGGTTTTAGAACACCAAGCAGATTTAACCAAATGAATACTACCTCAAGACATTTAATATCTAAACTCCTAAAGGTCAAAAACAAAGGATTCTAAGAAAGCAAGAGAAAAGAAACAATTAACAAAAAATGGAGCCCCGAAACGTCTGGCAGCAAACTTCTCAATAAAAACTTTACAGGTCAGGAGGGAGTGGCATGGCATATTTGAAGTGCTGAGGGAAACAACAACAAAACAAACAACAAACAAACAAAAACCTTTTATCCTAGAATGTAGTGAAAATGCCCTTCAAATATGAAGGAGAAACAGAGACTTTCCCAGACAAACAAAAGCTGAGGGATTTCAGCACTAGAACTGCACTCCAAGAAATACTAAAGATAGTTCTTGAATCTGAAAGAATAGGACATTAAGGAGAGATAAGAAATCATCTGAAGGTAGAAAACTCACTGGCAATAGTAAATACAAAGAAAAATAGAGAATATTAAAACAGTATAATTGTAAATACAAAGAAAAATAGAGAATATTATAACACTATGATTGTGGTATATAAACTCATATTTTGAGTAGAAAGACTAAATGATGAACTAATAATAATAACTACAACTTTTCAAGACATAGACAGTACAATAAAATATAAATAGAAACAATATAAAAGCAGAGGGATAAAATTAAAGTGTAGAATTTTTATCAGTTTTCTCTGTTACTTTGGTTGTTTGTTTACAAAATCAGTCTTCAGTTGTTATCAGTTCAAAATAATGGGTTATAAAATATTATTTGCAAGCCTCATGGTAACCTCAAATAAAGAACAGTACAACAGATACACAAAAAATAAAAATCAGGAAATTAAAACATACCACCAGAGAAAATCACCTTCACTACAAGAAACACAAGAAAGAAGGAAAGAAGGAAGAGAATGCCACAAAACAGTCAGAAAACAAATCATAAAATGGCAGGAGTAATTTCTTACTCATCAATAACACTGAATATCGATGGACTAAACTCTCCAATCAAAATCCATAGAGTAGATGAATGAGTTTTTTTTCAAAAAGACCCAAAGATCTGTTGCCTACAAGAAATATAATTCATTTATAAAGACACACATAGACTGAAAATAAAGGGATGGAAGAAGACACCTCATGCAAATAGAAACCAAAAAGAAAGCAGGAGTAACTCTACTTAGACAAAATATATTTCAACAGAAAAACTATAAAAAGAGACAAAGAAGGACATTGTATAATGATAAAGGAGTCAATTCAGCAAGAGAATATAATAATTGTAAACATATATACATCCAACACTGGAGCACCCAAATATATAAAGCAAATATTAGAGCTAAAGAGATAGATAGACCCCAATACAATAAAAGCTGGAGACTTCAGAACCATAATTTCAGCATAGAAAAGATCATCCAGACAGAAAATCAACAAGGGAATATCTGACTTAATTTACGTAATAGATATTTGCAGAACATTTCATCCAATGGCTGCAGAATACACATTCTTTTCCTCAGCATATGGATCATTCTCAAAGGTAGACCATATGTTATACCACAAAACAAGTCTCAAAACCTTCAAAAAATTGAAATAATATCAAGCATATTCTGTGATCACAATGGGATAAAACTAGAAATGAAAAACAAGAAGAATTTTGGAGATGATACAAACACAGAAATTTTAAAAATATGCTCCTGAATGATCAGTGGTTTGATGAAGAAATTAAGAGAGACATTGAAAAATTTCTTGAAATGAATGACAATGGAAACACAACATACCAAAACCTATGGAATACAGCAAAAAATGGTACTTAGAGGGAAGCTTATAGCTGTAAGTGCCTACATCAAAAAAGAAGAAAAACTTCAAATAAGAAACCTAACAGTACATCTTAAAGAAGTAGAAAAACAGAAGCAAACCAAGCCCAAAATTAGTAGAAGAAAAGAAATAATAAAAATCAAAGCAGAAATAAATAAAATTGAAACAAAAAACAATAAAAAATATCAACAAAAAAGTTGTTTCTTTGAAAAGATAAAGCTGACAAACTTTTATCCAGATTAGGAAGAAAAGAAAGACCCAAATAAGTATTTAAAATAAGAATTTAAAATAAAATCCCAATTGTTTGTTGTAATATTTATGACCCAACAAGAACTGTTTCTAGCTCACCAAACTCTACCCACACAAACCCTTCTAGCCACACAAACCCTTCGCCCTTTGATCATCCTAAATTTCTTCCAAACTTTGGACTTTTGCCTTTGTTATTCCCTCTACCTAGAACTCTCAGTTCTAGAGTTTCAAATAGATGGTTCTTTCTTATCACTCAGGCCTCAAAACAAATGTCACCTTCTTAGCACATACATGTCATACATGCAATGTAAAGTAGTCAACTCTCACCCCTTGCCTGCTTAAATCACCATCACATTACTGTCATATTTTCTTCATCTCTGTTGTAATTTATTTTGTTCATTTACTTGTTGACCTATTTTTTTGCCTGTTTCTCTTTTCTTGAATGTAATCTCTATAAAGGCAGGAGCTGAATCATGTCCCCCACAATATGTTCAGTGCCTAGAAAAGTGGCTTGGAACATAGTCATTCACTATTATTTTTTGAATGAATATCGAGGATTTCCGTTGTTAAATAATTACACTCCCTATGAATTGGGTAGATTCAGTCTCATAAGATTACCAGTCAAAAATTTTAATGTACCATTATTTAATATATCACTATTTAAATTGCTCCTTAAACTCTTCTTTACCTTTAGATTTTGGCTTTTGCCCTTTTACAAGGATGATGCTACGCTGATTTTGAGGGACCTAGAAAAGGTTACAATATCATAATAACTTCCCAGATATATTCTGAAAAGCAATGTACTCTTTAGTGTGCAAAATTATTTGGAAGAAATAATATTTAAGGTTTAAATGCCTCTATTTACCACTAACATAAAATATTTACTTAGCTTTCTTTAGAAAAAAACAAGATCTGTGTCTCTCTACACAGATACACACACACACACACACACACACACACACACGCACAGACACACACAGACACACACACACACACGCTTTCAAAATAGCTATTTTTTAAGGTCATATACATTCCAGAAAACAGCTTTATTTGACGGTAATAGCCATTTATTAGAAAAAGATCTATTTGTTTCTAAAGGATTACATTTTTGTCTTCCAGAAAAATATGTCAATAACCACTGGAGTTTAGAGAAATCTTTGCTTTCTTGATTTTTTTCACTGCACTATTTTATGTCATTTGCTGGGGAGGTTGAGATAACTGTAGGTGAAAGTACACATTTCTAAAAGAACTCTGCTGAGGCTATGTGGAAAGATTCGTCATGGCTAAAAATTGCAGACTGCTCAGTTAATTGATTTTTTTCCATCTAGAGAATAGCCATTCCTTTATTTTCACTGTAGTTGACATATAATAGACTGATTTCAAGGTGCACAATTGAGCTCTCTCCAGTTGTGAGAACATGTGCTTTTAAGTGGAATGCTTGGTGCCAATTTAATAGAGAAAATTATATGGACTGACATTAACCCTTCCTATTTGTTCATGTGGGCATGTTATTATTCTCTTGGCTTAAAGTTGACCCAGAAGACAAATAACAAATGGACGATAAATAAGTGTATTTATGTCAAGTACCACATGCCTTTTTTCTCATATGTGGATTATTTTTTCTTCTTAAGATTGGTAATAAGCTATTTTTTGATCCTATTTCTAAGGGGTGTGGATAATATTCTTCTTTCAAACTAATCATAATCATTATATACACCATGCATTTTTATGAAACTGTGAATCTTTACAAACATTAATTATCAGAGCTCCACTATGAAGCAACAAAGGTTGACCCCACAAATCAGATATTCTCTTTCCTTGTTGCCAGAACACTACAGAAAGTTGCCTGAGCTGGAGTCTAAGAGAGCTGTCCTTTTATATTGTAGCTTCCCTAAAGGGTAGTTAACAGGCAGTTTATGGAGAAAACATCCCAGTTATTTCTGAGGTAGTTGGCCTCTATTGACAGTTCTGAACTAAAATTCCACTGCAACAGTATAATATGTTAATTATAATCAATGCATTAGTTATAAGTAAAGCAAGTTTGGCCCAGCTCTTTCATCTTTGGGAGTTTCAGTTCAAGTGGACTTTTCAGATGAGAAGTTCAACTTAAATGAGAATGAAGAGTTTCCAAGTCTCCTGGCTTGTATGATCAGGAGATTAAGATTATTGATTGACATTTTATTCATGAAGTGTGTCAATAATTAATTTTTTTGTATCTTTCCAAAACACTTGTGTAGGTATTGAAGGAAAAGCATTGTATATTTTGCAGGAAGCACAATTCTTTCAAATTCTAAAAAAATAAAGATTTATCTGTGTATTAAACAACTCTTCTCTGCTTATAAAGTAAAAGGATAATAGGGAATGTAAAATTTTATCTGCATTCATGGAATATATTAAAATACCCATTGAAATTTCTGATGGCTGGTCTTCCCTTCAAAAGTACATACTTCAACTTATTTTCTATTTATTTTTTGGGGAAGACCACATTTTAATTAACATAATAAACCTGAAATGTGATTATCAACAGAAAGAAGGAAAAATCACCTACTCTTCAGATACTAAACATATCAGTTAGCCTTTGCTGTATAGCAAACTACCCCAAAGCTTGGTAATTCAGACAACAATTTAATGAGCAAGCAATTCTGGGGATTGGCACTTTAGATTATGCTCACCTGAGCAGTTCTTCTTGCCTCTGCTGGGGTCATTCGTGCATTTGTGATCAGCTGCTGAGTTGCCTGGGGGATGGCTTTTTTCAGATGACCTCATATTAGACAGCTCATTCCTCCTCTGTGTGGGCTGTTATGTTGCAACAGGCTGCTAAGCAATGATCCAAGAGGTTAAGCACAAGCATGCAAGTCCTCTTGAGGTCTAGCCCTGTAACTAACATAACATCATTTTAGTGGCCTTCTGTTGGTCAAAACAAATCCCAAGACCAGGGAGTAAGGCTTGATGTATTAGTTCATTCTCTAATTGCTATAAAGAACTACCTTCTACTGGGTAATTTATAGAGAAAAGAAGTTGTCATCAATGTGCTGTGAGTATTAGAAAAAAAAAAAAGAAAAGAGGTTTAGTTGGGTCACAGTTCTGCGGTCTATACAAGAAGCAAAACAGAGGAAGCCTCAGGAAACTTTCAATCATGGAAGAAAGTGAAAGGGAAGCAGGAACATCCTACATGGCTGGAGCAGAAGGAAGAGAGAGAATGGGGAGGTGCTACACACTTTTAAACAACTATATCTCATGAGACCTCAATCATTATAAAGAGAACAGCAAGGGGGAAATCTGCCCCCATGATCCAGTCACCTCCCACCAGGCCCCTTCTCCAACACTGCTAATTACAATTCAACATAAGATTTGGGGAGGAACAGAAATCCAAATCATATCACCTGGTAAATCACACACAAAAAGGGAAGATTCAGAGATGCTAAAGCAGATACCCTACCCCCAAGATTAGGTCTCAATGGAGCTCAGATCCTAATGTCCTTCAGGCATGAACATATACAAATAACTTTCCTTGCTGTGATCTCATGCTCAAAATGCAACCTTCTGATTTAATGTGCTTTTTCATGTAGTATGCTGAGAATTTCCTGGTCAATAGATTCAAGTAGAATTTATATTTCTTATTACAAATGGGTAAATTGGCACTCAGCTCCACTTACCTCATTTCTGGCCATCTTTTTTTGCTTTCTTTCCCTCCTATTAAATAAAGTACCTTCTTTCTTTCTCTGAGCTCTGTTATAGGGTGCCTAGATAATAGACAAGTTGTTGGTTTCAGCACAGGCTCCATATAATTGTCGTCTTCTTTTTCCTTTGGCGGCAAGGACTGGGCTGCAGCATGGCCACCATCATGTTGACCCTAAAAGGAGCCACAATGGTTCTAAACATCTAGGTCTGATCACCTGGACCCACAGAGCCTCTGCCTTCTCCAGTGACTGTTTAACAGGATCAGATGGAGCGTTAGTGCATCATGGGTTCGATTTTGACCAATGAGATTGAAGGAAGAAAGGAAATGTTCAATATATTGCTTGTCCACCCTCTCTTTCCAACACAACCAGACGGTTCAGAGAAGCAATGATTCCACATATCCTAAAAGATATCCTATGTGACCAGCCAGGTTTTCTGTACGCCTGTGAATACCTTGGTAGTGTATCATTTTGTATTGATGTTTGCTCCTTTCTTGACTAAAATCCCCTTTCCCTTCATTCTCGGTTCACTGAGATTGCACTCTCTCCAAAAAGCAAGCATGTAAGCTGTGTATCATGCCTTCATGCTCTGTTTCATAGGGAACTCAGAATAAAATGAAACATGGAAGACAGTAACTTTTCATGCATTTGTTAACTACTAAGTATTCATGGAATTACAGAATTTGTTTGTTTTGAGTTTTGACCAACAAATAAATAATGGCCTTATTTCGGAATAACCCTGACAAACTGGGGCATCTTGTTTTGCTGAGGCATAACTCTTCTTGTCCCATGCTTTGAGACAGGTTGGTGGAGTCACTTAGCTAGAGAATGACAGCACACTGCCTACAGCAAAGACAGTTTTGATAAATTATGCTATGTGTGGGATTTTTTAAAATACTTATAAAAGAAGAACTTTTTTCTTTTGCTGATACGCTGTGATGACAGAAACTCTTTTTGAAATTATAGTGGCCTGTAAACATATATATATATATATATATGTAAACCTAGGGATGAACTCCCTGTGCTATTATCCCTTTTACTACTATAAAATCTAAATTAAAAGTTGAATTTATCACATCACGCAACTAATAAAATTTCAATAAATCATGTTAATTTTATATAGAAAATAATTTATTGCTGAAGCTATACTAGTGCTCACCATTGATACTACATATACAAATATGGTAGTGTGCCATATGATGATTTGATTATCTCACTGTTTTCTCTGTTTAAACAATTTTAATACCTTTTATCATATGTTAATTCTGCAGCTGTCTTTTTCCATTAGCCCAAAATAATTAAAATGGAACATTCCTACAAAACATAGTAGTTTTCAGGATAGGACATCCAACTCTTATGTAAGTAACTTAAGTCAAATTCAATAATTTCATAGTTCAATGCTTTTTTAAAGCAAAAGTCTAGGGATTCTTTCTCTCATAACTGTTTAAGGAAATCAATGTTTGCCCAATAGTAGGTGCTAAAAGTTTCCATTTGTGGCATTAGGTGGAGCTAACAAGAGCAAAGCGATGTGCTTACCAGTATATTAAAATGTAAATGCTGTTGCTTCATGATCCTTTTGTGCAACATGGTCACCTAAACACAAGGGTAAGCATTCACATTCAAATAAAGTAATGCTCAGTCATAAAATGGTCATCCAACAATGAGATGAAGACAAAAGGAAAAGGAAAAAATGGGAGATGTGGAGAATGGACAACATTAAACCCTGTAGAATGTGTGAATGCGTGACCTCAAAGATGTCTCCACTCCAGGCTGTCTCCCAGCTACAAGGTAGAGGATGGGTAACCCATGTTGAGAAGGGAAGAGAATGGGACAGGGAGTCCAGGGCCTGGGTCCCAGAGCTGAGAAGTCTGAGACCCACATGTGCACCTTGGTGACTTCACCATGTGACTTCACATGCCATTTGGGACAGGCCACATGGGAAACCCCAATCACGCTTTTGCTGCAAATCTGGAAAAGACATGGTTGTAGGGCACCTCCAGTGTCTTGCCCCTGCTTGGCCCAGTTTTGTTTGCTGATGTTTTGCCGCTAGAAATAGCCCTTGTATTACCCTAATCTGTATTTGTGTGTTGTGCTGGTTTCGTGGAGATTGTCACCACCTGCCAAAGGTGGGTGCGTTAAAAAACACCACTGTTTCTGAGGCTTGGTGATGTCTCGTGAGTTCAAGCATACCCCTGGCCCAGGTCACTGTCACTGTCTGTTAGTTGAAGAAAAAGCAGTTCTAGATGCAAGCAAGGACCACCTTTTGTAGCTGTCACTGTCCTGACCTTGTGAAAAGAGTCCACCCTCCTTGGGTCACCCCATGGATAACACAGTAACAGAGGTTCCAGAGAAGGTGGGTGCAGCTGTCGGTCTCTTCATAATTGGCACAGACTATTTTGGATATTTCTGGGTAGGCAGTTTCTTTGCATATTTTAGGAGAGGTTAATTGATTTCGGGGTTATATATCAGGCCTTTAGTTTGGGTCTTATTTTAGTGGTTGTTTGGGGGCCCAAGGGAGAGAAATGAGCAGTGGTTGGGGCTTTTCTGTGTGCTCCTGTGGGCGGGTTCTTTTGCTTTTGTTTTCATTTCACGTTCTTCCCCCTCCGTAAGCCAAAGTCATTTCCTGTTGTTTCCACTGTGTGGACAGTGCTCAAGCACGGTGCTTGCCAAAAGGATTAGGGGCTGGATGAGCCCCAGGTCACAGACAAGATTAAGCAGATAAACTGTTCTTCTGGTTCCTGTCCAACCTCAGAGGGGCAAAAGCCCTCCCCAGGAAGGAGAAGAATGTTCAAAAGCCAGACTTTTGGAGAAGAGGCAACCGGGCAGGGCTGAAACCCTTCAGTATGAACTGCAGAGAAGCAGCCATTTTCCCTACTATGGGCTGAGGCGACCCCAGCTAGGCACCCTGGGTCAGACTGAAGCCAACAATGCCAGCTGCCCCTTTTGACCTGCTGGCAGTGCCACAGGTGCTAGAGAAGATGGAGGATCCCTGTGCCAGGAGCCAACTTGGCCTTCCCAAAGAGCAGTGCCCCAGTGAAGAGAGAAGCAAGAAATAAAGTTCCTTGTAGGTCCTCTGTCAAAAAAAGTTTAAAATAAAAAATTAGATGGCCATCCATATATTAGAGAACATGCTACTCTTATTAATTTTAAATATAATTGGAATAAAAATCCATACTCTTAAAAAGAATCTTGTAATAAACTCGTGGACACAAAACACTTTCCATGGACTCCTGGATAGATGAAGTCCACCACTGGGGAGACATGCTCTAGGGCAGTGGTTTTTAATCTATTTGTCATCTCTTTGTAAATCAGGTTAAAAAACCATTGGTTTTATCCTAGCAAAATTTACATGTGTGCACAAACAATATTTTGAATATAGTTTCAGTAAGTTTATGAACATCCTGATGGCAATCCAAGGACTAGCATAATTACATTATTTCATTGAATTCTTCCAATTATCGCGGTAAGTAGTATCCTGTAGAGAATTCTCAGAGTAGCATAATTATACTCCCTTTTGTATGTTAATTGCTTTTTCTCCAAGATTCCCTTAGGATACTTTTTTCTTAATCTTCAAATATCAGTAACTTTGCCAGTTACTTTCCCTAAGAAACAGCCTAATTTGCTCTTCAGAGTCAAACAAGACTTTTACTTCAAAAACACTTTCTTCTACTAAATCTTTGAATGCCTTTTTCCATCTTTTCTGTTTTTCTTTTCTCTCATCTGAATTTCATATCTAATGATCTTTTTATAATTTTATATCTCATTCATTTTAATTTTCATTTTGTGTAATTTTTTTGAAGTTTGACTTCCATGTCACTGATTATGGCATCAAATAGTGTTTATTCTATATATGGTTGAATCCAATGTGACACTTATTTTTGTAAATACTCCATTTACTTCTCATTTATTTTTATTTCTCATATTTCTCTTCATTGACGCCTTTTTTCATCTCCTGCTTCACATCTTTTTTTAAACAGCATTGTGATGCCTGTACATTTTTTGAAATTCTAGACAAATTTCTTTTCACTTCTTAGCTTTTAAGTCATGCTTATTAAAGTACATGCTATTCATTTGCTTTTGAATTATGTTTTTCCTTTCTTAATTTTGTAATTTCTACTCATTGGTCAAGTAGTTTTTCTTTGATTCTTTACCTATGTTTTGAAATTGGACCAGCTATTAATGAATTTAAAGAGCTCCTTTACTAGTGCTGGCCTTCCTAAGAATAAAATTTTTATCATCTTTCTTACTACTTGGAAGAGTCTCTGTTTCTCATGATCTAACATAATTTCTAATTGATGCATGTTCAATTTATAATGGAGATGTGATACTTTTAAATATTTGTATAGCAGATATCATTGTGTTATCATTCATAAAGCAGAAGCTGTAAGAAATGCAAGAAAAAATAGAGAAAATTACATTAGTATTAATAGTAGCAAGTCTTGGTTTGCTTGTCCTCATTCATATTACATCAGCTATACAGAATTATACGAATATACTGAAAAAGTGCCATACTTCAATAAAGTAAAACAAATTGTTATATTTTGAACTCAAATTAACTGATAGAAAAAGTAAGCCAGAAGTGGTGGCTCATGCCTGTAATTCTAGCACGTTCGGAGGTTGAGGCAGGTATATGGCTTGAGGTCAGGAGTTTAATACCAAATTAGGCAGTAAAATGAGGCCCTGTCTCTACAAAAAATAAAAAGTAACTAGGCGTGGTGGTAGATACCTGTACTCCCAGCTCCTCAGGAAGCCAAGGCAGAAGGATCACTTGAGTCAGGGAAGTCAAGTCTGCAGTGAGCTGTGATTGTGCCACTGTACTCCAGCCTGGACAACAGAGTGAGATCATGCCTTAAAAAAAAAAAAAAGAAAGAAAAAAGAAAGAAAGAAAGAACACACACACACACACACACACACACACACACACACACACACACATACAAAATGCAGAAAATATTTTGGCAAGACCGTAGAAGACATAAATAATACAATTCATTAACTTGGCTTTTCAGTAATAAAAATGGTAAATTAAAATTTACCAAAATTCTTTTGAATTTGTCTGTTGCTTCATTTTATTCTGTCACTTTTTGCTTTGTAGACTTGAGGAGTATATTATTAGACATGTACAAATCCAGAATTGTCATATCTTTCTGATGGATTCTTACATCATTACAAAATATCTCTCTTTCTAGGAATGGTTTTTTGCCCAGAAGTTTACTTTGTCTGATATTAACCCAGCTACATCAGATTTCTTGTGTTAAGTTGTTGCATGACTATTTCTGTGCTCTTTAAACATTTTTGCATACTTATATCTAAAATGTGTATCTAACAAACAGAATATATTTGAGTTCTGTTTTTTATCCAGTCTGATAATTGCTGGAATATTCAAACCATTAACATTTAATGTGATTACTTCTATATTTCGATTTAAATCTACCATTATACTTGCTTTTCTACGTTTCCTATCTTTTATGTTTTTTTCCTTTCTTACTTTCTTTGCATTGATTAAATATTCTTTTATTACTCTATCCTCTATCATTTTCTTTCCCCTTTATTAGTTTATTATTCTGTTCCCCATTTATTAGCTTATTACTTATACATTTTTATACTTCTTTTCAAGATTATCCTAGAGATTAAAACATGAATTCTTTATTCATTAGTTGTAATATAAATTAGATGTTTTCCTACATCTCAGAAAATTCAAGGACCTTTGAACACATAAATTTCAGTTATTCTTTGTGGTAGATTGTATTGTTTCTTTTTTCATATTCAACATAAATGAAAATGTAAAAAAATACATTTTTATTTCTGTGTTCTAATAAAAGATTATGTAAGTCTTTGGCTACATGACTTACATTGGTCAAAAGAATGTAAATAGAAGTGACTATATATGATATGTAAGAAGAAACTTTAGAGCCATTGGATAATTCTTCCATTTCTCTTTTTGTTTTGCTATGAGAATAGAATATCTCAAATAGTGGTTACTTCTACTGTCTGGATTTTGAAATGAAGACAATATATGGAGAGGAACCAAAGCCAACTCAGAGCTACTACAATCAACATAAAATGTGAGAAAACAATAATTGTTGTGATAATGTATTGAGATTTGGGTAACTGTTTGTTACTGTAGCATAGCTTATGGATGCTGACCAAAACACCCCTTCTTTTCTTTTGTGCTGTATTAAAATGTATCTTATTTCTGAATGTATGTAAACAGTCTTAGACATTATTGTTACAGCTTTATGTAGTCTATATTCATTTAAAATTATTTACATGTTTACCTCCTTTTTCTTTTTTTTAGAAATACTCTTCATTTGTTCTGACTTCTCTGTGTTTCTATCTGGCATAATTTTCCTGTTACATGAAGTAATCTTTTTGGTAATTCTCGTAATGTTGTTATGCTGGTGATTAATTTTCTTAGTTTTTGTTTCTCTCAAATCATTTTTTTTTTAATTTTGTAGAGGAAGTGTCACTCTGTCGCCCAGCCTGAAGTGCAGTGGTGTTATCACTGCTCACTGCAGCCTTGAACTCCTGGATTCAAGAGATCCCTCTAGCTCAGCCTCCTAAATAGCTGGGAGTACAAGCACGCATCACCACACCCAGATAATTTTTTTCTTTTTTCTTTCTTTCTTTTCTTACCTCTCTCTCTTTTTTTAATTTTTTAATTTTTAATTTTTTGGTAGAAACAGCATCTCACTATGTTGCTCAGGCTGGTCTTGACCTCCTGGGCTCAAGCAATCCTGCTTCAGCCTCCCAAAGTGCTGGGATTATAGGTGTTAATCACTATGCCCAGCCTTGCTTTGCTTTTGAAGAATGTTTTCAGTGGGTAGAGAATTCTAGGTTGGCAGTTATTTCAGCATTTTGAAGATTCCATTCCATTGCTGTCTGGTCTCTATCATTTCTGTTGAGAAGTTTTTTAGATGTTATGGGATTTCACCTTTGAAGATAAATTTATTTTCCTTCTGATTGGCTGTCAAGATTTTATTTTTGTTTTTGATTTTCAGTAGTTTTACTCTATGTGTCTGCATGTAGTTTTCTTTATGTGTATCTTACCTGTGATTTACAGTACTTATCAAGTCTGTGGGTTGGTATGTTTCATCAGTTGTAAAATGCTCAGTTTTTACCTCTTTAAATGTGTTTCTGTTTCCTCTTTTTCTCAGACTCAGATTTTGTATATGCTAGTTGTTTTTACTGTGCACCATGTACACTATATATACTTCATATTATTTTTTTATATTTTCTATCCTTTTATCTCTTTATGTCTCACTTGTGAGCATGTTATTCTGAACTATATTCTAGTTTTATAAATCTTTCATTAGCTATATCTAATCTTTGAAATGTATTTAATGTGTTCTTAATTTTAGTTATTATAATTTTTCTATTATAAAATTTTCATTGGATTCTTTTTTACTTATAATTTCTAATTCCCTACTAGAATCTCTGAACATAAGAACAGTTATTTTAAAGTAGTGTTTGGTAATTTTAATATCTGAATCTCCTGGAGGACTATTTATACTGTTTCATTTTTCTCCTTGCTTATCTGCATACCAAGTTTTTATTGTATCTGATCATTGTATATAAAAAACTATAAAGATAATTTGAAGCTATGGATTATGTTTTCTTCCTTCAGTGAGGATTTAACTTGGTTTTTGCTAGGTAGTTATGGTAGAAATATATCACCTTTACCAATCAGGTATTGAGCTATTTTAAAAAGCTGGATTTCAGTCATTTGAATGAAGGCTAGAGTATTTGTCATTCAGCATTATTTTTAAATTAGAGTTCTTTGAGGAGCCCAACTTAAAGGCCATGATATTTGAGGCAAAGTCCCTCATTTTTCATAGGCTCTGAACTTTAATCCTTCCCCCAAGCCTCTGAAACTTCCAGAAGCCTTCCTTATCTTTTTATTTTATTTTATTTTTCTTTCCTCTTTTTTTTTTTAAATTGCATTTTAGGTTTTGGGGTACATGTGAAGAACATGCAAGATTGTTGCATAGGTACACACATGGCAGCGTGATTTGCTGCCTTCCTCCCCTTCACCTATATCTGGCATTTCTCCCCATGCTATCTCTCCCCAACTCCCCACCCTCTGCTGTCCCTCCCCTATTTCCCCCCAACAGACCCAGTGTGTGATGCTCCCCTCCCTGTGTCCATGTGTTCTCATTGTTCAACACCCGCCTATGAGTGAGAACATGCGGTGTTTGATTTTCTGTTCTTGTGTCAGTTTGCTGAGAATGATGGTTTCCAGGTTCATCCATGTCCTTACAAAGGACACAAACTCATCGTTTTCGATGGCTGCATAATATTCCATGGTGTATATGTGCCACATTTTCCCTGTCCATTCTATCATCGATGGGTATTTGGGTTGGTTCCAGGTCTTTGCTATTATAAACAGTGCTGCAATGAACATTTGTGTCCATGTGTCCTTATAGTAGAATGATTTATAATCCGCCTTCCTCATCTTTTCAGCTTTTCAGGCACCATCATCTGCTTGTCTTCTTTGCTTCCTAGACACAGTATTTTCCTCAGCTTCCTGACCTCTCAGAGGGCAGTTTGGATTTTCAAAGGCCTTGAAGTATATATATTATCTTTCTATTGTGGCTTAAAACAAAACACATTTATTGTCTCAGAATTGCTGTGGGTTAGGGGTCTGGGCCCAGCTTGCCTGGGTGCTCTGTTAAGGGACTCACAAATACGTGATCAAGATGTTATAAAGGCTACATTCTCATCTGGAGGCTTAACTTAAAGAATCTGCTTCCAACCCCATTAGTTAGCAGAATTATTTTCCTTAAGGCTATATGATTGAGGGATCCATATTTCTGCCAACTAGAGGTCATCTTCAGGTCCTAGAGGCCACCTGCTGTTTCCTGCCATGTGACCTTCTCTGTTGGTAGTTTACAACATGGCAGGTTGCTTCTTAAAGGCCAGGATGAAAGTATCTGTCTCCAAACACCTAAGATACAGTCTTACATAATGTAAACTGATAATGAGAGTGACAGCCATCATCTTTGCTATATACCATAACCAAATTAGGTTAGTTAAATCTCATTTCCTATTCCATATGCTATTGACTAAAAGCAAGTCAGAAGTCACATCCATACTTAAGGCCTTGAGGATGGTATGTATCCCTGCAATGCCTCCAGAATGTGGTACTGGTTTTTGTTTATTATTTTTATAGTTAGAGGCAGTTCTAATGGCTTTCACTTAGCCTTTTCTTCCATAATAGCCCTCTCTATACATGTCACAGAACCAATGTGGTGATTCTGCTAGTTACTGAACATGTCTATTCCAGGTATATATTTTTTAAACCAAGAAAGAGAACCTTGACGGGTATGGGTACCCACTGGGACCACTTTGAGTTAGAACTGAGCTGAAATTCCATTGATCACCTGACTTTTTACCTCCATACGCCCCTACTCTGTGTGGACATTAGTGACATTTTGGATCTTCAGGAATTAGTGTCAGTTCAGAGCCAGTATCTAGTAATCCCCCAGAGACTGATTATCTCCCCTTCCCAAATGTACAGTCACCTGGGTAAAGAGTAAATGTCTGCAAGTAACTTTGGAGAAGGCTAGTAGGAAGATTAACAGAATAAATTTGTGGCTGTGTATTAGGCTGTTTCCTCAAGGGGACCCAATCTCCCCGTCATTCAGTCAATTTTAGGTTTGTAAACTGGCTCAAATCTGGGAATTGACTCAAGGGTCATGATATTTTAGGGATTCAAATAAGACCTCCATTTACTAAGCTTAGATCTGTTCTGCTTATACAGGTCTGTAAGAATTTAGTAAACTGTCCATCTAATTTTTTTTAGGGGCACCATGATCAACCAGCGAACACCAAAGATTTCTGAGTCAGCTCTTCTAATCGCTGCTTTGACTCTGCTGGCAATTATGGTAACTATACTCATCTTGCCTTAGGCAATTTGTATTAGTTTCTTATGTTTGTCATAAAAAGTACCACAAACTGGGTAAATTAAAACTATAGAAATTTATTCTCCCACATTATGGAGGCTAGAAGTCTGAAATCAAGGTGTTAGCAAGGTTGGTTCCTTCTGAGGCTCTGAAGGGGAATCTATTCCATACTCCTCTTCTAGCTTCTGATGACAGCTGGCGATCTTTCGCATTCCTTGGCTTGCAAATACATGACTCCAACCTCTGCCTTTGTGATGACACAGCATTCTCCCTGTACATCTCTGTGTCCAAACTTCCGTCTTATAAGGACACTAGTCATTGAATTAAAGACAACTTTAATCCATTATAACCTCATCTTAATTTGATTATATCTCTGCAGATCCTATTTTCAAATAAGATCACATTCACAAATACTGGGGGCTAAGACTTCAATATATCTTTTTAGGGGAACACAATTCAACTCACAAAGCAATTAAATGCTGCCAGACACTTGGCCTTTGTCATCTCAAGAGTCTATCATTGTCATTACATTTAGGGATCCTAGTTTATGGCAGCAGCACCTATGGTAATTTCTGGTCTATAATGAATAGCCAGCACAAAGCTCATCAAGGATGCCGGAGCTCCCCTTACAGATTTATTTCTCATAACAAAGGCAAAGAGTATATTCTGAAAGCCCTCTCAAGGTGAGTGAGTAGGTCTTATATGTTAAAGACACGCTGACATTCAAATGTTTCTAATCCTTTAGATAGCAAAAGTTCTGGCATTTTGATTTCATTTATTGTAGGTCACTTTTGGGTCCATGTTTCAGCCAACCAACCAAGTAAATTGTCAATCTCCTAAAACTGAAACACTGAATCTAGAATATTTCCTTAGTTGGCCCTATTATGGACTACATTGTTGCCCCCTCCCCAGAATGTATATGTTGAAATCCTAACCCCCGATGTGACTATATAGGAGATGGGGGTAATTAACTTAAATGAGGTCATAAGGATGGGGCCTCAATTCCATAGGGCTGATATCCTTATAAGGAAAAGAAGAGACATCAGAGCTGTTTCTCTCTCTCCCCATGTGTATGCCCAGAGGAAAGGCTATGTGAAGGTACAGTAAAAAGGCAGCCATCTGCGAGCCGGAAAGTGCTGTCGACGGAAACTTATCCTGTTAGCACCGTGACATTGAACTTCAATCCTCCAGAACTGTAAGAAAATATTTTTTTATTATTTATGCCACCCTGCCCACAGTATTTTGTTAATGGCAGGCCAAGTAGATGAATACAGGCTCATGTCAACTAATTCTGCCCAATCCGACTTCATTTTCCTTTCACTTTGACTCCATATCTTTAAAATTGATTCTTATATGTATCCTCCAGGTTTCTGACTATATAAAGTGATAAAACTGTGCAATGCTTTTAGTATGCATAGCAGCTCCAGCTCCTCATGGATTACACTTTGTACTTTACCTCTGTAAGCCCGCTGGGACTTCAGGCAAGTTATAGGTTTAGAAACCAAGACAGGTGGTGGGGGTAGGTCTTAAAGAGGATCAGCAGTGCCTTACCAGTCAACTACATCGGGAAAGTCAGACCAAGGAGGGCTTACCTTCTCGACACAGGAGTAGAAGGGCTGCTTCTACTGGCAAAAATGGCTCAGCGGAACACAGGGGTTAAAGTCCCCAGCTTTATGAGAATCGGCCCATAGGATCCTATTCCAGCTTTATATTCATACAGAGGCTATAAGGCTGAGAAATCACTTTGCATCATTCAGGCACTGGCAGAGGGGAGACTCTGAATTTGGTTTTCAGGGCCATGTGGGTATGGAAGGAAGCTAAGAATTTCTTTCAAGGCAAACAGAAGCTTTCAGGTTCCTTATGTGGACACTGAGCTGAGAATTCAAATCCCTATTCTTTCCTTACTTTCTCCAGTGCAGTTAGGAGCAAGCAGCAAACCTCATTGTACTCCTTTGTTTGACTAAAATGTGCTAAGGCATCAAATATGTAGTCACCCAGATCCTTGTGTTTAAGTGTTTGATTGGAAGTAGCCAGTGGCGATATTTTGTGTATCTCTATCGCCACATCATGCCACTGACTACCAGTGTCCTTCTTACTTCTGGAAATAGACTCATTAGTGCTTTTAAATTTAATCATATTAGAGAAGACTCAAAACCAAGTCAAAGAAATGATACTTAAGATTCTATCCCTCTGGAGCCACTCTTGGTATTAAAATCTGTATCAGTTAATGTTTAATCAAAGAGGCAAAACACTAGTATCTATCTGTATCTGTATCTATATATTTATATCGGAGATTCTGTATAGTGGCACTACGGACTTTGGGAGTGGGTAATTCTTTGTTGGAGTGTGAGGGTGGGGGACAGTCCTGTGAATTGTGGGATTGTCTATGGCCTGTACTCACTAGATGCCAGTAGCACAACTCCCTACCCTCCCCCAAGTTGTAACAACCAAAACTGCATGCAGACATTGCCAAATGTTCCCTGAGGGTGAAAGTTGCCACCAGCTGAAAAACACTGGTGTCTCTATATTATCTATATTATATTTGTAGCTATATCAATCTCTTTATCTGTTGAAGACAGAAATGGTTATATGGAATTAGCCTTATGTGATTGAGGGAGATGGCTATGGAGTCTGTATGGCCGTTTTCTCACACATGATGCTGAGGCTTCAAGATCACAGGGATGGCTGTCAGAAAGGGAAGATCACAAGCAGGCTGGAACCAACAAGCTTAAGCTGGAACTCTGTGGGGAAGGACTAAAACCTGTGTTTGTTCTTGTTGCTTCTAACCTTGGTAATGAGGGCATCCAGCAGAAGTGGGGCCCTTTGTCACAAAGTGAAACACACACATCTGGCCTAGAAGTCTGAGAAGCTGAAAGAATATCAGGGGTGGGTAGAGCAGCCGCAGGATCAGCTGCTGCTTCACACCAGTAGGGTGATTCTACAGATCACCAGCTATATGTGTGAGCCACAAAATGCCCACCGCTTCTCTTTCATCCTCCAAATTGCTCAAGAATCTTCCCTATGTCTGACCTCAATTCAAAACAAACAAGAAAAAAATTCTGGGAAATGCAATTCACCGTAGCCAAGGTGACATATGATAAAGCCATCACAAGATAGTTTGCTCAAAGGAAGATTCAAACTATGCCCATACTCAAATGAAAATATTATCCAAGCTGGGAGAATGTGTAGTTCCAAAGACTGACTACAAATAAATCAGGAGCTTAAATGGACCAAAATTATATTAAATATGTAGAAACTTCAGAACTCTACAAATCAACACTATGTCATGAATGGATGGAAATTGTTTTCTTCATTGATGAGATAGAAAAAGATTTGTCTGGCACAAATGTATCGCCGTTTATGTATTCAAAATGATCACAGCTAATGCAAAACATTTAACAGAAAGATAAATTTAATGTTAACAAGCACATTTGGTAATTGTCCCAGGAAAGATTATAGGATAGTCAACATTTTAAATGGACCATAGAGACATTAATCTCAGCAATTCAGCAAAACAGCATCAACTCTTGAGTCAGAATAAAGGCTTTCAGCTTCTGATTGGATAAGATTCTGAGCATTCACTTCATTTATAGTAAGACTATCTCAAATTTTTCTCTAAGATTTCCCAGAATCTTTCTGAGGCTTCATGCAATTTATATAAAAGTAATTAAACAAGCATTTGTTGAGCTGTTACTATGTGTCCGGTACTCTTCTAGGTGCTCTCTATATACAGAGAATAAAATAGACAAATAATTTATTCTCAAGAAATAAGCCTTCAGTGGATCAATAAGCAAATATATATACGCACATATAGCTGTGATAAGTGTTATGAGGAAAACTGTGGCTGGGTAAAAAAGGTGGAGAGTTATACAGAGGAGTGCTTGCGCCTGTTTATATCAAGTATTTAGGGAAAGTCCACTAAAGATGAACTGTAAGTAGAGATTTGAATCAAATAAGGAAGTAAGTGAGTGAGGATTTCTATAAGGGAAATCTTAGCATTCTAGGAGAGGAAATCATAAATGCAAAGACCCAGAAGATTGGAGCTATTAGCATGCTAGAGGTCCAGCAAGGAGTGCCTGGAGTAGAAGGAGCCAGGGAAAGACAGTTGGGAGGTGAAGTCAAGAGAGATCCAGGGGCCAGACTCAGAGACCATGGTTAAGATTTTCTCCTGAGAGACAAGAGAAGCCACTGGAGGATTTCGAGCAGAGTGGCATGATCTGAGTTTTGTTTTTAAAGGACCTTTCTGTTTGCGTTCTGGCAAGTTGACATTAAGGGGACAATGGTGGAAACAGGGAGACCAATGAGGAGGCTATTGCAATCATTCAGGATACTAGCGTGGTGTGATGAAAATAAGGTGGGATAGTCAGATTCTGGAATTCTGGGTATATTTTAAAGTAGAGATTATGGGATTTGCTTATTAATGCTATGTGGGATGTAAGAGAAAGGGTCAAATAAATGGAATTATTTTTAAAAACTTCGTATTTAACTTCTCTCCTCCTTTTATTCAACAGAGTCATCATTTCTCTCTCTCCAAACACTCAGCACCCTACCACTTGCCTCTAGCTGTCTAAAACACTTACCATTCACCTTACCCTTATAATGAGACATCCAACCCAACTCTGCCACTTCTGTTTGTCTCTTTTTCCTATAAAAACCTTCCCTTTCTGCCTGTTCCTTATTCAATGCTCACCCCATCACCGCATTCAAAGCCTTTATGCTCTGAGACTAACTTTTTTCACTCATATCTTAAACAGAAAGTATCTGATGTGAGTAATTCATATGCAGATAGAAATGACTAATAACCTAGATTAAAATAGTTTAGTTTTCAGGGTGGTATTTAAAAAGTTTTGAAATCACACAAATAAGCTGTTTTCTTGTTGTAAACACTCCTAAGTAGTGATGAGTTATATGATCACCTACTAATTACACTTAATTGGTGACTGCCCCCCATCCACGCAGGGCTTAGGCTGACATTATCCAGGCTCAGGTTTTATCAGAAAGGGAAATTACAGAAAATGAATCATGAACCATTATTTGTAAAGAACAACTTCATCACAGCTTGCTTATCATTATTAGTAAATTAATTAAAGAGGTAAACATGTGAACTTAAATCACAAGAAGAAAGACTGAAGTCTTTTAACATACCTGGACAGACTTGTCATAAACTATTGTCTGCTCTGTGGACCCAGCAGACTTTGTCCCAGGCCATTGAATGAGAGTCCATTGAATTCTGCTAAGAATCATTTGCTAATCCCCCTAAAATCATTCCTGATTCCTTATCTCTCTTTCCACTAAGAAGAAGGGTAAATAAGCATCTGTACCCAATTGTGTGATGAGGTAATCTCTCTGTGATTTTTCCCTTTGTGCCCATTAATAAATTTGTATACCTTTTCTCTTACTAATCTGCCTTTTCAGTGAACCTTCAGAAGACGAATGGGAAGTTTTCCCTTGGTCCCTACAAGGTGTTAGTTACCTGGCCAAACCTAGCAGCACAAGTTGGGAAATTTTTAACCACGGAAGAAATGCAAAGTGAATATTATTTTGTGATCAAGGCAGCCCTGATGAAGTAGTTGAAAAAGTTCTTTTTCTTACTGTTTTTCTTCAGCTCTATATTTATAGGCACAGCTGCTTAAAAAAAAACAAAAAAAACAAAAAAAAAAACAGATGAGCCCCATGATGGAGCCAGAGCTTCCTGACCCCTGACCAGATACCAGAGGGAGATAAGACCCCCAAACCAACCCAAACTGGAGGAGATAACCCCTGGTGGCCTTTAGATCATCAACATATCATTATAATGCTAAAATTCTCACCACAAAATAGAAAATTTTTGCCATTTTATGTACATGGTTGTATGAAGATATGTGTTTATGAATTAAGTCTGCACATCTGTAGTCCCACCCTGCACATGCTAACCTTCCTTCTTGCTCCTTGTACCTGGTCCTTAACCCCATGTCTTCTATTGGTCAGGCAGAAAGGGTCTTTAGAGTATAAGCTCACTCCTTCTTCGTTTCTGGAAAGAAAGAAAACCTGCTTGCCTTTTGTTCCAATTGGGTGTTCTTTCTTTGTGACCAATACAAAGTGGGGAAAAAAACTCAATTTACCAGTGACAATATGAGTAACTAGCAATTTGAGCCAGTATAGCCAGCTTATTTTCCCTGTACCATCTTTCATTTAAAATAATGTGTGCTTCTAAGAATATATGCTTTTTATTGCCATGACAGAGCTGAAGTGGATGAAAGTGCCTCTAGCTCCTCTATATCTAGTTATTCAGTGGATCCACAAATCCAGTTATAAAACCTATAAGATTTTATTTGTTCATATTTCCCAAATAAAAAAGAGATGGCAACTAATGAGATATTTTTAGTTTTATTTTCGTCTCCTCAAACAAACAAAGAATAAAGCTAAGCTAGATTTGACCAAAAGTATCTAGGTTCTTCTCCCCACTGCACCCTGGACCCCCAAGAAACTTACTCTGAAAAGAGAGAATAATAGAGATTAAATGCCAGTTGTGTCGATCTATAATTCAAAGTGATAAAATGAAAAAAGACCCCCAATATCGGTTAAATGTCATGCCCTTCTCTAGGCATCTATTCCAAGACAGGCTGCTGTGAGGGGATTTCAAAATTGCTGGCTCTAAACAGAGACAAAGATCTGTCTTTCTTAGGGACTTTGTTCACATGTTTTACCTCTTTTCTTCATTTACTAACAATGATAAGCAAGCTGTGATGGAGTTGCTCTTTAAAAATAATGGTTCATGATTCATTTTCTGTAATTTTCTTTTCTGATAAAGCCTGAGCCTGAATAATGTCAGCATAAGGCCTGCGTGGATGGGGGGCAGTCACCAACTAAGTGTGATTAGCAAATGATCATATAACTCATCACTACTTAGAAGTGTTTATCACAAGAAAAAGGCTCATTTGGATGATTTCAAAGCTTTTTAAAATACTCCCCTGGAAGAGAGCAGAGGTAACTGCTTTCTTCTTTGGTGGGTCTAGACTTTAGGCAGATAAGAGAATTTCAGAGAACAGCTTCATCCAGTGCTTTAAGAGAGACAAAGGATTGAGAGACAAGAGTGGGGAGGTCAGAGAAACCTTGAGGCTTCTTATTCAGTTCGGCATGTCAGAGTGCCATACTTTGGGAATATTAGTTTCTGCAACCCAACATTCCCCTGTCTGAAACTTACCAAGAAGTTTCACACCTAGAGTTCATGGCTATGGAGAAAAAATTGAGCAAGTAGCTGAATGGCAGAGGATCCCACCAAACCAGTCTCTCATTTTTGGGACTAGGCCAGTTCAACTAAACAGCTGTGCCTCATTTTGGAAGATAGTGTGGCAGATGGCTCTCAAAGCTAGGCCTCTATATTATGTAGGGAAACAGATCTTTAATAAGAGGCATCTATATGGAAATAGAAGGAAAAAAAGTCAATGTCTGAAGCAGTCTACAAGCTAGTACTTCTAAAGGTTGGAGGGCAGCCAGTTGAGAAGACCAGTGGCAACCTGACAGATTTTCCTAGATTGTAATTTGGGTGTAAAGTGTGTCCAAATATGAGCTACTGCAATGATTTTTCTTCACAGCCAATTTGATTAGCCTCAGCTTGCAGGGCCTCAGGTAAAAGGCAGTTTTAGTTTCAGTAATTCCAAATCTGAATAAAAATGGAAGGAAAATTTGGAAACATTACTTTGAAGACTTGTCGCCAGGAAACAATTCAAGATTCATCCCAAATTGTAAATAATAAAAACTCAAAAACAATGAATGAGGCAAGATTCTAACAACAGGTGTACTATGATTTTCCTCTGAAACATAATTTTTCTCTCTCCAATATTCCATTGTTCTAAAGATAAATCATGGTAGGACAAATTTATTTGCAAAATAAAGCTTTAGTCATATTATACTTGGTTAGGTTATATTTGTATAAAATACAGCAAGAATAGTGATTGACTATACAGCCTCTTTTGAAGTTAGCTTTGGTGGAACTTTTTCATAAGAAATCTCAGATTTGACTTTTAAAAGCCAGTCAAGGACAAGAAATCAAGAAACCAAGGCAAGGGTTTGCCATCAGGCTGTATCTATAATAACTGTACAAATTGGGAAAATCCTTCTACTCCTAAGGTCTCCAAAATATCTTGGGTTTCCTGGGCCTGTGAGAGGGCAACATTCTCTACTTTCCACAAGGTTAGGAACCTTGTAAGAGAACTGTGTAGACAAGGTAACAGGCCAGTCTTTATTCAAATTTTTGGCTTTGTAAAGTCAACCCCAATCCTTTAAAGCAGTTTGATCACAGCTGAAAATATGCTATTCTAGTCAAAGTCTTGGTAAAATAATCAGTCTCCAGTTGTGTCCTCTTACCAAAGAAAACAGATTCTTTCTGAACTTATGCAAATAACCATTTTGCCATAAAATAAGAATTCTCATGAATAGCTTCTGAATTCTGGAGAAATCAGGTAGAGAGAAAGGTAAGGGTTTCAATTTTTCTTACCAAAGTATACCCAATTGCTGTAAGCTATAAAAAACTTTAAAAAAATTTCTTAACTCTGAAAAACAAAAGATACAAATAATAAATAATGTTTCAAACAAAAAGTTTATTAAAAATCTTTTCAGTCCTCTATCAGTTCAGTTCCATGTAATTAATTTTTATTTCACTTGCTGTTGGGTTAGCAATCTTCATAAACCCATCCGTTTTCTTTTTTTAATTAGAGTTTTGGAGGGCTTTACTTAGTTCAATAATATAATCTCTAGAGTTATCAGAAACCTATATTCAAGAGTACTTGGCAGGGTTCTTTCCATGAATTTTTGTGAAGACACAACACTTTAGGATTTGCAAAGTGCTGTTAGAAAAAAAAGGCATCAGAAAGGAACAATTTACTTCTTATATTAAGACATATCAGATTTTTGGAAATTGCATACAATTTTGAAACACATTTCAATAACATATTTATACAAATATAACCAAAGAATACTAAATTTATGTGAACTTGAAAAGTATTTGGGCTAGGTAGTTTCTTGGCACTCATTTATTCGTAATTCAATTTGGCACCATGAGGACAATATACAAACAAGCATCTATACACATGTATACATAAAAATACAGACACACAAACAAAGACTTTATAGCTTTGGTTTTAAATTTTTAGTTATGAAACAAGTAAAACTCACTAGCTTAAAAGGGCAGTGAATTAAATTGCACCTCTGTAAAAGGAACAGTTAGTTTGTCCCACACTGCCAAAGCCCTTACCAAGTTTTAGAGAAAACAGGATAGCAAATTTACATTTCAAAGCATAGAGACAGAATATATGTTTTTCTTAAGAATGAGCTTGAATTTGTTAGTTAGAGGAATGTTAAAAATGCCAAGGTGACACAAAATTAGAGAAATTTACCACAGTATTTTCTAGGGAGACTGATTTTATTTAGATAGGTAGTTTCTAATTTACTCTCTATTTTCTAACCGGAGCACTGAGCTTAGGGTGGAGCTCATCAATGAATAATAAAGCCAATGAAGCATTTGCAGTTTTCAGGGCCTAATATTTAAATATGAGAAAAGCAGGTGCAGCTGGAAGGCAGGGCATCTAGATCTCCAGAAATCAATAATTCCGTTTTTACACTGAATCTCATCTCCCACAGAACCAGGCAATGTCATGGGACAAGGCTGCACAAGACTTCCACAATGCATTTTGCTACAAGGACGTTCTCCTAAGGCTGGTGGGTGCTCCAACACCAATCAGCCCACTCTGTGATAAGTCCACCCCCATGGGAGTCTTATTCCTTGGCCTGAGTGTTTCCACAGCCTCCAATTATTCAAACTCCACCTTTCTTGAATAAACTTGCAAAGAAACAAGTAGCCTCCTATTGTAATAACCACTCATTGAAACCACTGTTAGCCACCTTAAACACTGTAGCTAGTATCAGTGACACAGAAGACATACTATATACAAAGGTCAAGTGTTTCTCAAAGTACAAAATAGCCCCTGGTATCCCACAGTGCCAAACAGACCAGGTAACGTAATGCAAAAGAGGGCAGAGCTTTAGACCTAAGAAGAAACTGCCATAACTCCTGGGGTTCCATCTGAAAAACAGGAGAACTCAAAAAAGGAGTCTATGTCACCTTTTTTCTGTGTTCCTCAAGAGGCCTCAGAGTCACTAGAAGTCCCTTTTAGATCTTTTCATGTGGTATTGAAGGTGGCAAAAAAGAAAAAGGAATAGAAGTAAATGGGAGAACACAAGTCTTAGAACAGTCAATTTCAGGAGATTTTAAGCTTTCCAAAAGGCCAGTGGAGTTTTACATTTTTCTTAGCAAAAATTAGACCAAGAAAGAAAGCAAACAAAGGGACTAAACATATAAATAAAAGAGGGTTTTGATCAACTGGAAAAAATTCTCAGAAACAGAATCCAAAAGAGAAAAGGCAGAAAGGCGTTTTTAAAATTTTTAACTTGAATATCAGCTTTTAATTAAGGTGACTTATGACTACAGAGGTCTTGAAAAAAATCTTTCCAAATATCTTATTATCACATTTTATCTGGGACAAACAGCCAATATTCCTGGCTTTTGAATTATTTCTCTCTCTCTCTCTTTCTTTCTTTCTCTCTCTATCCCTTCCTTCCTTCCTTCCTTCCTTCCTTCCTTCCTTCCTTCCTCCCTCCCTTCCTTCCTTCCTTCCTTCTTTCCTTCCTTCCTTCCTTCCTTCTTTCTCCCTCCCTTTCTCTCTCTTTCTTTCCTTTTTCTTTCACAGTACCTTTGCAAGTGACTCACTAAAACCATTAAGCTTTAACCAAGGTTATGACTTAACCAGGGATGCACAAGGCACATCCATGGAGGTGCAAAGCATTCCTCACAAGTCTAGAACCATCCCAAAGACAGCTCAGAAAAAACAAAGTTTTGCTCACCACGAATGTGGTACAACTCACATTTTTGTCTGGCCATGTTGTCTGGAGTCTCCACTGACCATCTACACACACATCTCAACTGACCATCTACACACCAAGACCCTAAAGTCCCATGTGCCTTCTACAAATGGAAGAAGACAGAAAATCCGAAGCTGTCCATGAAAGAGAAAATGATCAATAACAAATGGGCACCCACAAAAGTCAAAAATCACACAAACATCAAAACATATTTTCAATAAATATTTATTTTCCTCAATTAGAGGACTTAGATCTGCAGGAATTGGTTCTCTGACTGGGAATCAAACCTGAGTCATGGTGGTGAACTTGTGGAGTTCTATCACTAGACTACAGGATGGAGTACACCTTATTGTCAATCCCTCAGGGAATCCAAAGCAGATAGTTTTAGTGTACAAAGCATTTTAACTTTGTTTTATGTCAGATTTTCCTCTTTAATTTTGTCAAGAGAATTTCTAAGGCTAGCCATGACAGTAGTATGTGTCTTTTTAAAATTTGATCCTTTCATAAATATAAGTAATTGTTTAGAATGAGAGATCTCTATAATCATTTTTTTAAGTAATGGTCTTTATAAGTTAAATAATCCATCTTTTGGTCACTGACAATTAAAATTTCCAATGATGTACTTATTTCATTCAATGCAATAAGCCTTTTCATGGAAAGCCCAAGAGGTAATTTTCCCGTTTTAGAGTAAGTTTTTGGCACATGAGCAAGAGGTGTTCCTAGAGAGGGCATAGAAGAGATATTCCTAATGATTCCAAAACAACTCATTCCCAGGAAGAGGCTAAGCCAGTGAAAGTCTTGTTGCCATAGACAGTTTGTACTGTTCCACCAGTATCTCACAAATTCGTAGGGGCCTACCAGTTCCAGACGCATTACTTTATGACACCAGGCTCTCCTGAGATTGGAATTTCCCAGGACTAGCCAGGCAACCACAGTTGAAACAACAAAAAATCCCATGGAAGGAACTTCTTATTTAAGACAAACTCCCCTAAGAGATTGGTGCATTCAGAACAAAACGTGCTGCTTAAAATCTTGCGTGCCTCAGCTTTCCAGCCATTTTCATATGTGACTTGAAAATCATGCCTCCTGGATGGTAAAAACTAAAGGAGAGTACTCCAACTGGTCACGAGTCATACTCTCAAAGACATAACACAAGACAAGAGGAGAACCTCATCTGTTTTTGTTTCAACGACTCACAGCAAGGTTTGTCTAAATAGACACTCATCTGATCAGAATTGCAAAATGACCAGTTTGCAGGGCCCACTTGAACAATGTGTTTATAGAACTTTTAGGCCCATGTTCTACCCTATGGTACTCCTCTTTATGACAGAACAATGCGAACAGACAAAGACAAGTAAAAAGACTATTTCTAGGAAGCAAAGGATCAGATAATAGGAATATTTATACTAGAAAAGTACACTAGAGTCATTATACCCAAAACTAGTTCCAAAATACCCTTCCCGCTAATCAAGATTTTGGAGAGGAAAAGAAAAAAATATTGATTTTTACCATCCATTCAACTGGTGTCCACAGAGGGAGATGCTTGGATTCCAGCTCGTAAGAACTTCTTACCCTTCTGCCAGTTTGTCAGGTCCTGGGTTCCCTTGACTGCAGCTTCCAAAGAGCAGAGAAACTTTGGTATGCTGCCCACTGCACAAAAACTATAGGAGCTAAGGAAAACTTCCCCTTCACCCTCTGAAGTTTCACTGAAAATCGACGACAAAATACAGATGAATAGGAGGAAAGGCATACAAATTTATTAATGTGGATGAAAAAAATCAATGATTACCCTCCCCCAACATAACAGGGTACAGATGTTTATATTCTCTTCTTCTTAGAGGAAAGTGAGATGGGGAAGTGTGGATAACCTCTGAGGGGTAGTAAATGATTTTTAAGGATATTCAGTGGTCTAAAAGAACATACACTAGCCTGAACAAAGTCTGTTGGGACCACAGAATTGATAATAATTTCCGACAAGTTTGTTCAGGTGTGTTCTCAGGCTTCATTCTTTCTTCCTGCAATATGAGTTCAGGTAATAAAAACTCAGGGAAGGGACCAGAGGTAATTGTTTTCCTCTTTGATGGGTCTGGACTTTAGACCAATAAGGAAACTTCAGAGAATAATTTCATCCTGTGCTTTGTGAGACACAGAAGATTGAGAGACGATGCATGGAGAGTTCAGGGAGACATTGAGGCTTCCTATTCAGTTTACCATGTCAAAGTGCCATATTTTGAGGCATCAGTTTCTGAATGCCAGCAACTTGACTAATGAAATATATGTGGAGTTGTTGGGAGGGAATTTTGGAGATGTTTCCACAAAGGGAAATAGCTGGAAAATGCTCCTTTTGCATTTCCCACTTCTACTTCTTGCTTTTTAACTTTGAATTTGATAAAATTCCTGGAGCTTTAGTAGTCGTCTTGAATCATGAGGCACCCTTGAGAAGGGAAGTCACTTGCTAAGAATACCATAGCAGAAGAGAGAGGGACACTATGTTTCCGATTATTGTAAATCTTCCCTGCCAGTGCTGCACTGATTATCTTAATACTTCTCTTACAAAAGAGAAAGATCAACTTATAGTTCTTGTAAGTTGCTATTATTGAAAGTAACTGTTATGAGCAGCCATATGCAATTTCTAAATGATACAATGGTTTATTGTATACTGACTTATCTTTGAAAGCCAATAATATTTTAGCAAACTACAATAAACGAACATTTTTATATAGTAAATACACAATTTAACCTTGTTCTCCAGCCACTCTTGTCATTGCCCAAAGGACTCGTAAACAAAATGGCTATCATGGCAGAGACAGAGGTTATATACAGGCTCAGCAACATGGACTACCACTTACCAAGGCCAACCTGGCTACAGCCACCATTGAATGTCCAATCTGTCAGTAGTAGAGACCAACACTGAGTCCCCAATATGGCACCATTCTTCTGGGTGATACGCCAGTTATCTGGTGGCAGGTTGACTACATTAGACTGTTTCCATCATAGGACGGGCAATATTTTGTTCTTACTAGAATACACAGTTACTCTGGAAATGAATTTGAATTCCCTGCACAAAATGCTTCTAGTAAAACAACTATCCATGAACTTACAAAATGCTTATTCACCCTCACTGTATTGCGTAAAACATTGCATTGGATCAAGGAACTCACTTCACAGCAAAAGAAGTACAGCAGTGGACCCATGCTTATGGAGTTCACTGATATTACCATGTTCTCCATCATCCAAAAGCAAGTGATTTGATATAGTTGTGGAATGGCTTTTTGAAGATTCAGTTACAGCACCAGCTAGATGGCAGTACTTTGCAAGGTTGAGTCAGGGTTCTCCAAGAGATTGTGTATGGTCTAAATCAGTGTCCAATGTTCATGGTACTGTTTCTCCTGTAGCCAGTTTTCATAAATCTGGAAATCAAGGCATAGAAATAGGAGTGGGACAGCCGGGTGTGGTGGCTCATGTCTGTAATCCCAGCACTATGGGAGGCTGAGTTGGGTGGATCACCTGAGCTCAGGAGTTTGAAACCAACATGACCAACATGGAGAAACCCGTTACTACTAAAAATACAAAATTAGCCAGGCATAGTGGTCCATGCATGTAATCCCAGCTACTTGGGAGATTGAGGCAGGAGAATCGCTTGAACTTGGGAGGCAGAGGTTGCAGTGAGCTGAGATCGCACCATTGCACTCCAGCCTGGGCAACAAGAGCAAAACTCCATCTCAAAAAAAAAAAAAAAAAAAAAAAAAAAAGAAAAAGGAGTGGGTCTTCTCACTATTACCCCTAATTATTAATGATACACTAACAACATTTTGGCTTTCCATTCCTGTGACTTACAGCTCTACTGACCTAGACATCTTAGTTCCAAAGAGAGAAAAGCTTCTACTAGGGGTCCCAACGATGATATCTCTGAACTGGCAGTTAAGACCACTGCCTGGCCTCTCGGGGTGCCTTGTGCCACTGAATGAACAGGCAGAGAAATGAGTTATTGTCTGGTTAGGGTGATTAATCCTGATTACCAAGGGGAAATTGGGTTGCTTCTATTAAACAATAGGAGCAAGATAGAGACTGTCTGAAATACAGCAGAACCTTTAAGGTGCCTGTTAGTACTCCAGTGTCCTGTGATTAAAATTAGTGGAAATTTTAATTTGGTTTACAGCAACCCAATTCATGCAGGGCTTCTAATAATCCAGATCTTTCAGGAATGAAGTTTTGGGTCATTTCACCAAGTAAAGAATCAAAAGAAGTTAGGCATTTGCTGAAGGCAAAGGGAATGTGGGATGGGTAGTGGAAGAGAGTTATTATAAATACCAGCTCATGCCCACATGCCTATGCCTATGGTAGAAATGAGGACTGTAATGGTTATGAGTATTTATTTCTTATTTTAGTGTTTGTATTTAATAATTTAATTTTACATAAAATTTAATAATTCAATATTTGTATTTCCCTCTGTTATCCCCTTATCATCTAACATAAGACTTGTGAATAATGAACACTATATCATATTCAAGTTACAAAATATAAAACAGGGAGTATGAACCAGGAAGGAGAAAATGAACATCACCCAAAGGCACAAAAGGGACTCTACACCCTCTTCTGGGAAAACAATTAGTGTGTTTTCAATTTTATGTAAGTTTATTGTATCGTTTTGGGTAGAAGTAGGCCTTTGTTATTGTTTTTATTTGAAGATTAAGTGTGGTTCAAGGAAGCTTATTTGAGTTCAAAGTTGCCAAAAATAGACTGTGGTAGCTTTATAATGTACCGTCTTGGTTAGGTTTAACTAAATTTCACAGAATTTATTATTTTCTTTCTGGTCAGGTTGGACCACATGTATACTCTTTATACCAATTGCATTATTTCTCCACTGTTTTAACTCAATCATTAATGTACCTACAGTTGGCAGAATAATGAACCAAAAAATGTACTCATTCTAATTCCTAGAATCTATGCTATGTTATATTATGTGGCAAAGGGAAATTAAAGTAGCAGATGGAATTAAGATTACTAATCAGCTGACCTTAAATGGGGAGATTATCCTTGATTATCTGGGTGGGCCCAACGTTATCACAAGATTCTTAAAAGTGAAAGTGGGAGACAGTGTCAGAGTGATTTCATGTGAGAAAGAATTGACTAGTTGGTCTCTCCAAGATGGCCAAATAGACACAGCTCCAGTGCACAACACCCAGCGAGAGAGATACAGAAATCCAGAGATCTCCTAGCTCCAACCAAGGTACCAGGTGCATTTCAATGGGTCTGGTCTGATGGTGAGCAAAGCCCACTCAGGGCAGACCGAGGTGGGGAGGGGTGCTGCTTCACCCAGAAAGCGCATCTGACTGGTGAGTTGGAGGCTCCCCCTCTGGCACTCTGGTCCAGATACAGCGCTTCCCCCAAAGCCTCAGCAATACACAGAACAGGTAATCTTTGCCAGTTAAGCGCCAGGAATTACAAGCATGGAGTTGAATAATAATCCAGGACAGTGTCCCGGATTGGCGCACAGACCTAAACAGATGCATAAGCCCAAAAGGCAGCCTGGAGAATGTGCAGACCGAACTATTGCCCCCTCCCCATACCCAGAGAAAGAGGGAGCTGTAATTGGGAGCAGCTGGCTGGTACCTACCCCATGACCAGAGAGTGAGGAAGCTGAAAGGGGGAGATGGCTGGGTGTGGCAGGGTGGGTCCCTATCCGCCCCCACAAACCACAGAGGGCTGAAGCTCTGACTCTAGTGGGTTGTGCAGCCAGTGCCACAGTCTGAGCCAAACCCTGAATGATCCAGCCCAGTGGAGGAAGGGCACAATCCACCATTAGAGGGGTAGGAGTGGGCTACATGTTTTAACAAAAAACACAGGAAGCCTACACAGCAACAGGATGGCGTTCTTGACAACCCAGCGGTGCCGCCAGGTCAGTAGAAGAGGTGGGCCTAAACCCCCAGTGTAAACAAAAACGACACAGGAAGCTTCCCTAGTAACCTGAAGGAGTCCATAGAAACCCAGTAGTGCCTTGACAGGCAGATGAGCAATCTCATCAAGCAGCTCCCTGAGACCACAGCCAGGTAAAGCCACAAAGATGGGAAAAAAAGCAGTGCGAAAAAGATGAAACCATCAAAGACCAGAACACCTCTTCTCCTTCAAGGGATCACAACTCCTCAACAACACGGAAACAACATGACCAAGAAGGAGTACAACGAATTCACAGAAACAGGCTTCAGAAGGTGGAAAATAACAAACTTTTATGAGCTAAAGGAACACGTTCTAACTCAATGCGAAGAAACTAAAAACCTTAAAAAAGGTTAGACGAAATGATAACTAGAATAACCAGCTTAGAGAAGAACATAAACAACTTGATGGAGTTGAAAAACACAGCAAGAGAACTACGTGAAGGAAACACAAGTTTTAATAGCCAAATCAATCAAGCAAAAGAAAGTATATCAGAGATTGAAGATCAACTCAATGAAATAAAAAGAGAAGGCAAGACAAGAGAAAAAAGAGAGAAATGAACAAAGCCCTCAAGAAATATGAGATTATGTGAAAAGACCTAATCTATGCTTGATTGGTGTGTCTGAATATGATGGGGAGAATGAATCCAAGCTGGAAAACATGCTCCAGGATATTATCCAGGAGAACTTCTCAAGCCTAGCAAGGCAGTCCAAATTTCAAATTCAAGAAATACAGAGAACTCCACAAAGATATTCCACAAGAGGAGCAACCCCAAGGCACATAATCATCAGATTCACCAGGATCGAAATGAAGGAAAAAATGCCAAGGGCAGCCAGAGAGAAAGGTCAGGTCACCCACAGAGGGAAGCCAATCAGACTCACAGCAGATCTCTTGGCAGAAACCCTACAAGCCAGAAGAAAGTGGGGGCCAATATTCAACATCCTTAAAGAAAAGAACTTTCAACCCAGAATCTCATATCCAGCCAAACTAATCTTCGTAAGTGAAAGAGAAACAAAATCCTTTATGCGGACAAGCAATTACTGAGAGATTTCATTACCACCAAGCCTGCCCTACAAGAGCTCCTGAAAGAAACACTACACACAGAAAGGAACAAGTACCAGTCACTGCAAAAGCAAACCAGTTAGCAAAGACCAAAAATGCAATGAAGTAAATGAATGAATCAACTAACAGGAAAAAAAAAAAAAAGTAACAAAATAGCAGGATCAAATTCACATGTAACAATATTAACATTGAATGTAAATGGCCTAAATGCCCCAATCAAAAGACACAGACTGGCAAACTGGATAAAAAGACAAGACTCATTGGTGTTCTGTATTCAGGAAACCCATCTCATGTGCAAAGACACACACCGACTCAAAATAAAGGGATGGAAGAAGATTTACCAAACAAATGGAGAACAAAAAAAAGCAGGGGTTGCAATCCTAATTCTGATAAAATGGACTTCAAACCAACAAAGATCAAAAGAGACAAAGAAGGACACTACATAATGGTAAAAGGATCAATCCAACAAGAAGAGCTAACTATACTAAATATATATGTACCCAACACAGGAGCACCCAGATGTATAAAGCAAGTTCTTAATGACCTAAAATGAGATTTAAACTCCCACACAATAATAGCGGGGGACTTCAACACTCCACTGTCAATATTAGACAGATCAACGAGACAGAAAATTAACAAGGACATCCAAGACTTGAATGCAGAGCTGGACCAAGCAGACCTAATAGACATATATAGAACGCTCCACCCCAAATCCACAGAATATACATTTTTCTCAGCACCACATTGCACTTACTCTAAAATTGACCACATCATTGGAAGCAAATTACTCCTAAGAAAATGCAAAAGAATGGAAATCATAACAATCTATCAGACCACAGCTCAATCAGACTAGAACTCAGGATCAAGAAACACACTCAAACCCGCACAACCACTTGGAAACTGAACAACTTGCTTCTGAGTGTCGACTGGATAAACAATGAAATGAAGGCAGAAATAAAGATGTTCTTTAAAATGAAGCAGAATGAAGACACAACTTACCAGAATCTCTGGGACACCTTTAAAGCAGTGTCAAGAGGGAAATTTATAGCAATAAATGCCCACATGAGAAACAAGGAAAGATCTAAAATTGACACCCTATCATCAAAATTGAAAGAGCTACAGGAGGAAGATAAAAAAAACTCAAAAGCTAACAGAAGACAAGCAATAACTAAGATCAGAGCAGAACTGAAGGAGATAGAGACACCAAAAAACCTTTCAAAAAAATCAATAAATCCAGGAGCTGGTTTTTTGAAAAGATCAACCACTAGCCAGATTAAAAAAAAGAAGAGGGAGAAGCATCAAATAGATGCAATAAAAAATGATAAAGGGGATACCACCACTGATCCCACAGAAATACAAGCTACATCAGAGATTACTACAAACAGCTCTATGCACATAAACCAGTAAACCAGGCAGAAATGGATAAATTCCTAGACACTTGTACTCTACCAAGACTAAACCAGGAGGATGTTGAAACCCTGAATAGACCAATAACAAGGGCTGAAGTAAAGCAGCAATCAATAAATAGCCTACCAACCAAAATAGTCCAGGTCCAGATGGGTTCACAGCTGAATTCCACCAGATGTACAAAGAGGAGCTGGTTCCATTCTTTCTGAAACTGTATCAAACAATACAAAAGAAGGGAATCCTCCCTAACTCATTTTATGAGACCAACGTCATCCTGATACCAAAACCAGGTGGAGACTCAACTAAAAAAGAAAACTTCAGGCCAATATCCATGATGAACATCAATGCAAAAATCTTCAATGAAATACTGGCAAACAGATTGCAACAGCACATCAAGAAGCTTATCCATCACAACCAAGTAGCCTTCATCCCGATGATGCAAGGCTGGTTCAACATATACAAATCCATAAACGTAATCCACCACATAAATGGAACCAAATACAAAAACCACGTGATTATCTCAATAGATGCAGAGAAGGCCTTTGATAAAATTCAACAGCCCTTCATGCTAAAAACTCTCAATAAACGAGGTATCGACAGAATGTATCATAAAACAATAAAAGCTATATATGACAAATCTATAGCCAATATCATACTGAACAGGCAAAAGCTGGAAGAATTCCCTTTGAAATCAGGCACTAGACAAGGATGCCCTCTCTCACCACTCCTATTCAATATAGTATTGGAAGCTCTAGGCAGAACAATCAGGCAAGATAAAGAAATAAAGGTATTCAATTAGGAAAGGAGGAAGTCAAACTGTCTCTATTTGCAGACGACATTATCATATATCTACAAGACCTCATTGTCTCAGCCCAGAATCTTCTCAAACTGATAAGCAACTTCAGCAAAGTCTCAGGATACAAAATCAATGTGCAGAAATCACAAGCATTCCTATATACCAATAATGCCAGTTAGAATGGCAATTATTAAAAAATCTGGAGACAACCTATGCTGGAGAGGATATGGAGACATAGGAAGACTCTTAAACAGTTGGTGGGAGTGTAAATTAGTTCAACCATTGTGGAAGACAGTGTGGTGATTTCTCAAGGATCTAGAAATAGAAATTCCATTTGACCCAGGAATCCCGTTACTGGGTATATACCCAAAGAACTATAAATCGTTCTACTGTAAAGACACATGCACACGTATGTTCATTGCAGCACTGTGTACAATAGCAAAGACCTGGAACCAACCCAAATGCCCATCAATGATAGACTGGACAAAGAAAATATAGTACATATACACCATGGAGATAGACTGGACAAAGAAAATGTGGTACATAGACACCATGGAATACTACGCAGCCATAAAAAACGATGAGCTCGTGTCCTTTGTAGGGACTTGGATGAATCTGGAAACCATCATTCTCATCAAACTGACACAAGAACAGAAAGCCAAACACCGCATGTTCTCACTCATAGGTGAATGTTGAACAATGAGAACACATGGACTCAGGGAGAGGAGCATCACACACTGGGGGCAGTTGGAGGGGGTAGGGGAGAGACAACGGCGGGTGGGGAGGGATAACATGGGGAGAAATGACAGATATAGTATGCACCTAAAGTAAAATAAATAAATTAAAAAAAAAAGAATTGACTAGTCATTGCTGATTTTGAAGATGAAAGGAGGCCTGCCATCAAGAAATAGAGGAGTCTCTAGAAGCTAGAAAAAGTTGGAAAATGGATTCTGTCCTAGAACCTCCAGGAAGAAACATAGCCTTACCTACTTACTGATTTTAGTTCAGTTAGACTGGTTCTGGACTTCTGACATCCAGACCTATAAGAAAATAAAATTTTGTTGTTTTAAGCCACTAAATTTGTGGAAATTTGTGATGCAACAATAGTAACCTAATGAGTAACCTTTTATTGGCCTTCCTCCATTTAATGCCTTCAACTACTAACTTTCTTACTATTTTTCTTGAGTCATTTTCCAAATAAACAATTGTACTTAAATCATTCTCTCAGTTCTGCTTCTAGGAAATTCAAATGAAGACAGCTCCCCCCCCCTGCCCCACAACAAATTCTACTGGTATGACCAATGGTATGTAAAAATAGGATATAATCTGTAGAGTGATTAAGAAATATGGATACATATTATTAGTAACAGGCCAAAATGCAGTGTGTAAATTGGCTTAGATTGAGGGAAGTGAAAACTATCCCATATTTCAAGAAGATTTGTTGCAAGAAAAGGAAGTAGCAGAACCAGGAAAATCTCCACCTCTGAGAAAGAAGAGCTGTTAAAAAAAAAAAAAAAAAGGCTTTCAGGACAAAGTAGATGTGATGAAAGTCAAAGCACACTAGAAATCACACCAAAATTCCTCAGAAAAGTCAGCTAAATGGAGAATTTACTCTCAGCTTTCTCTTGGAACAAGTAAAAAAAAGTGAAAATGTTATAATACTGGATTTCTATATATGTGAATCTGACAGAAGCAGTATATTGGGCTCTTACAACATACTCATAAAATTAAAATGAAATAATTCAAAGAAGAAACAGTGTCTCTTCTATTAAGTTGTCCTTTTACTAGCGGTATTAAAGTCAGGGTTATCCTGAGAAATAGAACCTAACAGGATGTGTGTGTGTGTGAGCATGCATGTGTGTGTGTCTGTGTATTGAGGTAAAGAGGGAGAAAGAGGGACGGATATTTTTAAGGATTTGGCTCTTTATGATTGTTGTAGCATGGTGTCTTAGTCAGTTGACATTGCTATAACAAAATCCCATAAATCGTGTAGCTTTTAAACAGTGGAAATTTATTACTCACAGTTCTGGAGTCTGGAAAATTCACAATCAAGGTACCAGCAGATTCACTGCCTAGTGAGGGTCTTTTTCCTTGCCCACAGGTGGTGCCTTCTCACTGTGTCCTCACATGATGGAAGGGGCAAGAGAGCTCTCAGGCCTCATTATAAGGGCACTAATTCAAGTCATCTGGGCTCTACTCTCATGACCTCATCACCTACTAAAGGCCCTGCCTCCTAATATAATCACCTTGAGGGTTAGGATTTTGACATATGAATTGGGAGGGGAGGGCCACAAACATTCAGACCATAGTACCTGGTAAATACAAAGCCTGATAGAGTAGACCACCAGACTGGAGATACAGAGAAGAGTTGCAGTTTGATTCCGAAAGTGCTCTGCTGGCAGAATTCTTTCTTGCTTAGAGGAAGAAAGTAAGGCCTTCAATTGATTGGATAAGACTCACCAACATTATGGAGGGTAATTTGCTTTACTTACAGTCCACCAATTTAGATGTTAATCTTGTCCAAAAAGCACCTTTGTAGAAACATCTAGAATAATGTTTGACCAAGTATCTGAGCACCATGGCCCAGCCAAGTTGACACATAAAATTAGCCATCACACTAGTTCCCAGGCTTCTTCCTAGGAAGGAAGATCTTCATGGGAAAATGCAGTTCTGTCCTGACGCATGAACACCATGTCTTCAGTGTATATGAGCTAGCCTGTGGGGGAGGTTATGTGAAACCAGTCTGAGTCCTACAAAGTTGTTTGAGCTGCACCCATCAGAACTCATATATGTATCCAGTGAAAAGAAACCATTTGGAAAATCAGTTAACTTTCCTGTCATGCAACTTTTCTCTCCATAGCTCACTCTCCATTCATGTGGACAATTTAATTCAACCTGCAACAAAAAAATCATAGAAAAGGATTTTTCTTGAAGGAAAAATAAATTTTGGATTGTAGCCAATTGTAAACAATGTTTTGAGAAAGAATTAAAGCAACAATTGCCTTTGGATAGAAAAACTTAGAGTAGCCATGGCTAAAGACACAATTGACAAGAAAACATGGTTATTTGTGTGGCTTATAATAATTTAATGTAATAACCATAATTGTATCTGAAATACATTAAGACGTATCAGAATTTTAGGAATCTCATGTAATTTTGGAACACATATTAATAACATAACCAGACAACTATAACTCAAAGAATATTGAAACACCATTATTTTATTTGACAATGATTCCCATATAATTTTAATATATGAAATAACCCTAATATGTCTCTCTTGGTATTTCCTTCCAGAAAAAAAAAAAAAAAAAAAAAAAAAACAACTTTATTTTAGAATTTGAAATTGGATTTTGGGAAGAATGTCAAATATTAAAGATTTAAAATACTTGATCAAAATAGAATTATAGGTCACTGTAAAATAATAGTCATTAATTCAAAGCATAAATTCAAAATTTCAAAAAGCAAAAGCCTTTATTATTTGATAGAGTCTCAGCTTTGAAACAGTTGAAAGGCCTAATAACAGCATTAGACCAACAGAATTATTTTCATCTTTTTTATTTTTTTGCAATTTACTCAGAAGGTGAACAAAAATCTTATCTTCTATTAATATTATGTAAAAGTTTTTCTAAAGAGAAAATCAAATTCTCCCTTTGCATCAGTACCATTTCTATCAGCTTTGGCCCTATGAAATAATAGTTCCATAAACCTTTTATAATCTCTTACAATTTTCTGTTAAAGAGTAGCTCAATGTTCTCAGAAAACCCTGTTATTTTGACGCAGGCCCAGACACTGGCCCTCTATCAGTATGATTTTTATATTAATGCTCAATTTTTAGAGAAAGTAAATAATGTCTGTATTAGTCCATTTTCATACTGCTGTGTAGAAATACCCAACACTTGGTAATTTATAAAGAAATAGAGATTTAATGGACTCACAGTTCCACATGGCTGCGGAGGCCTCACAATCATGGCAAAAGGTGGAGGAGTAGCAAAGGCATGTCTTGGCAGGCAAGAGCGTGTGCAGGGGAACTGCCCTTTATAAAACCATCAGATCTTGTGAGACTTATTGACTATCATGAGAACACCATGGGAAAAACCTGCCCCTATGATTCAAATGCCTCCCACTGGCTCCCTCCCATGACACGTGGGGATTATGGGAGCTACAATTCAAGATGAGATTTGGGTGGGGACACAGCCAGGTCCTATCAATGTCCTTTTAATTTTAGCCAACTTGATTAAATACAAAATTTCTTTCACATAATGAATCTTCTATAAACCTTCTGTAACATGCTTAAGATTTTCGTTTTTTCCTATATTTTTATATATATTAACAAACTGTAAGGGTATCCGAGCCAAAGGAGAATAGACCCAAAGTCAGGGAAGAAAGTTTATTAACCTGCTGGGCTGCTCAGAGAAGGCAGCAGCTCTGAGCTTACAAAACGAGCAGTTTATATGGGGTGAGGGGGGGGAAAGGGGGTTTCAGGTAACAGGCACAGAGATAGTTTGTTAACTTGCAACAGACCTACAATACGTCATCCTGTGACTTTTATGGTAGCAGCTTTTTTAAAAAAAAGACGGAAATCAGGATTTTTTACAGATGTGTGTCAAACAGGAATTTACAAGTATGGATAACCAACATGCATTTTCCCTGTCCTCCCTTGAGCTGCCTGGATGGCTGTAATCAGGCTTTGCTTAATTGCCACACGTCTGGCAGCCTTGGTGTGCCTAGGTAAGGGTTCAGGAAGGCAGCTTCAGAGCAATCAGAGTGGGGTGGGGTCAGCCTATGTGTAGGGGGTTTTCTGAGGCAGCATGGCTTGTCCCTAACACAACCTACCTTATGACAAAAATTTACTTTTCTTCTCACTTATTATATTGAACACACAAAGTTCTCACTCATCTATAAGAAAAAAGATACTCTCTCCTTTCAACTTTCTTTACATCTTACTTTCCTTATATATTCTTGATATAGTTTGGATATTTGTCCCTCACCCAAACTGGATGTTGAATTGTAATTCCCAGTGCAGGAGGTTTGGATCTAGTGATAGGTGTTTGGATTATGAGAGCAGATCTTTCATGGCTTGGAGCTTTCTTCATGATCTGGTCATATAAAATTATGTGGCAGTTCCTTGCACCACTCTCTGTCACATGCTCCTGCTTCTACCATGTGACATCCCTGTTCACATGTCACATGGCATTAGTCTCATTTTCTGAGTCTAATGGCTCAGACATTTTGTAATTGTCTTTAATTGAACATAACATGAATTTAAGATGAAGTTTCTGGAAAAGATTTTTGAAACGATGAAAAGCTTGTTTATAAACTTTTAACAATTATTTATTTTATTTATTCTTAGATATTATGCTTGAGTAGTTCATTAAATAAAGCTAACCATCATCTCAAGTTTTTTCCTTGCTAATCATTTCTATAGCTTGTGAAACCCTAAAGTTAAACACATAGGTATTTTGCTGATAAGAAGACACAGCTGCTTTTACTAAATCAACAAACTAGTATTATTTACCAAAGATGTTCCCACATCATGTGAACTAAAAGGCATTTGAGTTAGTTTCTATTTTTCTGATTAAATATGGAATTTAAGTGCTTGTTGGTTCTTTAAGCCAATTAATTAGAGCTCTTTCATACATTTTGTTAGTGAAATATCACATATGCATAACACATTTAAACATACAGCTATAAAGACACACAGACAGAAGCAGATCTTATAGCTTTATAATATTCTTCATTTGCCAGTTTTTGATTTAATTTCTTTTCTACCCCCTTTAGACTATCAATCATTGTTTTTTTTTTTTTTTAGAGGCAGAGTCTTGCTCTGTTGCCCAAGCTGGAGTGTGTGTGATCTTGGTTCACTGCAACCTCCATCTCCTAGGCTCAAGCAATTCTCATGCCTCAGCTTTCTGAGTAAGTGGGACCATAGGTGTGCACCACTGCACCTGGCTAATTTTTGTATTTTCTCTTTAGCAAAAATGGGGTTTTGCCATATAGGCCAGGCTCAAATTCCTGGTCTCAAGTGATCTGCTCACTTTGGCCTCCCAAAGTGCTGGGACTACAGGCATGAGCCATTGTGCCCTGCCTAGAGTAACAATCTTTTGATTACCTGTCCCATTGCCCTAAACAACTGTTAGGTAGAGGACCCTAAATTTGCATTTCTAAAGACATGACTCTTAAAGAAAAATTTATATCCCAAAAACACTGAACTTAAATCTAACACCATTATTTGGTGATACAAAAGGGACAAGTCAAGACAAGATTACCAGAAAATATATCTAAACAGGTAAGAATTGTTACATAAACTTTAAGCCAATGTCTTTCCCATTATAAAAGTTTCTAGTGACTTGAGTGCAAGAAAATACCCTTGTAAGTGGAGAGTTCCTTTATAGATTTTAAGTTCTTTTATAAAGAGTTTCAAAACAGCCAGTGAAATGCCAGCAAATCATATTTTGGAAACCAAAGTAGTTAGATGATCTTTTCAACTTAAGCTTGTTTCTTTATTCCATTAATGATTTAAGAATGAAGCCCTTCCATGAATAGGGCAAAGAAAGGATTTGCAGTTTCCAGGACCTAATATTGAAATGTGAAAAGAGACACAGCTGGAAGGCAGAGTATCTGGGTGTTTTAAAGTCAAGATTCCTACCTTTACATTAAATCTGTGTTTCCAAAAAAGAGAAACACTATGAGACTGGGCCATATAAGCTTCTGCATTGCATCTCACTACAAAGACAGTCTCCTAAGTGTTTAAACTGTGCCTTTTTTATCTAAATGCACAACAAACCAAGCAGCCCCCTGTGGTAATAACCGTTAATTATAAACAACTTCTGTCAGTTACCTCCAAAACTGTGGCTTTCAGCAGTGACTCATCAGTCATCACACACATGAAACTCAAATGCTGTCTCAATACAAAGTAATCTCTAGTACCCTCAAAAGCCAAAGATATCAAGCAATGCAATAGAAAGGATTGAAGAGTTTTAGACCTGAGAACAGCCTGTCCATGACTCTTTAGACTCCACAGGAAGACAGAAGCTCCCCAAAAATGGGTGAATGGTGCCTTTTTCTATGTTCCTTAAGGGGTCTGAGTTATTAGATATCTTCTCTAGGTTTCTTAATGTGGTATGAAAAATGGAAAAAGGAATGAGGAACAGAAGTGGAAGGAAATAGAAGAGCAAGTGTTAAAGGAGTTAACTTGGGGAGATTTTAAGCTTTCTAAAAGGCTGAATAAGTTTTACATTTTTCTAAGGAAATATCATGCCAACCAGATAGAAAGCAAACAGAAGGGTTTAAGTTGACTCGAAAAAAATGTTCAGTAACAAGATCCAAAAGAAAAAGAAAAAAAAACAAAAACACAGAAAGGTCTTTTTTCAAGAAAAATTGTGGTTTAAATATGAGCTTTTAATTAAGCTGACTTCTGACCTTAGAGCCCTACAAAAGAATCTTTTAATATCTCTTCTTTTGAGATTTCAGCCAGGAAAAACATCAGGTAGGTCTCCCTTTAAGTTTATCTGGTTCTAAAACCAATGTTGTATCCCTTTTTGCATGCAAATGAATTATATTAGACATTTCAAAAGATCCTTATTTTGGCTACTGCTGATCCTGACTGTCCTGGGTTAGGTGGGTCCACTTTCCTAGACATTTACAAGAGAATGCCCGATAAATATTATTAAAGCACCCTCATGGTCTGGGATGATACCCAGAATTCTTGGTCTCATGGGCAAGGAAATCAAGAATGCAGAGACACCAAGGGTAAGGTTTAGAGCAGAAATTTAATAGGAGAAAGAAAGAGAACAGCTATCTGCTTCAGAGAAGGGTTCCAGAAAAAGAGCTGCCATTATTTTTACAGTTTAATGCCATATATATATATATATATATATACACACACATATATACATATATATATGGATACATATGGATATAGCTGGAGTGTAGTGCTATGATCTTTGGTCACTGAAACCTTTGTCTCTGTGTTCAAGTTATTCTCCTGCCTCAGCCTCCCAAGTAACTGGGATTATAGGTGTACACCACCATGCCCAGCTAATTTTTTTTTTTTTTTTGTATTTTTAGTAGTGATGGGGTTTCACCATGTTGGCCAGGCTTGTCTTGTACTCCTGACCTCAAGTCATCCACCTGCCTCAGCCTCCCAAAATGCTGGGATGACAGACATGAGCCAACATCATCTGGCCAATGCATGTAAAGGCTTTTATAGGAAACCGATGAAGGCTGGGTGTCTCATTTTAATCAGGTGTGAATTTCTGGTGGCTCTACTCCATCCTCCTAATGTGCATGTGGGCCCTTACCTTGAATTACTCCATATTGCTTTGTGCCCCTTACTTTGCATGTGTCAGGGGACAGAATTTTCCATTGTGAGCATGTATGGGCAAGTCAGCTGTGTAGCCTTATTTATCTGTGTGGCTGTTGGCATGTCTTAGGCAGCACCCCTGTGCAAGGCCCCCTATTTGTGCCTGCAGGCTTTTCTTTTGTTTGAAAGGATTCAACCAAGGACTGACACTAACTGCCTGCCTAACCAGTTTTTTCCCTTTCTCCTCTCTCATTTCCCCCTTCAGGAGTAGAGACCCTAACTGCCTTTAGGAAGAATGGGATGATGATTCTTTTAGCTACTTCCTCTTGGAGAGGGATGCTGTGTAGGAGAACAGCACTAGGGTTCCTCCTAGGGCTGGTCTAAGGATCCTTGGAAGGAAGGCACGCCCATGTGTGGTTTCATTTGCATCACCATTTACAGCTTGATAGCCTTTAGGCAAGAAGAAACAATTTGGATTATTAGAGGACATGCATTAAAACAAAACAAGGTTAGGGTAAGGACAACTTAAAAATCCCAAAGTTGTCAACATGCTTAGTTAAGTGGTACCTATAGTTATCCCTGCTAAGACTTGGGTGCATGGGCTTGGCTTTAGTTGACTTCCTTAGGTTTATCTTTCCAAACAAAGAAACCTCCATGTTATAGGCACCCTATTTACTCCCATTACCTGGCAGGATTTGCAGGCCTGTTGCTCAAAACTAGAATATTGATCCAGATTTTTACATGACCAATCCTTTTTAATTTTTTTCTGAGCTCTAGCCAGAGACTGCTGATTAGTTTACAGGAATAAGCAAGGTTAGTTTAAAACATAGGCAAGAACTTGAAAACAACTAATGAGATTAGAATTTAATGGCAAGCATGTAAGAAGTTTTGAAACATAATTTTTCTCTCTCCAGTCCTCATTTTTGTTAAAAACATATCGTGATAGGACTGAGTTGTTTGCACAATAAACTTTAGTCTTATACTTGGCCTGATTATATGTATAAAGTACAACAAGAATAATTATTTTTACATAGGCTTTTAAAATTGGCTTTGACGGAACTCTGTTCTACAAGGAATCTCAGATAGCACTTTTTAAAATGAAGCCTAGCCATGGGTTTAGAACCTCAAATACCTGTGTTGGGTGAATTCCTCTCTTCTTGAGGTCCCAAGAACATTGGATTCCTGGGCATATTAGAAATTGACATTCTTGACACATCAGAGATCAGGAACCCTGTATTGGTGTGATATTGTGCTGGCCTAGAGCCAGAACCAGAGCAAAACTATTTTATAAAATGCAAAACTGTTTTTAGATAAGTTGAAATGGCTGCCCCATTCTCCTTACAATAACTACTGTCCTTGGCCTCTGTAAATAGAACTGCTAGTTTGTTCTTCAAAACTATGTAAAGCTGCTTACCTTTTCTTATCAGTAACTGCTAAAATCTGTGATGTGTAAACAAATGTATATCTTGACTTCTGTAAACCACTGAGGTGAATCACAGAATCCCCTAGCCCTTGGAATGTCCGGAGACCCCCGCCCTTGTCTCCACCCAGGAGGTGAATCACAGAATCCCCTAGCCCTTGAAATGTCCGAAACCTTATCATCCCCATACCCGCCCCTCACCCCCACTCCCAAGGTGGTTTTTCGGGTATAAAAAATCGTGGCACCCTCCTTTTACCACCACAGGTTGGAGAGACATGAGTCCTCTGTGGTCGCCGGCATAATAAATGACCCTGCAATCTGGCATACTTTTGCCTTGTGGTAACTTTCTACGCTCCGGTCAAATACAACATTGGGACTGGGCAGACAAGTTATGAGGCCAGTTTTCTCAAGGAGTTTTGTTGGCTCTGCAAGTTAAGCTTGATTCCTTAAAGGAAAACACACCCTTCTAGTCAAAGCTTTGCTAAAACAACCAGTTTCTCTAGTTGTGTCCTTTTGCTAAATAAAATTGATTCTTATTGCATTGATGAAAACAACTATATTGCCATAACTTAAGAATACTTATAACTAGTTTCCAAATTCCAGAGGAACCAGGCAGAGAGAAAAAAATATGCTCCAAATTTGGTTCACAGGAATATATGTTACTCAATTGCTAAAAGCTGTTGATAGCTTAAAAGAAAAGTTTCCTTGATTCTGAGAACAAAACAAGGATTAGCAATGTTTTAAACAAAAAGTTAAAAAGAATTACTTTAGACTTCTATTAGTTTAGTCCATGCAGTTAACTCCTGTTTGATATTCATGAACATTTCAGCTCTTCATCATTCCTGTACCTTTTTTTAAATCTCGTGTCAGAATTTCCAAAGTTTTCAGAAACCTGCATTTTACAGCACCTGTAAAAGTCCTATAAACCACCTTTTGAAAAGGATTAAAATGAGACAATTGTCTATGAATGATGAAATGTCCACAGTAGTTGCAGTTAAAAACACAATTGACAAATAAATGTGGTTATCTCTGTTGTTTACAATAGCTTAACATAATAGCCTTAATTATGATTGATGCCATATATTCAAACATCAGAATTTTAGACATCCCATATAATTTTGGAACGTTTATTAATGCTATTCACTAAAATATAAACTAAAGCAGATGAAACATCATTCTAGCAATCCCACGTACAGAAACATGTTAAATAATCCTGTTTACCTCTCTTCTGGATACTTCAGGGGTGCTCTGTAGCATCCAAAAGCTAGGGGTTGGGAAAAACAATTGTGAAACTGAAGTTTGATTTTTGGAAGGCTGTTAAAGGTTAGAGGCTCGAAACACTTGATATTGTAAAATACAATTCCAGACTACCATAAGTTATTTATTTTGCCAAAATTATTACTTAAATTTTTTAAACATGGCAAAAACCTTTACTCATTAAGAGGGAAGACTCAGCTTTCCAAACACTTTGTTTACTGTTTTCTCTTTGTTCTCCTTGGCAGTTTATCTGCATTATATGAACATTTTGTACAAGTGAGAGAAAGACAAGTTTTGCCCTTTCATTGGTTTCAAAACAATTCTTTATTCCTAGGCAATATTTAAATTTCCATGCCTTTTTATAATCTTTTACCACAAAAACATTTTACTGTTCTTGCACACCTTACATGTATATCTATTTTCAGTAGTCTCATTTACATGTTATAATGATAACTCTTAGCAATTTTTAACTTTAATGTAAAATACGATAAGTTGTTTTAATTATGTGCTAGGTGCAGATAAAGTCTGACTTTTCCCAGCATAGTTAGAGATACGATTAATTTTTTATGTCCTAAGGCCTTACCAAGTTGCAAAGCAGGCAGTTTACAACCTGACACGTTTAGCAGAACTAGTATCTGACTTATATGATTTAGACCACCTATTTACATTTTGATAACATTTGCATTTGACCAATTATCTATTTTTATTTCTTAAAGATTAAAGTCATGTGAACTAAAAGGTATTACAGGTTTTATCTTTTCTTTAAAAAAATTGATTTAAGTGCTTATTTTTCTGTTAAGCCAATCAATTAGAGCTCTTTTTATAGACATCACACACAACACATATATAACTATACATACAAACAGAAGAAGACTTAGTCATTATAAGATTTTTCATTTGCCAATCTCCTAATTGGACTATTGGTCTCTGGGTGGGGCTTTTTAAGATCAGGGCTAGGAAAGCATGTAGTTTCTAGGACAAAAACAGGTTTTCAGAAGATCTATCCACCTTTAATTCCTGTAGTTCCATGAGGAAAACAGAGGTTTCTCCCAAAATGGAATCCATGGTGTCTTTTCCGGTTTTTCCCAGAAATCCCAGGCCATCAGAAATCATCTTGGAGCCTCTTGTGTGTGCAAAAATGAAGAAAAAAAATTAAGTCAACCAAGAAAAAACCTTTTCTAGACAAACAAGATTCAAGATAAGAAAAACCTAAAGGCCTTTTAAATATGCCTATAACTTGGACATCCAATTTGAATTAAACTGAGAGTTCCTTAAGTTAATCCTTTTAAATCTTTTGTTACCCAACTTCAGCCACACCAAGCATTTAATATTTCTGGCTTTTGAACTTTATCAAAAAAAACCTCACAGGTGAAATCAACAGAAGTCAATTAGATTATGACTTAACAGCATGTGTACAGGGTATTTTCAAAGGAGTTGTAAGCAGCTTTTGAAACTGTCATTGCAAAATTATAACTGAGACAGTGAAAGAGATCTGACCCAACCAATCCCATCTTCTAGCCTCCAAGCTGTGTATGTTCATTACTGGGCATAGGCTGAACCAACTCTGGGAGGAATTTAACTTATAATTTATAGTCCAGAACAAAGCCAATAACAGCCCTTTCCCAAAACAAACCTCCTTCTTGCCTGGGGAACAGACAGCCTTTGTAGGACCAAGAAACCAGCCGCAAGATTCGAGCTATGGTTTAGGAGTCATGCACCTGGAGGCCACAAGATTCTGACCTTCTCTAAACTGCTCCTAAGATCAGCACTTGAGATATTCTGCAGACTCTGCACTTCATGGATTAGCCGGCACCACCCAGACTGATAAACTGGCACATCTGATTTTGTAGCCCCGACCCAGGAACTGACTCAGCACAAGAAGACAGGCTCGACTTCCTACAATTTTGTCTCTGACCTGACCAATTAGAATTCTGGTTCACCAGCCTCTCCCCACTCATGAAGCCATCCTCAAAAACTCTGCTACCCAAATGCTTGGGGAGATTGACATGAGAAACAACAAAACTCCAGTCTCCTGCAGAGCCATCCCCCATGTGCATCACCCCCTTTTCATTGCAATTCCCTTGTCCCAATAAATCATCTATGTTTAGGGAATGGGCAAAGTGAACCCACTGTAGAGCCACACTTTAACAGAATCTAGAACCTTTAAAGGCAACTAGGTGAAAGGAAGATTTAAGAAAGAGAGCTAGAAGTTGTTTATGGAGGGGAAGAGAATAAGCAAATGGCAAAAGTTAAATGGATAGTAACCTGAAAGTACTTATTCCTTAAGCCAGGATTGAACTCAAGCCACTATTGTAAAATGACAGAGACTGAAACTAAGTGTTGCCACATGGTTATAGGGTCACTCTCCCAAGGATGTAAACCAAGATGAAGGCCTGCAACAAAGTTTGTTACTGACCAGTTTACTGGGCTGGCTTGAACAGCAGACTTACGGAGTTTTGGAGTCGCATTCTTTTCTAAGGTATCCCTCTTTCTGACAGAATTATACAGAAAGACATGCAAAGCACACCAGATTGGCTACAGCTTAAGACCAACCTCACAAATCTTTTTTCATTAATCGAAACTTTACAGAGAATATAAAAAGTGGTCCTTACTATAGTTTGCACAGTGAGAGAGAAGCCCAAAGCCCAACTAGTTAAAAAAAAAAAAAGAAAAAAAAAACCACAACTTTTACCCTCTGGCTGGCATGTCAAGCTTCTGGGTTTAATTTCCCTGAGCTCAGCACTAAGCCAAGCATTTTAAGTTTTGGAAAATTAACTTTTCCCAATTTGGAGGGACATTATAAAAGAAGAGATAGGAGTCATTTCAAACCATGAAAAAAGGAAGGAAAAATACCATAGAAAATCTCTGAGGGTTTAGGTGTAGAACTGGAGGAGTTGATGTGGATTGGGAGCAGGAAGGGCTGGGGCATCTGGAAGTTACATTCAAGGGTTCCCCAGGGGTTTGTTTCTTTGACTTTAAGAAATTATCTCCTGTGGGCTTGCCTGATATAACCGCTAAGAGAGCAGAGTTAATTTTACAATGCTAACAAAGATCTGGATTGTCTCAAAACGCTAGGAAGGTTCTTACATAAAGGACCTCAGATAATTTGTCCTCTCACCTGCAGAAATGATCTAGTTGTTAGATAGTATTGAAATTAGCACTTCCCTGAGGAGACTAGCCCCCACACCCCCTTGTTCTGCAGTTGGTGGGATGGCCATGCCCTAGTGCAAAAGAATATGAAGTACTTTTTCTTTTAGAGTCTGGGGGATCAGAGTCCCAGTGATCCAGGCTGCACTCAAGGGGAGTGTAGATTGACGATGTATTGTTAACCATCTGGAAAAAGAGGGGAGAAGGTGTGCTTTAGTTTTCTTTCCCCTTTTGGAATAACCCAGAGAGAAAGACAGAAGGCATGTTCCTCTTCTCCTCTTCCCTCCCAACTCCTTTGGGTCCCAGTGACAGTCATAGGTGCCACCCATGGGAAACTCCCACTAAGGAACTGTATTGAAGTTTTCTTCCATTATTGATCTGGACTGGTGTTGAGAAAAGAAGCCTGTAAGTAGAAGCTAAAGGGGATATTTTCTTGAGCATCCCCTACTTTATGTCCACTTGAGTGCTCCAAATCATTTGGTTTAATCATTTCAAGACCTCTATAACTTTGGGACAGTATTTTAAGCCTTTCAGTGTGCATTGCACATAGTAAAAATCCAATGAGTGTGAATTTATTTCGTGGAAGAAAAAAATAAGAAGGATGAAAGGAAGAAAGTGAGGGATAAACATTTTTCATGAGTCCTAGAACAAGCATAGATGAAACGGTGGCAATGCAATATTTGAAATAAAAATGCTTAAAAGTTACCAGGATTTAAGAAAGATATGGGTCTTATCAAAAAGCATTCAAAGTACCAAACAAAATGAATAAAAAGAATTTTTCTGGAAACATATTAGCGAAACAGGAAAAATCAATAATGAAGATTATAACCTCAAGAGAGAAGAAAGGATGGTTTTTCTGTATAAATGGAATGCACTTTTGTCTGGATGATATTTTAAGTTATGCTTTTAGTATCTCTTCTGCTTTAAGACATTAGAGTGATGTAAATATATTAAAAAGAGAAAGTAAAAAGCTGTAACTGGGCTTATGGGCAAGATAAGCATTGCAAAAAATAATAATAATAAAATGTGAAATAGAAACCAGAATTGTAAACAGGGCTGAAGTCACAAACTGGCTGAACATAAGGCTGAAAACAGAGATGACCAGGGTTTAATATCTTCATGTAAGTAGGCAGCCAGAATCAAGGTACCTCCCTGAGATCATCCCTCCTGAAAAGAGGTTAAAAATTGCCTCTGCCAGCTTCTAACAAGGGCATCAGCTTATGAAACACAGCAGACCTAGGACATTAAAGGACATGGAGTTGCCAGATAACTCTGTAACTGAATTAGCCACACTCACAATAGCGCCATGATACAAGTACTGCCAATTGCCAAATTTAACCTAGATGAGGAAACTAGGCAACTTGAGTGGAACAATAAGAGGAGAGAGAAAAAGAGCAAAAGAGAAAGAAGCAAGTGAACAGCTTCAATAGGCCTACATTTCTTGGGTGGGCTGTGGCCATCATTCCCCTTGCTGTCAATGAGCCAAACTATATGAGTACTCCTCCTAATATCAGCCCTGGCTCACAGAGGGTAGCCACCACTGAACACTGTAGTAGTGTTGGTGCTCTTCCCAACAGAGCACACCTGATGGCTTTGGTCAATATTGTGTCCTCTGGACCTTCTCATGGAATATAAACCTCTGATAAGTCTTCTGGCTTCACATAATGTCCCTATTCCAGCATGGCCATTTCTCTGACTTTTTAACTTTATTCTTCCATTTTTTGCTGGGAAAACTCAGGCATCTCTACTTTGTTCTACATAGGCTACAACTTGGGGTCTTAAGAATTATACTAGGAGAAACGTTATTTCATCCCCTGGAGTTCTTGCCTGGGTATTATTTTCTTTGTTCTAAAAGAACAGACCCAAGTCAATGAACTCTTGCTTATCCTATGTTGTATTCTGGTCCACTTGATCAAGCACCCTCAAAATCGAATTCCATGTATACTCCACTGGTTCCTGCCAGTAAATACTAGCCAATGCTTGCAGTTCCTATTGGGTGCAGTCATTGCCTTTCCTTATTCCATACAGCATGACCCCAGCCAGAGTATGTTAGAATTTAGCCTTAGTTATCAATCCGGTACACAAAGGAGGAGAGGGGGAGAAGCTTCTAAGTGGAACACATTTTGCCCCACATGAGAGAGGCCCCTTTAGTGCCTTTCACACAGGGGAATTGCTGTCTTTTAACCTATTTATGCCTAGTGTTCCATTATTGAAATGCTAAGCATGTGGGAGTTACTTATATCCTACTGCTCAAGGTCCTTGCCAAGGTCTGATTGCAAAAATTCAAAAAATTGCAACCTCAGGCATAAATGGGTTAATAAGGTGCCTGGACCACCCATATGGCCTCCTTATGTTTCAGAGGAGTCTGTCTAGCCATAATCCTTGGGAATATATACCCAGAAGTCTTCATCTCACATCTTAGGGTTCTAGACTTTTCTAACTTTTTCTGTGACCTTAGTGTGATAGACTTACTTTGACTGAGCATTGACTTGTCTTTGAAGCTCCTTAATCTTAACTATCAGATCTTGATTTTTTTTTCTCAGCTGGTGTATCTGTAATCTACCATAAAGGTCCTCACATTTTGTATTTATCTGTTTTTTAAAATCCCTTTATTTTCTCATTATCCTTCTGTAGGATTTCCATGCAACTTAATGATAATCACTCAAGCTCTTTGTTCTTATATATTTTGCTCACCTCATACCTTTCCAATATTTATGACATCCTATTGGTCAGAGTGTTTCATTTCATCAGAATATTATTTGCAGTCATTGCCAATTAACATTTTGGCAATTTTGCCACTGTTTTGTGCCAGGGATTATCTGTAGTACTCCACATATCACTTGAGATGGGATTCTCTTTTCTAGCCAAGTAATAACTTAGTTTCTAAATTTTATCTTGATGAATGCTTTCTTGTACCACTTCTGGTAATAAATTGTGTCAGATGAGGTCCTTTGATAAGTAGATGCTAAGATAGAATTAGTAGCTCAAGAGTTTTATTGCAACTAACACCTTTGAAAGATAAGAAGACAATAAATGAGTCAACAGGGAAAACCTTCATGCTGCAATGCATGTCTGACATCTGATAAAGCAGTGGAGCAAGGGTATTATGTAGAAAAACGTTCAGTCTGAAGAGCATCTCTGAGAAAATCATGGCCAGTGCAACAAGGCACCTCAGTGTAAAGGCTGTTTCTAGAGTGTTTATGTGGCAATGGCTAGATCCTGGCACTCCTGTTGTGCTTAGTCTGCCACTGCAGCTGCCTGGAGAGAATGTGCCCTTGATTCATACAATGCAGTAACTCTCAAAGGTGTTGCAGCAGGTTTTCACTGAATGGAAATCTGAGGGAATCACTTTTATGGCTGTCACACGATTTGAAAATGTAACTTAAAAATAATAATGTTCAAAATAAGAAACCTCTAGAAAAAAAGTCTAACAAAATATGTGCAAGAACAATTATAAAATATTATGAAGGGCATAAACAAAGTCCTGATTAAGTAGATAGACTATGTTCATGAAGAAAACAAATCAATACAATAACATGTCAATTCTGACCTCTGAATTTAATAACATTATACTCACAACATTTAACAAAATGTTTCATGTAATTTACCATAATAATCCTAAAATCCACATTGATTTTTAAAGGTGATTTTAGTGTCCAAAAAAATCAAGTTAATTAAAGAAATAAAACACGCGCAGAGACTCACACTAGCAGATGTTAAGATTTATTCTAAAGATACAATAACTAATAATAGTGGATTATTGTCACAGAGATAGGCAAATAAACCCAAGAAACAGAGTAAAGAGGCCATAAACAAATGCCTGCCTATGTGAAAGATTGGTGTATAACAGAGTTGTCATTACAAATCAATAGGGAAACATAGACTAACCTATAAATTTTGCTAGGACAACCAGAAATTTAAAAATTCTAGTGAATAAAATTGAGACTACCCTCTCTCAAACTTGTTTAAAATGCCAATTAATTTAGACATAATTATAGAACCTAATGGAAGTAAGATAGCCAGACAGAGCCAGAGCAGATGCTGCATGAATTGGAACAACCTATTTTATTTTCAACTTCCCCTAAATTTACAAAGTATAAGCACCTGCCAGAGATACCTCAGAGCAGAAAATGGCTAAATTCTTACTGTGTTTCTGTCCTGTTATATGCGTGTTTATATCACTAGTCCAGAAGACTTTCATTAGCGACCTAGTGCTTTTGTTTAAAAAATAGTCTCTCTCTCTCTCTCACACACACACACACATAATTGGTCTGCTTTTATAAAATTATATTCAGCAAGGTCTAATCCAATCCCTTGTCTAGCGTGAGAAGGAATAATTATCTCTATCTTACTGTAAACCTGTCTTTCCACATACCTCCTCCTAACCCCAGTTTAATATCCTTTTACATCAATGGACTCTGACACTACATTTAATCTAAGGGCCATAATTTTGAATTCTTTCCTCACAGTTATTTATAATAAATAACAATTAAGTGTGGTGAAAACTTTATAATAAAATTAAAAATAAATTCCAAGTGGAATAAAACCCAAAATATAAAAGCAAACTAAAATTTCAAAATTACTTATTGCAAAATATACATATGACTTTGGATTTGAGATTTATTAAGCTAGAAGCAAAACATCTTCATAAGGCAAAACATTGATATATTTGACTCAATTAACATTAATTTTTTAATAAATCAGAATGCCATTAGATTAGAAATAAGGCACAGCCTGGAAGAACATATTTGCAATGCATGCAAATAGCAAAGTATTAGCTTTCAGAATGTATAATGATGCCTACAAATCAATAAATAACACAAATAACTCAGCATCTAAATGGGCAAATAATGTGAACAAGCAGTTAACAGAAGAGGAAACTAAATTTGCTGATACATTTTTAAAAATCCTCCACCTTGCTAGAAATCAGAAGATGAGAATTTAGAAAACAGTGATACATCATGTCATTATCTGGTTAGCAAAAAATAATATTTCACAATATTTGTTGTTGATGAGGATGTAAGGAAACAATAATTTTAGTACACCGCCATCAGTGAGAGCTTAAATTGATAACACTAATTTAGGAAGGAAATTAGCAATGGTTAGAAAAGTTGAAGATACGTATCCTACAGCCCAGTAATTTCACTTCTAATTGTTTACTAGTAAACACATATGTCAGGAATTGAATATTTTCATGTTTTTGCACTGTTTGACTTCCTGCAGAAAGAAAACTTGACTAGCTAGAGAAAGTCTCCTTGACCTCAGACCTTTCGCTCCTCAAATTCCTAGTGTATTAGATTGAAGCCATCTGCTCCTTTTCAAAAGATAAAACTTATCTCCCTGGTTCCATGAAAACATCTCAGGGGTTATAAACCCGAGGACAGAGATTTTTGTCTTGTCTTCCTCCTGAAGACATTTATTTACATTTTAAAGTCTAGAGACCTTCTCCTTCTTTTTTCCAAAGAGAAACTGTTTATATTAGGGAGACTGCAGTCTCTCTCTGGGCATGGGGTGTAATGTCTATAGAAGCTCCCAGATTCATATTTTTGGGCTTCCTTACCTACAGTACAGGACATGGTATCAGTAGGATGACATCTGGCTCTCATCGCATCACCTTAGAATAAGGAAGATTTGTTCCAAAGGGGAACCAATGAGGTTATTGCTGTAAGTAATTGTAATCTACCTTGTTCCAGAAATCTTGAGTTTACTTTTAGAATAGTATGAATAAATATAAATATTAAAAATGTATTGATTTGTACATGTACACAAGGAGAATGCACAGAAATTTTTTTCTAACGTTGTTTATAAGAAAAATTATATAAACATAAAATATTATTTAAATGAAAAAAAAATGCCCATTCAGAGGAGACTTGATATAGGTTTTCTTAAATTCAGACAATAAATACATACAGTGAGAAAATGAGTAAACTTAAGTTCTATGTATAAATATTAGTGAATCATAAAAGTATATTTAAAAAGAAAATTGTGAAATAATATGTACAATATGATAAAATTTATTTCAAATTAAAACATAAAAGTCAAATATCTATTAGCCCCTGATAATTAAACAAATCGTAGTTCACTTATTCCATGGCATTGTATGGGAGAAAAAATAACTTTCTATCTGTTCTGAGTTCTTAGCTGGAACCCTGTAATAAAAGACAGATTAACAAGAGAAAAACAAACGGAAGTTTACTAACCTGTATACCTCATATATATGTAAACTAAAAATCCTAAGCCCTTTGCCAACTGAACAGACCCTCTCTTGGCCAAGGGGACCCCAAAGAAACCTTAAAGACTGAGTTCCCAGCTGTGATAGGGAGGTCAGACACACCTGGTTATACACCTTCCCTTTTGGAGTTTAGGCACAACTGATCAGCAGTGATGTTAAAACAGAGATCATGAGAATGACAAAAGAGACTCTGTGGCAATAAGATGCTAAATTATAAACAAGGCCTAAGGCCATATAAGGCAGGGTTAAGTCAGGCCAGAAGGCCATCAATCTTGCTACATAATATCCATAACTTAAAATATTCCTTTCTGTTGACTCAAAGTGTTAGACAGAGCTTTACTCGTTTAACCAAATGCAAATTAAAGAATCTATAACCTGTAAGGTCCTGCTTCAAGTTATCCCACCTTTTTGGGCCAAATCAATGTATACCTTCCATGTATTGCCTTATGCCTTTGCCTATAACTCCTGCCTCCCCGAAATGTATAAAACCAAACTAATCTGACCACCTTGGGTATACTTTCTCAGGATTCCTTGAGACTATGTTTCCGTAAACTGTGCTCACTCCTATTGGCTCAGAATAAACCCCTTTAAAATATTTTAGAGTCTGGCTTTTCCATTAACATATACATAGGAAATATGCAGGGAATGAGTAATTTTCAAAGCAGTGGCTTAGAGTTTAGGCTTAAATACCATCTTCCATTGAAACAAAGAAAGAAGGGTATTGGGAGGTGGGGAGCAGTTATGAAGATATGACCAGAAAAAGTGTCCTTATCTCCAAAGACACAGGTAGAAAGAGAGGAATCTAAACAGGACTTGCTAAGTTTTCCCCAGCTCATATCCTTTTGTCTTATTATAATTCTCTATGACTTTTCACTGTTTATCAAACCTAGCATTAAAAACACTCAAGCTTGACCACTTCTTTGGATCTTCATTTACTTATGAAAGCTCTCATGTCACATAAAACCTATATTAAATAAATGGGTATACTTTTCTCTTGTTAATCTGTCTTTTATTATAGGATCCCCAGCCAAGAACTTGGAAGGGTAGAAGGAAAATACATTTTTCCTCCTCTACGCATACCTGGAATAAATTCGAAAATTTATATTCTTTTTTTGTGTGTGTGAATCAATCTTTTTATTTATTTATTATTATTATTATTATTTCCTTTGGAGACAGCACCTCGCCCTGTTACCCAGTGCAGCGGTGTGATCTCAGCCCACTGCAACCTCTGCCTCCTGGGCTCAAGTGATCCTCCCTCCCCAGCCTTTTGTGCAGCTGGGACTACATGTGTGCACCACCATGCTCAGCTAATTTTTGTATTTTTATTTTGTAGAGACAGGGTATATTCTTTGAGAAAATCAACCATTTTATGCAGAATCACAAATGTATTTGTATGGAGATGAGCAAATTAATGTCATACAATTCTTTTAATTTCCTTGGTATCTGTGGTTATTTCTCGATTACATGTATTTTTTATTTTGGATATTTGTACTTTCTCCCTGTCTTCCTTGATTAAATTAATTAATGATGGTTACAGCCATTTCACTATAACTCACAGGTATTTAGTTCTATTCTCTTTCCAGGGCATGTGGAAGACTATACCTCTTACGTGATTAGTTCTAGGCAACAGTCAGGGAGCAGTAGAGAGCGGGGCATGTGTCACATCCAGGCTGAGGGCGAAAAAGCCCTGAAATCTTCCAGAGTTTCTTCCTTACTGGCAGTGAGCATGGAGGGCAAGTGTTGTTACGGCAGAACTCCAAGTCAAAGAAAACTTAATTGCTGAGTTACTATATGGAAAAGAAAAAAAGCTGCCTTGGAGAGTCTTTTAACCCACAGTAGACTTTGAGTGCATGAGAAAATTTATGTAATAAGCTACTAACACTTAGGGGTTGTTTAACAATTAAAATTGAAGCTTAGTTTATTCTGACTAATACAGTGATGTTATTCATTTTATTGACATGTCTACATAATTGACTCTTTGATTTATATTTTAAATCTAGCAGATTTGTTTTCCATGTCAATAATTTCTGTTTTAACTTAATTTCCTTCCTCCTTCCCTTAGATTCAAGATGTTCTTTTCCTAACTTACTGAGTTTAATTTACATTTGCTTTTCTTGATTATTATAATAAGTATTTGGTGCTAAGATTTTTATTCTGAGCAATGCTTTAATTTTTAAATGATATATAGCATTTATATAATGGTATACATTTATTTTTGGGCTGATAGTTTTCCCCTTTATATCTGTTGTCTTGGAAAAAAGTATTCCAAGTAATTTGGAGGTGAATTTTTTTTTCATTTTATTTTTGTTGTTAACTTTTACTTCTGTGTTACTGTGGTCAGAAAATATTTTCTGCTTCTTCTATAAAAGTCAAAGTAAATGAAAATTGTGTATCATGTTGTTCAAATATTCTGCTTGTTTCCTGCTTGTTCTAATTTGACATGCATCAGAGATTGACTCTTCAAATTGTATATTATTTTATTCCTTACAAGGACACATGAAACATTTATTATACAAAATATTTCAAAGAAATAAAATTATTCGGAGCACATTTCTTATGACAACGGAAGCAAGCTAGACATTATTTTAAAAAAGATAACCAGAAAATTCTCATGTTTCAAAATTTAAAAACACATTTAAATAGACAATAAGTCAGAGAAGAAATTATGATACAAATTAGAAAATATTCCAAATTGAATAATGATTAAAACACAAGCTGTCATAGCTTATGGAATGCATTTAAAACTATATATGTAAGGGAATTTGTAACCTTAAATGCACATCTTTTCTTTATTCCTTGGGATATGTGAAAAAGTACTTAACCTTATTCATTATTATTATTTTTTTATTGCATTTTAGGTTTTGGGGTACATGTGAAGAACATGCAAGATTGTTGAATAGGTACACACATGGCAGTGTGATTTGCTGCCTTCCTCCCCTTCACCTATATCTAGGCCAGGCATGGTGGCTTATGCCTGTAATCCTAGCACTTTGGGAGGCCCAGGAGGTAGGATTGCTTGAGCCCAGGAGTTTGAGACCAGCTTGTGTAACATAGTGGGAGTCTCTACACAAAAATAAAAAATAAAAAAGTTAACTGGGTGTGGTGGTACATGCCTGTATGTAGTCCCAGCTACTCTGGAGTGGGAGGCAGAAGGATGGCTTGAGCCCAAGAGATTGAGGCTGCAGTGAGCCGTGATCATGCACTCCAATCTGTACAACAGAGTGAGACAATGTCTCAAAAATAAATTTAAAAAATAAAAATGCAAATTGAAGTCACAATGAGATATCACAACATACTTACTAGAATGGCTAAAATTAAGAAGAATGAAAATATCAAGCATTTCAAGGATTTGGAACAGCTACAACACTCATATATTATGGGCACTATTGTAAATTGGTACAACCACTTTCGAAAATTGGGAGTTTTAATATTTACTACATATCCTATAAAAATAATTTTTAGGTATACGCTCAAAAATATATATTTATGTGCGTCAAAAGTCATGTGCAAGAGTGTTCATAGACATATCATTCATCATGGCCAAACACAAGAAATCACTCAGATATTCATTAGAAGAGTGGATAAATGAGTTGAGCATATTCATGTAAAATATAGCAATAAAAATTAATGAACTATTACTAAGTGCAATGATAATAATGAATTACCCACATAAATATAATGTTAGGCAAAATATCCAGACATAAAAGAGCACATACTGCATGCTTCCATTTATATAAAATTCACATGGGAATTAACATGGGGTTAGGAAACAAGATATTGGTTACATCTGGGAGGAGAGTGGCGTTTGCACTTGGGAGGGAACACAGGGATCACTTGTGGAATGCTGGTAATATTTTAGTTCTTATTTGGATGGTAACTCATATTATTATTTTGTGAGCTGAAAACCTGTGATTTGTGCCATTTATTTCATGTATTTTATATTTCTTTAAAAATGTTAAGCAATTGAATTGGAAATTACTATTTTGTTATATGTGTCAGAAACGAAAAGGTAATACCAATCTGAACCAAATTTGAGTTGCAGAAACAGAGCAAGAGAATGCTTAGGCTGAGAAAAGGAACAATTTGAATTTGCAAGCTCCCATTGCATTAGCTCCTGAACTTGTGTTTTGAATGATAATGTGCTATATGATCCTTCTTTCAAATAAATCAGTTTTAGTCACATTAAAGATTTGCTATTTTATTGAACCTCCTTCTGTAATTTTACTTTTAGTGATCCTATTAATTCCCATAAGCTAACTTTCCTGCATCCTGAAACATCTTTGCTTTACTCTCAAAATGTATTAAGAGTACAGCAATGTCTCAGCCTCTCCACCCCATTTTGCCTGGTCAATGACACCTTATCCCTCCCCTGAAGAGATAACGTATACTCCTAAAAGTCCCTCTGCTTTCTCCCTGCCCTCTGGTCTAGTCTACACAAGGAAGCCAGAGGGATTCCATTAAAGGTAAGTTAGATAAAGCTACTATTCTACTCAAAACCAGAGGGATTACCATTAAAGGTAAGTCAGATAAAGTTACTGTTCTACTCAAAACATCCCAATGGCTTCTCATTCACTAAAAGTCAAATTTGAAACCTTTACCCTAACCTACAAGACCATACAAATATCTCACCCCATATCTTACCCTTCTGCTCTCACTAACTCTGTTTTAACATCACTGGTTTCCTTTCTACTCCTATAAAGTGATTAGCAAAATTCTACATCAGAGCCTTTGCACCTGATGTTCTTCCTACCTATTATTCTCTTTCCACAGATGGCCATTTTGCTTATGCTTTTTTCTGGATTCTGCCCAAATGTCACCTCCACAGAGGTCTTTCTTGACCACTCTATATAACTATAACACTCTCTCACACACAAATCACCCACTGCTCCTTTTCCCAGCTTCATTTTTTTTCTTCACAGTATTGATTACTATATAACATTATATTATAAATCTTAATTATTTAGGTTTCTGTTTCCTGTATTAGAATGTAATTTATATGAGACCATGGAATTTTTCCTGTTCCAACTTATATTCTCAGCATGTAGAAGAACACGGGGCAGAAGTAGGACTCAATAAGCATTGAATGAATGAATAGCTGATAGAGTAAGTGTTAATATGTGTGGTTAGACTGTGATACAAATGAAACTGGCCCAATTGTCTTATCTTAGTTACTTCCTCAGGAAACTGATCCTCAGACAAGAAACTGAAACCCACCATATCACTGCATCCAGACGACGAGATGCCAGACCCCTCATTCATCATGATTCCTTCCTTACCTCTCCCTATGTCCTTTTTTCCCACATGTAGCTACATTCCTTCCCCACTGTGTAAACCTCCAATTTTAGTTGGTTGGAAGAGAGAGATTGGAGGCTTGGCTCCCATCTCTCTGGTTTACATCACACAAATAAAAAGCCTTCTTCCCTGGCAATACTCATTGACTCAATGATTGGCTTTCTGTGCAGTGAGCAATGGGACCTAAACCAACCCCTTGGTGTTTTGGTAACACAAATTTGGCAGATGTGTTTTCTAAAATAATCTATTGAATCAACACAGCTCATTTCACAACAGGAGTAGATAATATTTTAACAACCCTTCATTTGTATGATAACATTATTGCAATAATAACTATGCAATAATAAATAATAATGATCATTTTCTTGATTTGGTCTTTAGTTTTAATACAAAGAATTCAAAATTAAGAGGATTAATATATTTTAATTTTAATGATATTTAAATTCAATAAGATGATTTCATCTATAAACTAAATTTTAGATTTACCAAACAAAAATATGGCTCCTTATAATTCACATCCTATTTCATCATTTTAAAGTTTAAACACAAATAAAAATTCTAAGTGTTTACAGAGATTGACAGAAATAGCAGAATTAAAGTAACTCAAGTTCTCTTTATTTTTATAATCACCATGCTATCATTATTTATTTCAAATCTGTTATATACACACAATAATGTGTAATAAGACAAGGATTAGAGATGGAATCTGCTGACGTGAACTTGAATGATTCTGAATCATTATGGACTTATTCTTGAGAGGAATGTGGAGCTGAGTCTGCATGTGTTCAGGACCCACCGTGTAAGTGGGAGTTCTCTAAATTTTCATTAATTTGAATACAAAATTTATTAAAGAAATGTTATTAAAATGTGCTAATTTGAAGTGTATATATAAATTATTGAAGGCTAACAATAACTGTGGTAGTTGTTTAGAATTTAGACCAATAAAATATTTTGAGGGAACAGAGGAATATTTAATCACCGTTATTGTGTAATGATGTTGGCAAAAGGTGAATAAAAAAACATTTGTCAAAGAAGGAAGAAAACTCAAGAAGACGAGATTTTAATGTTATACATGCATAGAAAATAATACATAGGAAAAAAGTTACAATACATAGAAAATAGAAGGATAAGTTAAAAGACACCATGAAGAAACAGACAAATCAAGCATGAATGATAGTCTATAGAATAACTGGCCTAAAATCTTCAACAATTGATGTCATAAAAATGAGGATGGGGAGAGGCATAATAGCTAAATGCAATGTGTAAATTGTTATTGGATCCTCATTTGAAAAAAGACATCGCAGAAGACATTATTGAGATAGTTGGGCAATGTTAACATGTACTGGATAGCTGATATTATTAAATTATTGTTAATATTTGTGGGAAATTGTTTATCAATACTTGTAACCAAAATTCCAAATTTTTAAAATTAGACACAATTTATTCCCTATTTACTGGAAACGATTAAAAAGAATTCCAGGCCACGTGCAGTGGCTCATGCCTGCAATCCCAGCATTTATGGGAGGCCAAAGCAGGAGAATTGCTTGAGGCTAGGAGTTTGAGACCAGCCTGGGCAAGATAGCAAAACCTCATCTCTACAAAATGTTTTAAAAAAAATTAGCTAGGAGTGGTGGCATGCCTATAGTCCCAGATGCTTGGGAGGCTGAGGGAGAAGGATCCCTTGAGACCAGAAGTTTGAGGTTACAGTGGGTTAGGATTGTGCCACTGCACTCCAGCTTGCGCAACAGAGCAAGAGCCCATCTCCAAAAAAAAAAAAAAAAAAAAAAAAAAGAATTGTAAGAGTTCTAAATTAGAAATAATTTAGCATTCTAAAATTTGAAAAAGAATTTTAATTCTAAATGATTAAAAATAATTTTGGTGGCATAGCAAAATGACTCTGCTAGTGCATGCAAATAATAACCGTCCACTTAAACCACTTCCAGAAACTGAAAATTGCCATGAATATACATATGGAAACTTCATGATAGCCATTCTGTATTTATAAAATCAAACTTGTTCAACATGATATTAAATAGGAGACATGTGTAGCCATTAATAGTGACAATACAGGCATATTTTTATTGAGAAGGATAGAATTTCATGACATATCAATAAGGTAAGACAATGGGTTACAAATAGTGCATAGCATTTGAGCCCATTTTATCATATATTCATTAATAGGTATATTCTCAAAAATGGAATAACATAATATAGAAACTGCATCTTTGAAGTAGCAGAATTGCATTTGTCTTGATTTCCCTCTCTACATATTTGAAATTTTTAGCATAGCATATATTTTCATAAAATGAAATTATCTAAAGTAATGAACTTCTTTTTTAAAGCCATTGTTTTGGTTTCTAGGCACGTTAAAACATGAGTTAATTGAAAATGGAAATAGGAGTCTGAGCCCCTGGCACTCTGTAGGAAAGGCTGGTGGCCACTGCTGCAGTGCTTCTTGTCCCAGGGCACAGCAGAGATGGCGACTTTGGTGCTGGCAGAACAAGTTGTAGTGTGGCATCCCCACATTTCTGGGGATCTGTAAGCCCTGCCTGTCCCGTGATGGGATGAGGAACCCACACTTGCCAAGATTTAGGGGCAGGGGTGAACGTGATCCCCTTAGAAATTTAAACCTTCTCTCAAAAGTGTACAGTAGAATTAAAGAATACAAACCACCAAGGGTAATCTAAAATTGTGAATGGCTCACTAATAATCCCAGGACAAAATGAGAAACTGTTATTCAAGAATAAGTGAAACTACTAAAAAGATGTTTGCTATAAAGACTTGGGCTGGTATGTTGTGTAAAGGGCTGCAAAGGACCCATATGGTTTTCCTAGGAAAGCTATTTTGGCCTTCACTCCACTGTTACTAGTAGGTGCTGTACTGTTTTGGAAATTGGTCAAGATGATTGAGGCCGGTGAAAAGGAGCAAAAGAAGAAACAAGAACATCAAGAAAATATTGCAAAAGCTAAACAGCTATAAAAGAACTGAAAAAAAAAAAAAGGACTGTATAATCAAAGGAAAATAATTTGGAAAATTATGCAGCCTTGGAAAGACCTATTAAGATTTCTCCTTTTGATTTCACAAGTCTTATTTCGTAAACAAATTCTGACCATGTGCAAGAATTGTGTTAGCTCTAACCTATTACTGTAGCAGCTTCTAGGCGTAGGTGTAGAAGTTTGTTAGCATCTATTGACAATTATTGTAAATTAGCACTTATTAAGGTACAAATTCTTTATAATTGACTTAGTCATTTGCCATTTTGCAGAAATGAAATGCCATTTTGTACTGAAATGAAAATATATCTTTTGGAGAGAAAAATGACATTTGATTATGAACTCTATTCAAATAATGTTTTAAAATGAGGTCCCGTTCTGGGTAAAGAAAATTAAAAATGTAAAAAGTCAGAATTGTCCTCTCTGAGGTGAGAAGTTTGCTTTGGCTTAAAAGAGATAAAGTACCTTAATCACATATTTTATTATTAATCACATATTATTGTTTATTTCTTGGAATAGAATCATTTCTAGCTTTATCAAAGCAAAGTAATATTAATCAGTAAGTACATCTAATTGCTGCATTTTTCTGAACAATTTCTATGATTGCTGTCTCTGAATGCTGCAATGAGACTGTCACATAAGGAAGCTTATCTATCCTATTTAAGGATGAGCACCACAGTGCCCCAGCTGATGATTAGAATCGACTGCTAGACGTGTGAGTGGGGATCCTGGGCTTTGCAGCCCAGCTGATGCTCCAGCTGACAGTGGTTGTATGAGTAAGCTCAGGTGAAACTAACAAAGGGATTTCCCTGCAAACTTACAATGGTGAGACATAATATTTTGTTGTTATTTAAAAATACTAATTTTAGTCAAGATAAAATAATTTTTATAAAATTATGTTTTAAAAATGCAGACTGTCTTGATAATTACCAATTGTCTGAAAAACTAAAAGTTTAGTTATCTCCTGAATTAAGACAATTGTGTTTTCATCTCTTTTTTTTTTAGCATTTTCTTTCTTAGTTTTAAAATTTCTTACAAGGTGGTTTTCATATCCTCAAACACATGTTTGATTATATATTTAATTCTTAACAGTTTTCTTCTGCTTTTTTTTCAGAGACCTCTATATGTGTGAAATTTTCTCATTTGTGTGAAAGTTTGTCTTCTGAGTCTTAAGAATAGTTCTATATGAATTTGCTGATTTTCATTTTGTTCATTTTTATTGCATTGGGATGTTTCACAGGATTCCTATATTAGTGATGCCCTCTTTTTTTTTTTTTTTTTTTTTTTTTTTTTTTGAGACAGAGTCTCACTCTTTCGCCAGGCACCAGGCTGGAGTGCAGTGGTGAGATCTCGGCTCACTGCAACCTCTGCCTCCCAGCTTCAAGCAATTCTCCTGCCTCAGCCTCCCGAGTACCTGGGACTACAGGCATGCACCACCACACCCAGCTAATTTTTGTATTTTAGTAGAGATGGGGTTTCACTGTGTTGGCCAGGATGGTCTTGATCTCTTAGCCTTGTGATCTGCCCGCCTCGGCCTCCCAAAGTGCTGAGATTATGGTCATGAGCCATCATGCCTGGCTGCCCTCTCTTTACATAATAAAGTTCATACATTGTAAACAGAGTTGTTTGTTTGTTTAGGTGGGGGTGGCAAGGCTGTGTGTCCTCTGGTTTTATGATTCTCTTTTGTTCTGTAGGATCCTCCATTTTTCCCTTTAGTTTCTCTTTTCTTTCACCACCTGATTACCAATTGGAGTTTCTTACCTTTTTTATTGACTTTTTTTTCTCTTTCAGAAGCTATGTGTTTCAAAGATTGCCCCTTTAAACCATAGGTACTTTGAAATCCCTTCCCTGTGATCCATGTTCTGATCTAGTCAAATGTTCTTTTAGAATATTCAGATTTAAAGTAGAATTAATCTTTCTGAGAATAATTTGGATCAATTGGCTCCTTCCTTTACTTCCTCTTCTGTCTTCCTACAGTTTTTCTCTTTTTGCCTCATGGATGGAGGGTGGGGATTAAGTTGGTAGCATGGAAGTTTGTACTGGAATTCTGTAATTTTTTTTTAATCTATCGTTACTTGAAACTTTTGGCATTCTGTGTCTTCAAGTTATACAAAGGGCTTTTTTGTGTAAATTTACATTTGCCATCTTGTTATTTGATGTTGTTTTAGGCAGATACAGTAGGATAGTGGTAGCTTGGTTACTACCATTGTCTTCAGCTACCTAGAAGTTCTCCTTTTAATTTTTTAAAAACATTTCTAATTACTTTTTCAAATTTTGTGTTTGTTAAATTGGAAGTATTGAGAAGCCAGGGACTATGTACATCTTGTTCTGATTTATGCCCTTTGTCTAATGCAGGTACAATTATTGTAGAGTCAAAAGAGCACTACACTTCAGTCTCACGTAAGGAATACAGTGTTCTGAAGACTTGTGTTTAGATACTTAGTCTATTTAGTCCTTAGATTCTTTTATCTATAACCGAGGGTCTCAGAGGATTGTTGTGGAGAAAGTTCAAGTATAAAAATACTTGACAATAGTTATTCTCCTATCTATGCTTAACCAACACTTATCCAACATGCACACACTCTAGCTCTGTTAATAACCTATACAGTTTTCTCTTTTATCTCATGCAATCCTTAGCATTTGACAATTACACTAAACCTTTTTATATGTAATTTTTCTGACTAGTCTGTCATTATGCTTTTCTTATAAATACCAGCGTCTCAAGTCCCATTTCTTAAGATCTGGCTTTGGAAAGCTCCTCTTGCATTTTCTTAATTTTATAAAAATGTGAAACACAAATTAAAATTTTAGTGCATATTTTATTTTTCATATGAGTAGGCAGCCTATATTCATAGTTTATGTTAATGCAAAAAACTAGTACAATTAAAGCCTATTTTAACTTGCAAATTTACAAATTATAATAATCCTATTAGTAATAGTAATAACAGTGGCACGTATTGAGATTTTTACTATATGCCAGTCACCATTTTAAGTACTTTTAAGTTAAGCTAATTTAATCCTTACAACAATACTATGAGGTAGGTATTATTCTTTTTATCCTTATTATATAAATAAGCAAACTAAGTTAAGTAATTTGCTGGAAGTCATACAGCTAGTAAATAGTATAGCCTGTGTTTGAACCCAATGAAAAAGGTGTTGTGAGTCAATTAGGCAAATGATAAAATACTACTTATTCAGGTGGACACTTCTTGAATCCCTATTTAGTAAGCTAAAAATGTCGAAGAAAAAGTAAATCTCTAGCAGACAATATTACTTAAAAATGCTCACCAAAACAAACAAAAAGGTTTAAAATCTCCCCTTTCCTGGACAGAGTAGGATTCTAAAGAGCAAAGGGAGGAACAATACTCAAAGGAAGGGAACTGCATGATATAAAAGGGTAAACCTTCACACAAACTGGGAGAACTGCAACCTTAGATAATAGCTAAATTTTTAAATCGGTCCATTCTTAAGAAATAGCCCAGCATTTTTGACTGTGATGTCTGAAATACATAGCTTCAAGGCAGTCAATTGAGATACTCATTTTTCACAGCAGTTCTCTTCGAGATTCTTTGACTTGGAAAACAAATGAAGTAAATGAAATTAACGACTCTTTCAAGTCTTTCTATCAAAGGCTTCCAAATTATATCCATTGTATCAGGGAAAAATGCTCCAGTACAAAAATAAGTTGCTCGGAGCAGTAGTGGAGGAAGAGAGGAAAAAGAAGCCCAGGTGATATGGTTTGGCTGTGTCTCCACCCAAATCTCATCTTGAATTGTAGCTTTCATAATGCTCAGGTGTTGTTAGAGGGTCCCGATGGGAGAGAATTGAATCATGGGGGCAGTTTCCCCCATAGAGTTGTAAGTCTCACGAGATCAGATGGTTTTATAAGGAGAAACCCCTTTTGCTTGGTTCTCATTCTCTCTGCTGCTGTGTAAGAGGTGCCTTACGCCTTGTGCCATGATTTTGAGGCCTCCCCAGCCACGTGGAACTGTGAGTCCATTAAACCTCTTTGTCTTTATAAATTATCCAGTCTCAGGTATGTCTTTATTAGCAGTGTGAAAATGGACTAATACACCAGGCTAAGTGAGATTCTAATGGTGACACAACATTACTGGCTCTAGTCACAAAAAGGAAGGGCCTGGCGTCGAGAGGGGATATTATTATATAATTTCCAACCCCCTGTCCCACACTATTCTCCTTAGAGTCCGGATGTGATCAGAGCATGCACAGCCAACAACCATACCATCCATATTAGGAAATCAGTGCTTTAGCTGTATTATTAGATTTGGGGAAAAAATGAGAAAGTGTCTGGAAATTCATTAGATCTCTGGGCATATCTGACCTTTATGTTATTGGCACAATTAGTAATCAAATCCTTGGCATTTTTCTGTCTTTACCCAGGAGGTTCACCTTATAATTTTCTCAAAGATCATTATTTAGGCTTCAAATCCCAGACTGAGCTGGGAACATGATTATAAAGAAAAAAATAAACCTCAAACAGCTGAGATGACTTAAAAATTCACAGAAGAGTCTTGAAATTTTCTAGTCACTAGAAAGAGTAGGGTCTGTACTGCCTCTGTCAGCATAACATTAACCAAGACATGTAAAATTTAGCCTTTGACTTTAGCTAAAGTTGCAGCTCTTACTCTGATTTTTCTTGGCTATACTAGTATTCATCTCAGTCACTGGAAATCATAAAGACACATTAGGAAGTTAGTCTGAATGTCATCAAAAATCTTATGAAAATGAACAGAATGTCAAACAAATATGTTTATGCAATGGAATATAAAATTGGAAAATACATATCTTTTTCCAGATGTGGTAAACACCACATTTCAGAAGTGGTCAAGAAAAATAGTGAGGAAAAGTGTTTGTTAAAATTATTTAAGATGAGGCAAACAGAGAAGCTGATATGTTGTGGGCTGTCTTAGAATGATGAAATGGAAGAGTGCTGTTTTTCTTTTTCTCAGCTTACCCCATAACATTAACTGAATTCTGTGATTTTGAATCAACACCTTTGATTAGGTACAGCGCAGTTACATCTCCTCACTTTCTAAGCATACTTAGAACTGCTTGTAAATGACAGATATTTGTGATGGCAATGAGAAGCCAGTTTAAGCCCTTTCCCCACTTACTTAAGGTCATCAAGGCATGGTTGTTAAAGCTACAGTAGCCATCAGATTTATGAAGGTCCTGCCAGCCCAGTTTGCCCTCTAAGTTTCTCAAATTTGGAGAGAAGAAAGAAAAAGTTTGAACAGCTCATAAGATACATTTTTAATCTAGTAAGCAAGGTTAATCAGATCAGGGTATTTAAAATAGCCAGAATACAAACAAGAATTAGATTGGACAACAGTAGTCATTTTAGGGGTTCTATGTGGTGAACGTATTTGAGATGATTATTTTTCAGTAGTCCTGGAACAAATAGATCTTTGGCTTATTACTTCTGTCCTTTTGTCCTGATTTTTAGGGAATATTTGTTTATAGCCAAACTGAAAGAGCAGTCTGCATTACAGCCACAAGATTCATTTCTGTGTAATATTGCTGTGTGGAAAACTTACATTCCCCAGTCAGAAAATAAACATCCATTGCGGGATGAATCTTGTAGAAAAGAAGGGATGAAAAACTCAGTCCACACCCAGAGTTTGGCGAAGGTCACTTCTGGATGATGATGGGGGAAAGTGAAGCTGTGTATTTGTGAACCAAATTAATATATGAACCCATAAAGCATTCAGGCTGACCTTGAGACAAATGCATCTCCTTCTTCCAACCAAATTATAGTTTTTAACTCCTCAGAACGATTGCCTTTCTGAATGGTAACTCCAAGAAAGCCTGCTCCCTGGCGGGTTGTTCCTGACAGGTATAAATGTTACCTTTTATCATCTCTTGTCCACTGATGACAAAAGGAAACTAATTAAAAGTAATTTCCAGGCTCTCAGAGTTAAGGTCCCCTCAGTGGCCTAAGAATTGTCTGCAGGTTTGGAAAGATGCCAACTGTGTGTTGATTCTGGGCAATAATCCTGCACTCATATAAATTCTAGAGTTAATGGTGAAATAATAGAGTCACAACTGGTGGGAAGCATATTTTTCTGTCTTGAAGAATGAAGTCCCTGCAGATGTGTAGTGAATGTATCAGTGTTCACTGCCATTGTGAATTCTCCTAAAGCCTCCTTCTAAATTCAGTGTCTCCCAAAGCATTTCAAGTTTGTGGCATTTTCTATTATTCTTACATGTGGTGTATACATGGCTTATTCACTTAAAGCCTCATTGTACATTTTGAAGAAATTTCTTGGCATAGTGTTTCAGTAATATCATTAGTTTCTCTGTGTGAGTAAATGCTCCCAGATGGCTTCATGTCAGCCACAAACAAAATATCCCACTGGCCATTTCTCTGAATAGCCAAAATGATTTTGTTTATTTTTTATAGCATTTCTATTCTTATTGTTCCAGAGAAGGCTTCCAGCTAAGTAATTAACTGGTACGGAGCAATAACTCATTTACTTTCATTTGCTTACTATATAAGGCACATATTATTGTATTGTAGCCAGCACTGGTTGTGACATTAGTCCTTTTTATTTCTTCTTAAAAAAACAAAAAAACAAACAAAAAAAAACAGGATACATGGGCAGAACATGAAGGTTTTTTACATAGTTATACGTGTGCTGTGGTGGTTTGCTGCACCTATTGACCCATCCTCTAAGTTCCCCCCACTCACCTCTCACAACCTCCAGGCCCTGGTGTGTGTCGTTCCCCTCCCTGTGTCCATGTATTCTCAATGTTCAACTCCCACTTATGAGCGAGAATATGCAGTGCTTGGGTTTCTGTTCCTGTGTTAGTTTGCTGAGGATGATGGCTTCAAGATTCATCTGTATTCCTGCAAAGGACATGATCTCATTCCTCATTCCGTTTTTATGACTGCATAGTATTCTATGTTTTATAGTTATCGCATTTTCTTTATCCAGTCTCATTGATGGGCATTTGGGTTGGTTCCATGTCTTTGCTATTGGAAACAGTGCTGCAATAAACGTATGTTTGCATGTGTCTTTATAGTAAGTGATTTATATTTTTGGGGGTATATACCCAGTAATGGAATTGCTGGGTCAAATGATATTTCTGCTTCTAGATCCTGGAGGAATCGCCATACTCTCTTCCACAATGGTTGAACTAATTTACATTCCCACCAGCAGTGTAAAAGCATTCCTATTTCTCCACAGCCTCACCAGCATCTGTTGTTTACTGACCTTGTAATAATCGCCATTCTGTCTGGTATGAGATGGTATCTCATTGTGGTTTTGATTTGCATGTATCTGATTATCAGTGATGCTGAGGTTTTTCTCATATGTTTGTTGGCTACATAAATGTCTTCTGGGCCATTAGTCTTGAGTCTAGCATGTGTCCATAAATAATAGCTGGTAGTTAGTATATGTCCAGTTAAAATTTACTGGATGAATTAATAAATGGATTAATATGTATTTACAGTTTATTATTTTGGATGTTAGACTTGTGTTGGTGTGCATGGTGGAAGGATGTTTAAAGAAAAAAACAGTTTGTAGTTTGTTTTTTTTCTGTCCTATATTCTCATAATATTTTGCAGATACTAATTGCAAATAGTAGGTTCCCAGGTTACCCAAAATTTCTGTCTGACTTGACTGCAAATCAGAGCTTCCCATGACCCTCTTCTTAGGCTTTTTTACTAGAGTGACTGACAAATTTACTAGAGTGACTGACAAAACTCAAAGAAACACTTCACTTACATTTATTCATTTGTTATAAATGATATTACAAAGAATATAGATGAATAGCTAGATAAAGAGGTACATAGGGTGAGGCTAAGAAGGGCCCCAATCACAGGAGATTCTTTTTCCATGGAATTGGGGTACATCATCTTCCTGGCATGTGGGTATGTTTTTCAACCCACAAGTTCTCCAAAAGTCATAGATCAGAGATTTTTATGGAGGCTTCATCATGTAGGCATGATCAATTATTAACTCAACTTACAGCCTGTATCCTCTTTCCAGAGGATAAGGGATGGGCTGGAAAGTTCCAAGTTTCTAATGAAGGCTTGGTGTTTCTGGGGCCTAGGACCCATATAGAAACTCGTCAAGAGTTACCTCATTAGTGCAAAAGATATTCCTATCATTCAGGAAATTCCAAGGGATTAGGAGCTCTGTGCAGCAACTGGGGTCAAATAGCAAATATTAGAAAAAAAGATAAACCTAGCACCCCTATTTTTTAGGAGTTTACTGTTCATTGTTTAGGAGCTCTGTACCACGAACCAAAAATAGAGACCAAAATGTGTATTTCTAACTTCAAATCACAATATCAAAAAGGATAGTTTCAACAATTGTTCTAGTGTGTAACTTTGGGAAATTTGTCACCATGGAAGACCTAGAAGTAGGTCTTTTTCTAACTTTATTAGGGCATAGATGACCCTAGCTGACTTAATTTCTTAGCATGTAAATGAAGCCTTGGAAGCAAAATCTTTTATTTGCAATATGAGTTTAGAGCTGGAGTGTAACTCCTAAAATTGTGTATTGTACTGATGGGCATAGGCAAGAATTCTTATCTCCACTTCCCCCAAAAGCAGTGATGCTTGCATCATTCCTTTAAGTAAGTAGACTATTAAAAAGTACATGTTTGCAGAAAATTTTGTTGTAACTGTAGGTAGTTTCTTTATAGACAGGTAGTTTCTCTGGAAGTGTTGCATGTGAATAATCATTTTTATGAATTACAAACAATTACTGGTTCCCATGCTTGAGCAGTTTTATCTGCTTTAGTTCCATTAAATTTGGTAAGATAAATACTTGGGAGGGGGAGGTGTATGGTTTCACAGGTAAATCTGTGAATGTTATTTCTTACTGAGGATCATTGTGTACAAACTGCTTTTTCGTGTCAACAGCATTCAAAGTGCTTCCCTAAGTCTTCATCAAATAGGTTAAACATTGCTCCTTCTAACCTATTTTTAGAATTGTACTGCCTGATTGTATCAAAATAATGCATTTGACAGAAGGAAATAACCACATTGACTTCTTTAAAATATATCACATATTTAGATACAGTCAACCAAAAACCTCCATATTCAGGAGGCTATACTTAGATACCAGCTGTTTGTTTTGATTTCTAATTCATAGTTACTCATTGAGTGGATTTTTGCAACAGGAGGTAGAAGAGGATTTCATTTGCTTGTATATTATCTGTATATTAGGGTTTCTCTTACTCTGCAATGAGGAAGTTAAATGCTTTCAACAATCATGAGGTTTTTTTTTTTTTTTTTTAAACTAACTTCAGCCAATTTTGCCCTTTTCTCTGCACATAAAATGAGCATTATTTCTCAGGTATTACCAAAGTCTAATGCTATATTTTAATATCATTGTAAAATGGGATCATATGTTTGAAACATTTCTATGTATTTGCACATTCTACAACTAGGCCCTAGGGAGTTTCTGCTAATTGGAGCACTGGGTTTCAGTGTTTTGGAGGAATGGGAGATACACCCACTAGGAGAATTCTTCCATTTCTCAGCATCAAGGATCAAATTAGATTTTTATTTGCCTCCACAGAAAAATAATAGCATTCCTAAAATAATCACGTTTTTGGGAGAGAGAGAACTTTTTTATAAATTCCTTTAGCATATGAAAAACCAAGCACGGAAAGGTCTTCATAGTCATTTCTAGTGTTCACCAAAACTCTACTGCACTCCTTGAAGCTAGTGAGGCCATGAGTCTATTACTGGCTAAGGACCCATAAGAAGAAGTAACAGGTGTCTCTTCTGGACTAGCAGTGAAATTCTTCAGTTGACTCTCTCCTTTCAGTGGTGAGCCTAGAGTGGTGCATTAAAGTAGCAGAATTGCAATAACGAAGCAGACTGCACTGCTGAGTCATCTCATGGAAGACCGTTGCACTGCTCGGTCACCTGATCTACAATAGACTTTGTGTGTTCAAGAAAAAAACTTCATGTGTTAATCCCTCAAGATTTGAGGGTTTCTTATTACCACATCATACCTCAATTCTATTTTGACTAAAACAGGCTCAGACCATTGTATTTCTTCCATGAGGTTGAAAAAATTCCTCTTCTGTTGTACGAAGGTGGGAACATGAGGTTTTACTCATGGAAAGGAAAAAGGAAAGGCTCTGAGCTCACTCCTAAATGTAAAGGTTATAGAACAAAGAAAGGGGACAAAGGGAGATGAAGAAAGGCAGGTGCTATGATCTCAATGTTTGCGTTCCCACCAAATTGATATGTTGAAACCTACTCTTCAATGTAGTAGCATTAAGAGGTGGGGCCTATGGGAGATGATTAGGTCATGAAGGTTCTGTCTGCTCTTAGAAGTAGGACTAGAGCCTTTATAAAAGAGTCATGAGGGAGCCTGTTTGCTCCTTCCTCCATGTGAAGATGCAGCAAGAAGGTGACATTTTTGAAGCAGAAAAGGAGCCCTCACCAGACACTGAATCTGCTGGTGCCTTAAGCTCAGTGCCCAGCCTGCAGACTGTGGGCAATACATGTCTGTTGCTTGTAAATTATCCAGTTTAAGGCATTTAGTTATAGTAGCCCAAATGGACTAAGACAGTAGGCATGGGTGAGGGCTTTTGCATTATCATCTCTCAGTGTTGGTGGTAGATGGAAGTGTAAGTATTTGGGTTCTTCCAAAGCCTCTTTGTCAGTTTCATTTCTTAATTCTCATTGTCTGTATTTAATTCTATCATTCAAAAATTTAAATTTACTCCTGTCCTGTTTTAGAATTTTTAATGTTAGTCTTATACAATCTGATTTTATTTCTCTTTCAGTCTTTATGGTCACAGCACTTATTTTGTATTCATTTTAGAGTAAAAATCTAATGAAATACAAGCATTGCCTTCCAAAACTGGCTTCTTAGATGATTAACTTGGATAAAGCACAGATAATCAGTGTATGTTCAATCTATGATTACCGAAATGAGTCACTTTACTTTCTATGCAAGTTTTCGTGTCACTGACAAAGAAACACTCCATATTCTTTCCTCTGAATGCATTTTCAAAATGTTCTACTGTATAAGCAAATTGCATTGCATTCTGCATATTCTCAATATTTCATAGGCAGAATTTGTTCTTTCATTATTTTGATGCTTTCCCAGAATGACTTATAAGTGCTATTTTCTAAATTGCATTTGATTTAGACTTTACTACTTTCTTGATGTGCCTATGAGGAAACATCAAAAAGTTAGTGAAAAATTGAATTAAAAGATAAAATAAAAACTATAAACCTTATTTTTCACATAAGCTCCATCAAGTTCAAGACAGTTTCATGCAATGATACCAGCCATTTAGTGCATCCCTAAAGAACTAAGGGTCCTGGGAATTTAACCACGTCAATGCAGTTTTTTTTTTTTTTTTTTTTTTACATTATTAACTGAAAAAAAAGGGTGAATTTTAAAGTCATTTTGGTTTGTTTGTTTGTTTTTAGAGACAGGAGATCACTCTGTCACCCAGAGTGGAGTGCAGTGGTGCGATCATGGCTCACTGCAGCTTTGACCGCATGGGCTCAAGCAATCCTCTCACCTCAGCCTCCTAAGTAGCTGGAACCATAGGCACATGCTACCATACCAGCTATTTTTACATTATGTTTTCATAAAGACAGGATCTTACTACAATGCCCAGGCTCATCTGGAACTCAAGGTCTTAAGCTATCATCCCACCTTGGCCTCTCAAAGTGTTGGGATTACAGGTACGAGCCACTGCACCTGTCCCTTTAAAGACTTTTTAAGATCAAAAACAAAAAGAAGTCAGAAGGAGTCAAATCAGGACTGTAAGGTGGACGCTTAATGATTTGTTATTGAAACGCTCACAAAGTTGCCTTTGTTTGATGAAAGAAATGAGCATGAGCATTGTAGTGGTGGAGAAAAACTCTCCAGTGAAGCCTTCTGGGCATTTTTCTGCTAAAGCTTTGGTTAGCTTTCTCAAAAACTCTCATAATGAGCAGATGTTATCATTCTTTGGCCCTCCAAAATGTCAACAAGCAAAATGCTTTGAGCATCCCTAAAAAGTGTCTCCATTACCTTTGCTCTTGACCAATCTGCTTTTGCTTTGATTGGACCACGTGTACCTCTTGGTAGTTGTTGTTTTGATTTTGCTTTGACTTCAGAATCATATTAGGAAAGCCATGTTTCATCTCCTGTTACAATTTTTTTTTGAGACAGAGTCTTGCTCTGTCACCAGGCTGGAGTGCAGTGGCACAATCTTGGCTCACTGCAACCTCTGCCTCCTGGGTTCCAAGATGTTGATCCCACTTATTTAAAATTTCTATTGAAAGCTGTGTTCTTATCTGCAGCTGATGTGGGTGAAACAGTTTTGGCACCATTGAGTGGAAAGATTGCTTAATGTTAATTTCCAGTCAGAATTGTGTAAGCTGAACCAGTTGAGATGTTTATGATGTCGGCTATTGTGCAGTTAATCATCAGTCATCTTCAGTTAAGGCATTGTATTAGTCCGTTTTCACGCTGCTGTTAAAGACATACCCAAGACTGGGCAATTTACAGAAGAAAGAGGTTTAATAGGCTTACAGTTCCATGTGGCTGGAAAGACCTCACAATCATGGTGAAAGACAAGGAGAAGCAAGTCATGTCCTACATGGATGGCAGCAGGCAAAGAGAGAGAGCTTGAGCAGGGAAACTCCTATTTTTAAAACCATCACATCTCATAAGACTTATTCACTATCATGAGAACAGTACAGGAAAGACTTGCCCACATGGTTCAGTGACCTCCCACTGGGTTTCTCCCATGACATGTGGGAATTGTGGGAGTTACAATTCAAGATTTGGGTGGGGACACAGCCAAATCATATCATTTCACCCTGGCCCCTCCCAAAACTCATGTCCTCACATTTCAAAACCAATTATGCCTTCCCAACAGTCCTCCAAAGTCTTAACTCATTTCAGCATTAACTCAAAAGTCCACAGCCCAAAGTCTCATCTGAGACAAGGCAAGTCCCTTTGCCTATGAGCCTGTAAAATCAAAAAGCAAGTAAATTACTTCCTAGATACAATGGGGGACAGGCATTAGGTAAATACAGCTGTTCCAAATGGGAGAAATTGGCCAGAACAAAGGGGCTGCAGGCCCCATGCAAATTTGAAATCCAGCAAGGCAGTCAAATCTTAAAGCTCCAAAATGATCTCCTTTGACTCCATGTCTCACTTTTGGGTCATGCTCATGCAAGGGGTGGGTTCCTATGGTCTTGGGCAGCTCTGCCCCTGTGGGTGTGCAGGGTACAGCCTCCCTCCCTACAGCTTTCACAGGCTGGTATTGAGTGGCTGTGGCTTTTCCAGGCACACAGTGTAAGCTGTTGGTAGATCTACCATTCTGGGGTCTGGAGGATGGTTCTCATAACTCCACCAGACAGTGCCCCAGTAGAGAATCTGTGTGAGGGCTCCAACCCCACATTTTCCTTCCACACTGCCCAAGCAGAGGTTCTCCATGAGGGCCCTGCCCTGCAGCAAACTTCTGCCTAGGCATCCAGGCATTTCCATACATCCTCTGAAATCTAGGTGGAGGTTTCCAAACCCAGTTCTTGATGTCTGTGCACTCACAGGCTCAATACCATGTGGAAGCTGCCAAGGGGCTTACACCCTTTGAAGCCACAGCCTGAACTCTATGTTGGCACCTTTCAGCCACAGCTGGAGCAGCTGAGACTCAGGGCACCAAGTCCCTAAGTTGCACACAGCACGGGGACCCTGGGCCTGGCCCAGGAAACCATTTTTCCTCCTAGGCCTCTGGGCTTCTGATGGGAGGGGCTGCTACAAAGGTCTCTGACATGCCCCAGACACTTTCCCCATTGTCTTAGTGATTAACATTTAACTCCTCATTACTCATGCAAATTTCTGCAGCCAGCTTGAATTTCTCCTCAGAAAATGGGATTTTCTTTTCTATTGCATTGTCAGGCTGCAAATTTTCCAAACTTTTATGCTCTGTTTCCTTTTTAAAACTGAATGCCTTTAACAGCACCCGAATGCTTTGCTGCTTAGACATTTCTTCTGCTAGATACCCTAAATCATTTCTCTAAAGCCCAAAGTTCCACAAATCTTTAGAACAGGGCCAAAATGCCACCAGTCTCTTTGCTAAAACATAAGAAGACTCACCTTTTCTCCAGTTCTCAACAAGTTCCTCATCTTCATCTGAGAACATCTCAGCCAGGATTTAATTGCCCATATCATTATCAGCATTTAGGTCAAAGTCACTCAACAAGTCTCTAGGGACTTCCAAACTTTCCCACATTTTCCTGTCTTCTTCCAAGCCCTCTGAACTATTCCAACCTCTGCCTATTACCCAGTTCCAAAGTTGCTTCCACATTTTTGGGTATCTTTTCAGCAGTGCCCCACTCTACTGGTACTAATTTACTGTATTAATCTGTTTTCAAGCTGCTCATAAAGATATACCCAAGACTTGGCAATTTACAAAAGAAAGAGGTTTAATAGCCCTACAGTTCCACATGGCTGGGGAGGCCTCGCAATCATGGCAGAAGGCAAGGAGGAGAAAGTCACATCTTATATGTATGGCAGGAGGCAAAAAGAGAGAGCTTGTGCAGGGAAACGCCTGTTTTGAAAACCATTACATCTCATGAGACTTATTCACTTTCAGGAGAACAGCACAGAAAAGATCCACCTGCATGATTCAGTTACTTCCCACTGGGTGCCTCCCACAACACATAGGAATTATGGGAGTTACAAGTCAAGATGAGATTTGTATGGGGACACAGCCAAACCATATCAAGCACACACAAGTTTAATTTTTTAAGAAAAAAAATTAATGGTTTGCTGCTGCAGGCTTCATCTCCCACATCATCTTGTCCTTTCTTAAAATGAGTTATCCGTTTGTAAACTTATTTCTTTGGGGCATTATCCCCATAAACTTTTTGTAAAACATCAATGATTTCACTATTCTTTCACCCAAACTTCACTGTACATTTGATGTTTGTTTTTGCTTCAATTTTATCAGAATGCATGCTGTTCTGATAGGGCCTTCTTTTCAAAGTGATGTCAATTCTTCTTAGTGCCTCCAGCTAGATTCTGCTCTGACATGTTATAAGAAGTTGGTATAAGCTATTTTGGTGCAAAAATTTTTTGAAATACGTGCATTTTTTTTTATAATAAACATTTTCATGAACATATTGGAGACACTTTGTATAAGCACATGCTTGCAGTTTGCTTGCTGTTGGTATCAAAACTAAGTTCTGATAAAGCTTGTCATTCTCATCTACATCTCAGAGATGCCAAAGATTTACTTCCTCCAATTGCAGGTTTAGTTGTTTAACCAGTTGTTATACATCTTCTTTACTTATCATTAACCAAGCTTGAAATAAATTCAGTGGTAATTGCTCTACTCTGAATTGTCACTCTTTAATCTCCTTTAATAATATGTTCTATTTTAGCTATAAATTACACATAGCTTTAATATTATCTTGTATAAATCAGTGCAGAACAAGATTGTTATCAATACATAAAGATGAATTCTAAAAACAAACAAATTTTTTTCTTCCTGGTTTCATTTTCAAAAGGTTATTTTATTTTTAACACGTAATAGACAAATAAACATCTGTAGCTATAAACTAAGATATGGTTGATGTAGATATAGGTGAGATGATTTGGAAAATTCTTGAGTTCAAGTGATGAGGATACATCTTCAGGGAGACAAGACTGAAATGTTTTTTGTAACCTAAAGTTTCAAAATCTGATCAATTGAATTGTATCCAATCTGAATAGAAAGGGGAAAGCTGGACCGGGAAAGGAGGAGTAAAATATTTTGTCCAAAGAGGATGGCACACTGGGTCTGAGGGGCATCCTTATGTTACAGTCAACAAATAGATTCTGCTGCACTGTGCCTGCCTACCCTACTAGATAGATGTGTCTATTGCCAGAACTTTCTATCTCCTTTGTCTCTAAGTTTATGCTGACCATATAAATTTTAAATAACTATTTTGAATTTTCAGAGACCTTGATGCATAGTAGGTAGGAGATGCACTGGACCATGCAGATGAATATTTGAGTTACGGGTAGTGTGACCATATATCCTGGTTTGTCCTGGACAGTCATAGTTTGTACCACTTGTTTCAGCTTAATTTTTAATAGTTCCCCATTTTCAATCTTAACCATGTCATTTTGGACAATAAATTGCGTAGTCACTTGAGTTTATGGGAAACTCTTTAGTAATACATTTATTTGAATGCAATTTATACATCAGTCTCTTATAAGTTTGGTTAGATGTAGTTTGTCTCTGATACCTTAATCAGCACAAAGCAGACTGACAAATTAATTTGCCAGATCTCCAAATAAGAACAGTGTCCAATCTATAGTTCCACCAAGATTGTGCCACCCCATAAAATTTTGTCTTGATCTCTTCTTGGACATCTCTAATTCATTTTTCAGTTATTTGTACGTAAAGTTATGGTGGGCTTGCTTAGAGATTTTTCTGTTCGGTTACACTTAACTTTCTAGGCAATTACCATCTCTTAATTGTTATAAGTGACAAAAATTTTAAGATCTAGTGTTCTTAAAACTAATTGCAGCTCTTTTGAAGAGTCTCAAAGATGTTTGGAATTTCTAGGAACAGTATACTGAGATTAGTTCAGGGTGCTTGGGGAGTAAAGACAATTTGAGTTTCAATTCAGAGAAGCCATGTATCTGATGGCAGCAGAGACCAGAATGTGCAGCTGGCAAAAACTATGTAAAAGCTGAGAAAGATAGTTGCCCCATCATTAATACTTTGTCTGCCTAAGGTATTGTCCCGATGATCCTTAGAAACTATCATGGTATAATTCATAAGGACTCATGTATCTAGGAATTTCCATGAACAAGACCAAGACCCAAACAGAATCTGGATCCTAACTAGCCTGTGGTGCCTGTTGTCTATTATTGCCAATGGTTATGATATTCTCTTTCTTGCAGGTAGATATAAGTGATTAATGAATATTTCTGGCTGTTAGCATGTGGATGCTTTCTTGAGGGACTTGTCACAATCAAGCATAACACAGAATAAAATAAGACTTGAGTTATGTAACTTCTGAAGTATAAATTCATTGTTACAGAAGACAGTTTTAAAAGTTTTGTTTGTGACTATCTTCTGGATATAGGGTAGGAAAAGAGCGCAGGAGCTATCATTATGTATATTAAGAATTGTTGTTTTAGATGTTTTTCAACTCGTGAAAATGTGGTCAATATTTACTTATGAGTGAGATGTTCTTATTCTTTTAATGGTTAGCCTTTTTCAGACTTATATGGTTGGCTTACCTAGAATTATTTAGTTCTACATATTTAAAGAAAATTCATTAAATATAAAGTTACAAAGGGGGTTTTCTCCATAACATGCTCAAATGGAAACTGAATACTGGCTCGGTGTGATAGCTCACACCTATAATTCCAGAACTTTGGGAGGCCAAAGTGGAAGGAGAGCTTGAGTGTAGAAGTTCAAGACCTACCTAAGCAACACAGCAAGACTCCATCTCTACAAAAAAATAAAATAAAATAAATAAAAGAAAAGAGCTAGGCATGGTGGTGCCCACCTTTAGTCCCAACTACTCTGAAAGCTATGGAAGGAGGATCACAAGCCCAGGAGTTGGAGGCTGCAGTGAGCTATGATTGAGCCACTGCACTTCAGCCTGCATGACAGAGGGGAACCCTGTCTCAAAAAACAAACAAAAACAGCAAACTGAATACTTCTTTCCCTCTTTAATTCTGTGGCAGTTCTAATTAACTGCTAGAAACACAGATGATGATGATGATGATAATCATAACCTATGATTTTAAATGATGAGAATATGGAAATTGACTTGTTTATATCAACTGTTCAGCCTAAGAGATGGAAGAAATCTAAATTTCTTTTGCACTCCTCAAGGGAACTTCTATTTGTTCTATTTGATATTAAAAATTTGGACTTCTAACTCCATATATATTGTCATACAACTAAATGGTAATGCTACTAATAATGAGGAAGCAGACTGAAGAGTCTGAAACAAAACGTTTCACTGTAGGTGAGGCAATTATAGCTACTTCATATTCTCAGTTTGCATCAAATAATTTGTGTGATCATTGTTTCTCTTTTTTTCCTTTTTCTTTTGATTTGACCAAAGACATGATTACTGAAAATCTGAAAAATTGACTAAATTATATAAGCGTAATCAATAAGTCATATTAATAGTAATGGTTCCTGTTGATTTTGAAGGTCAACTCTTGTTCAATTAATTTTTTTCTGAAAAAAAAAAGATTATTATTTTTAGTTAAAATCGACTTTAAAACTAGCTTTTCTTTGAAATAGTTTTTGTTTCTGATTTTAAGAGTTGTATGGTAAAATTATTTTAACATAATACCTATGGTAAAACATTTAAAAAGTTACAAAATCTATGATTAAGATAGTAAGACTACCAAAACAATAACTACATAGAGATATAGTTGGTTAGTCTCTATATCTAGACATCCTAAGAGACTTTAAGACTGCTAAAATTAATTTTGAATAAGTGATAAAACCCTGGATATATTTATAAAATAAATATATAATAATCAATCCCTTTTATCTACATTGGCAATAACCATTTAATATGGAAATTGCCTAATAATACATCTAGAAATTATTATACCCTTAAAAATTATTTTACAGAATGTAAAATGATATTTAAAGGGAAGACACACTCTATTCACTTTTTAATTTATAATTGCTTTTTATTTTAAAAAGTACATTAAAAAAATTAAAGCAATGCAAACATGTAAAAATAAAAGTGAAATTCCCTTACATCCCATTTCCCCCATCTCCCACTCCCAATGGTAACTCCTGTTAACATTTGTTATATTTCCAGGCCTTTTCATATGCCTGGAAATATTATATATATATTATATATATATATATATATATTATATACATATGTGTCTGCAAAAATTTTATATCATTGTAATATACTGGGCATATTTTCTCTGCAATGTGCTTCTTTTACTTAACTAGTACATACTGGAAATGTTCCATGTCATAATATATAGCTATATATTATTCTTTTCATGCCTACCAAAATATTACAAAGTCTGGATATGTAATAATATATTTTTAATGACATTTAGATTGTTTTAACTTCTTCACTAGTCAAACAATGTTACAGAGAACATCTTTGTGCACAAATTTGAATATTTATATTTTGCAAATAATATAAAGGAGACTTAGGGCTCCTAAGAATTTCTTAAAAACATTTTAGAAAATAATTCATGAGAAGGCTTGTCAAACTGAGGTTTTGAAAACCAGTAAATCTATTTGTTTTAGAAATTACTGTGTTTACACAATATATTTAACATTTTTTTTCCTAACTTCAATTTTCTGTGAGGCACAGAGAAAATGGTATTTAACAATTATGTATCTGAAAGCTTTCTGTTATATGTCATCTTACAGACAGTCCTGATTAATAGATATTTGTTGAATGAATGAATGAAAACAAAGTGAAAGGAATTATACTTACTTGACTGTTGCAATTATATATCTGAAACTATTTCTTGATTTTCCAGGATATATAATAAGAAATATGTATTTTTTGGCCTTTGTCCCCAGTTCCTGACACAGAGCCCCTGAATCTTTTGTAATTCTTGAGTTACAAGGGTGATAGGAGTATCTTTTCTTGTAATCTTTCTTTTAATTATATTTTTTAGAGATGGGGTCTCTTTATGTTTCTCAGGCTGGACTCAAACTCCTGGGCTCAAGTGATCCTTTCACCTCTTCATTTGATATAAAATGTATATGATCATCTAATTAATGAAGAACAATATTGAAGTTCTAATTAACATTCCTGTTATGTGGATTGCATAAAATATTGTTTTACGGGCTGGGCTCATGCCTGTGATACCAGCACTTTGGGAGGGCAAGGCGGGTGGATCACCTGAGGTCAGGAGTTCAAGACCAGCCTGACCAACATGAAGAAACCCTGTCTCTACTAAAAATACAGAAAATTAGCCAGGTGTGGTGGCAGATGCCTGTAAGCCCAGCTACTAGGAAGGCTGAGGCAGGAGAATCACTTGAACCTGGCAGGCGAAGGTTGCAGTGAGCCAAAATTGTGCCACTGCACTCCAGCCTAGGCAACAAGAGTGAAACTCCATCTCCAAAAAAAAAAAAAAAAAACATTGTTTTACAAATTATATGCATGAGTAATAGCCAAAGATTGGTCAAGCACATCACAAAAAATAAAAATAGTGGCAAGAGGAGCTTGCATTACCAAATATCTCTTAAGTTACATACTCAAAATAGTATTGACCCCAAAATAAACAGATTAGGAAAGTAAAATAAAAAGTACAAAAATGGACCCAAATGAATGTGAAGACTTCATATTCATCAATGGTTTTATTCTAACTTAGTGGAAAATGGAGGGCTTATTTTAGTAGAAGTGCTTGCATGGCTAACTTTCCATCTGGAGGAAAAAGGCTAGATCCTTATCTTATACCATATATAAAAATTAACACCAGATGAATTCAGAATTTAAATTTTAAAAATACAAATATGAAAACTGGAAGAATATTTGCATAATGTCTATATAGGGAGGGTAAGAATTATCATCCTAAAGAGGAAATAAATTTTGAAATCATAATGAAAAAAGTCAGGAATATTTGAAAGTGTTATGAAACAAAAACAAAAAGCAAAAAGCCATGATAAAAGACATTGTAAATGCAACCTAGAAGATGCAAATTAAAATAAAAATTAAGCATAATTTCACTATGGCAAAACAACCATGATTTAAAGCTTTAAATGTAAATGCCTTTAGACTTAAACTGAAATATTGACTCTTCCTGGATCTTGAGCGTCCCCTCATAATTCAAAATAGAACTACACCGTCAGCTCTCCTAATGCTCTATTAGGTTTGCTTGGTCCAGATCTGAGTTCAAGTCCTGGATATCCTTGTGAATTTTCTGTCTCATTGATCTAATATTGACAGTGGAGCGTTAAAGTCTCCCACTATTATTGTGTGGGAGTCTAAGTCTGTAGGTCATTAAGAACTTG
>NW_022437043.1:554146-843229 GCF_009761245.1 Sapajus apella
TCTCATTGATCTGTCTAATATTGACAGTGGAGCGTTAAAGTCTCCCACTATTATTGTGTGGGAGTCTAAGTCTCTTTGTAGGTCATTAAGAACTTGTTTTATGGATCTGGGTGCTCCTGTATTGGGCGCATATATATTTAGGATCATTAGCTCTTCTTGTTGCATTGATACTTTTACCTTTATGTAATGCCCTTCTTAGTCTCTTTTGATCTTTGTTGGTTTAAATTCTATTTTATCAGAGACTAGGAGTGCAACTCCTGCCATTTTTTGCTCTCCATTTGCTTGGTAAATGTTCCTCCGTCCCTTTATTTTGAGCCTATGCATGTCCTTGCATGTGAGATGGGTTTCCTGGATACAGCACACGGATGGGTTTTGACGTTTTATCCAATTTGCCAGCCTGTGTCTTTTGATTGGGGCATTTCGTCCATTTACATTTAAGATTAATATTGTCATGTGTAAATTTGATCCTGCCGTTTTGATGCTAGCTGGTTGTTTTGCCCATTAGTTGACACAGTTTCTTCTTTGTGTCCATGCTTTTTACCATTTGGTACATTTTTGGAGTGGCTGGTACTGGTTGTTCCTTTCTATGTTTAGTGCTTCTTTCAGGAGCTCTTGTAAGGCAGGTCTGGTGGTGATGAAATCTCTCAGCAATTGTTTGTTCATAAACGATTTTATTTCTCCTTCGCTTATGAAGCTTAGTTTGGCTTGATATGAAATTCTAGGTTGAAAGTTCTTTTCTTTAAGTATGTTGAATATTGGCCCCCACTCTCTTCTGGCTTGTAGGGTTTCTGCTGAGAGATCTGCTGTGAGTCTAATTGACTTCCCTTTGTGGGTAACCTGACCTTCCTCTCTAGCTGCCCTTAGCATTTTTTCCTTCATTGCAACCTTGGTGAATCTGACAATTATGTGCCTTGGGGTTGCTCTTCTTGAGGAATATCTTTGTGTTGTTCTCTGTATTTCCTGGACTTGAATATTGGCCTGCCTTGCTAGGTGTGGGAAGTTCTCCTGGATAATACCATGAAGAGTGATTTCCAGCTTGGAGTCATTCTCTCCATCACATTCAGGTACACCTATCAAACGTAGATTAGGTCTTTTCACATAATCCCATATTTCTTGGAGGCTTTGTTCATTTCTTTTCACTCTTTTTTCTCTAATCGTACCTTCTCATTTTATTTCATTGAGCTGATCTTCAATCTCTGACATCCTTTCTTCTGCTTGGTCTATTCGGCTATTGAAACTCATGTATGCTTCGCGAAGTTCACATGTTGTGTTTTTCAGCTCCATCAATTCATTTATATTTTTCTCTAAGCTCTTTATTCTCATTAGCATTTCATCTAACATTTTCTCAAGGTTCTTAGTTCTTTGCATTGGGTTAGAATATGTTCTTTTAGCTCAGAGAAATTTGTTATTACCCACCTTCTGAAGCCTGTTTCTGTCAATTCATCATACTCATTCTCCATCGAGCTTTGTTCTCTTGCCAGTGAGGAGTTGTGATGCCTTGGAGGAGGAGAGATGTCCTGGTTGTGGGTGTTTTTATTCTTTTTGCACTGGTTTCTTCCCATCTTAGTGGCTTTATCTACCTGTGGTCTTTGTATTTGGTGACTTCTGAATGGGTTCTCTGAGTGGATGTCATTTTTGTTTGTTTTTTAGTTGTCCTTCTAACCGTCAGGCCCCTCTGCTGTTGGAAAGCTGGAGGTCCACACCAGACCCTGCTTGCCTGGGGATCACCTGCAGTGGCTGAAGAACAGTAAGGGTTTCTGCCAGTTTCTTCTTCTGTTATCTTCATCCCAGAAGGATACCCACCAGATGTCAGCCTGAGCTCTCCTTTATGAGGTATCTCTTTGGATATGTGGGGGTCAAGGAGCTACTTGAGGAGATAGTCTCACCCTTATAAAAGTTCAAGTGCTGAGCTGTGAGCTCCATTGTTCCATTCAGAGCTGCTGGGCAGGTACGTTTAAGTCTGCTGCAGCAGAACTCATAACCACCTTTTTTCCCCAGATGCTCTGTCCTAGGAAAGTAGGGCTTTATTTATAAGTTCCTGACATGCTGCTGCCTTTTTTCAGAGATGGCCTGCCCAGCTAGTGGGTAGCTTAGTCACAGTCTGCCAACAGAGGCATTGCTGAGCTACTGTGGGCTCAGCCCAGCTGCTGTGTAAACTTCCTTGCAATTTCGTTTATAGAGATATAGTTAGAACTACCTCAGTAATGGCAGTCTACCTCAGTAATGGTGGACTGCCTCTGTAATGGCGGAGTGGCAGATTGCCTCAGTAATAAAGGACTGCCTCGGTAATGAAGGACTGCCTCGGTAATGGCAGCTTGCTTCAGTAATGGCAGACTGCCTTGGTAGTGGTGGACTATCTGGGTAATGGCGGATGCCCTTCCCCCCACAGAGCTGGACCGTCCTGGCTCCAGCTGCACTTACTGTGAAACTCTCAATCCAGAGCATTTCAGATTGCTGGTCTTTATGGGGATGGGACCCACTGAGCTAGATCACCTGGCTCCCTATTTCAGCCCCCTTTTTTTCAGTTGAATGGGTGGCTCTGTCTCCCAGGCATTCCAGGCACTAGTCAAAATGGCCACCCAGATTTGTGTGAAGTTTTGTGCGGAGACCCACTGCGCCAGCTGAAACAGCCATGCTGGAAATGTGTGGCGCTTTTCAGCCTGGGAATCTCCTGGTCTGTAGGCAGTAATAACTCATTTGGAAATGCAGTGATCATTCACCCTCTGCAGTGTTCTTGCTGGGAACTGCACTCCAGAGCTGTTCCTGTTTGGCCATCTTGGATCTGGCTGAAAAAACTCTTTTTTCCCCTATTTAATGATATTCATATTTTTGTCAAAAATTAATTGATCAAGATGTATAGGTGCATTTCTAGAAGCTCAATTCTATTTCATTGTCTGCCTTTATGCCATATGTCTATCCTTATGCCAGTATCGCACTGCTTTAATTACTGTAATTACTTTCTAGTAAGTTTTAAAATTGGGAAGTGTGAGTCCTTCAATTTTGTTCTTGTTTTTCAATATTGCTTTGGGTATCTGAGTCTCTTGCATTTTTATATGAATTTTAGAATTAGCTTGTCCGTTTCTGCAAAAAAGGCAGTTAGAATTTTGAAAGAGATTGCATTGAATCTGTAGATAATTTGGTGTACCATTGCCATCTTAACAATATTAAGTTCTTCAGTCAATAACCACAGGATATCTTTCCATTATTTAGGATTTCTTCATTTCTTTTGCAATGATTTATAGTTTTCAGTGTATAAGTCTTGCCTTTTTTAGCTTAATTTATTCTTAGTTTATTATTTTCGATGCTATTGTAAATTGAATTGCTTCCTTAATTTCACTTTGTTTGTTTATTGCTAATGTATAGAAATAAAATTAATTTTGTATTTAATACAAAATATTGAGCTTGCATCCTGAAACATTACTGAAATAAACTATTAGCTCTGGCAGAGTTATGGTTGATTGGTTGGTTTGTTTGGTGGATTATTTAGGGTTTCCTATATATAAGATTATGTCATCTATTAATATAGTTTTATTTCTTCTTTTCCAGTCCAGAGGGTTTATATTTCCTTTTCTTTCCTAATGTAACTAGATAATATTTCCAGTACAATAATGAATTGAAATGGTGACAGTAGCCATCCTCGTCTTGTTTCTGTTGTTACAGGGAAAAATTAGTTTTTCACCATTAAGTTTGATGTTGTGAGTTTTTCATAGGTGCCTTTCATTGTGTTAAGAAAGTTTCCTTCTATTCCTAGTTTGTTGAGTGTTTTTGTCATGAAAGGGTGTTGGATTTTGTCAAGTGCTTTTTCTGCATCTATTGAGATGACCATGTATTTTTTAAACCAATTTTACATTTCTGAGATAATTCTCACTCATGGTGTATACTCCCTTTAATATGATGCTGAGTTTGGTTTGATGGTATTTTCTTGATGATTTTGCATTGGTATTCATAAGGGATATTGGTCTGTAGTTTCCTTTTCTTTTGGTGTATTTTTCTGACTTTAGTGTCTGGGTAATACTGGCCATGTAGAACAAGTTAGAAAGTGTTCCCACACCTCTTTTATGTTTTGGAAGAATTTGAGTAGGATTGGCATTAATTCTTCCTTAAACATTTAATAGAAGTTGTCTATGAAGTCACCTGGCCCTGGGCTTTACTTTATTGGAAATTATTTTATTACTTACTTAATCTTTTTACTTGTTATAGAAGATTTTCTGTTTCTTCTTGAATCTGTTTTGATAGGGATAGAGTTCAGTACATGCTACCCCAAAATAGGACACATTGGCATTTGACAAAACAGCTGAAGCAGCAGAGTCTTCTCACCTTCTCCTTGCCCTTTCTCTCCTGAAACAGGCCATAAAACCAAGCTGACTCTCTCTTGGAATAGGTCATAAAGCCATTCAAGAGGTATCCACCCTATACCTTGAGGAAAGGAATGTTTTTACCTCTGAAGACACAGAATGTAGAGAAGAATCTGTGCTAACAGGTGTTCCTGTTTCTCTCAGTTTATTACCATGAGATCATACCAGTTTGCCCTCCACTCATACTTCTGCATGACTATCCACCCTTTGTCAATCCTAAGTATAAAAATACATAGATTTTCCTATTTCTTTGGATCTTCATTTCTGAAGCCTCCTGTGTCACTTAAAACTTATATTAAATAAATTAAATAAATACATTTTCTCTTATAAATCTGTCTTTTCTTATGGGACACTCAGTTATAAACCTAACAATGGATTAGAAAATAAATATTTTCTCTCCTGTAAGTTTGTGTAATTTTAGGAATTTGTCCAATATATCTAGGTTGTCTAATTCACTGGCATACAATTACTCAAAGTTTTTTTATGATCCTTTTTATTTCTGTAAAGTTAATTACAACATTCCCACTTTCATTCTCAATTTTAGTAATTTGAGTCTTTTTCCCCCCTTTGGTTTGTCTAGCTAAAGGATAATCAATTTTTCACCTCTTCAAAGAACCAACTTTTCATTTTTTTCTCTATTATCTATTTTGTACTACATTTGCCTTCATTCTAATCTTTAATTTCTTTCTTCTTATTTTGAATAACTCATACTTTCTTAGTTTTATGTATGCTTCATTTTTTTTTCCTGAAGATTGGACATTTTGAATGTTATAGTGTGGAAACTCTGAAAATTAGATTTTCTCCCTTTCTGGGATTTATGGTCATTGTGCCTATGGTAGTCGTTTGTTTGTCTAGTGACTTTTCTGAATTAATATTTTAAAGTTTGTATTGTTTATCATGTGAGCTAATTTTGTAAAGTTTGTATTCTTTGAATTAATTGTGTTAAGTATGTATTTTTTATCATGTGTGCTGCTGAAGTTGCTGTTCCATTAGCTTAGTGGTCAGCTAATGATGAGATAGAGATTTCCCTAAAGTCTGGAAGCAAAAAGTATCCCAGTCTTTGCATATTGGCTCTGGAAAAAAAAAAGCATGCCTTCAACACCTAGCCAGGAAGTTTACAACTCTGTCTTAACCTTCATTACCTGTTTGCATAGAGCCTCCAAGTGAACCAGAGATAAGAGCTTAGTACTTTCTCAGGTCTTTCCTGAGCATGGGCAGAATCCTGGCATGCATAGGGCTTTCCATAATCCCAGAAATATACTGGAACTTTTCAAAGCCCTTATTCCCCAAAACATCTCACTCCCCAGCCTTTCCTCACAAGCTTTTTGCTTGGTGTATTGTTTGCTGCAACTGTTATCCATTGCCTCAGCAGCAAAAACATTATCTGTAAATGTTTTCAACAAATGTCTCCTGAGTACAGGTTTCAGCACATGACAATTCCAGTCAGGCAAAATAAAGACAAATGTTTGAGTGGATCTTCCAGTAAACAACCTGACAGGTCAACTAAGGATAATTTGTAAATGAGATCCATTATCCTCCCTCCTATACAGATATTAGGAATGCAGGCTATTATGTTCAAGTCTACCACTGGGGAAGAGAGAATGGGAGAGAGTAAGTTAAAATACCACAAATACCACAAAGCTCATTGTTCTTCCTGAGATTTAGCTGTTTTTCTTGAATAAGTAGTCCCTGAGTTACTACAGCTTTTGCTTAGTTTCCAACATCCTGAAAAATTTGGTTCTGTTTTTAATCAGTTTTTCTTTGATTTTTGTGGCGCTCCTTATGCTGCCATTTTTTGCTGACATCATTCCTCTGAAGACAAATTTAAGAAATAAAATTGTATATGTGCTTACTAAAATGAAAATTTAACAGTGTATATAAATTAGAAAGCAAAAAAAAAAAATTAGTCTCAATCTACAGACATAACCTACCTTAGTAGTTTGGCTTATATTAGATATAAGAAATTGGTTTATATAAAGATATATATGAAATTATTTATATGTATAGATACATCTATATGCTTATATATACAAGTAATTCACTTTCTTTGCTGTACAATATTCACCCACATAGATGTACCATAATATTTTTTTATCTCTTATTGATGGATGCTTGTGCGATTTCTCATTTTTTACTACATAAGTATTACAGTAAGCATCCTTATATGTACCACTTTGAATTATTTTTGAAAGAGTACTAGAATGAAATGGCTTAATACATATATTTAAAATTTTTATCTATTATATAAAATTAATCTCAAAAACTTTTTTATGAATTCCATCTTCATAAAAATGTGATAGAGTGAATATTCCTTGTCAATGTGAATTAATATTTTTGTCTTAAAAATATACCCACCTCTTTGGAAAAAATATAAATTTCTGAGTTATTTTATTCTGCATTTCTCTGGGAAGGACTATAGTTTAATGAGTTTCCACGTGCTTTTGGGCTTCTTTTTATACTGTAACCAGTTTCTATCCCTTTGTCTTTTGAAATTAAATAACATTTTTCTTACATATTCTTGATATTTTTTGTCGTGTGTGTGTGTGTGTGTGGTGTGTACATGCATATATACACATGTGCATGCATGCATGTATGCATATATACATGCATACATACATATATGCATGTACACTTGTCTTTACAAGTGTGAGGATAAAGAAAATTTTGGACATTTAAGGAGTTAGAAAGTTTGCAGTCCACTAAAAACTCTTTTAAAAGAGATATCTTCTTTCTGTACCTTTTCTCAAGGTCAGTATCTTCCTCTCCCAAAATTTAGTTTTCATTTTGCCAAGAACAGTAGCAAAACTTTTATTTCTCTTTAAATATTTGCTAATGTATTATGTCACAGAATTTAATATTAGTTTAGATTGAAAACTCCAGGGAATCTCAACTGTATGCACATATGTGTGTACATGTGTTATAGGGTAGGGGTATGGAGTGAAGAAAAGTGAAAACATACTAACATTTCACCATAGATAGATACCATAAATGATCAACTGTATTTTCCACATTTAAAATACAAAGTGACATATAATATTAATTTTATATGGATTAAAATTTCAATTGAAATACAAAGATATGGTATGTTGAAAAGGAACAATGAACAAAGAAGTTGACAACTCAACAAAATGCAGAAAATACAATAAATTAGAAGCCAAAATGTACTGTAAAAAGAAATTAACACAAAGCTTGGGAAACGGGGAAAATAAATAAGATAGGAGAAACATGAAAACATATAAATATAAATGTATATACTAAATATATATATACTAAATGTAGACAGATTTATTTCTCCAATAAATGAATAGAAACCCTCTGGGGATAATGGGAAGTTTTTCTGGTTTTTAAAAAATATATATATATAATATATATATAATTATATGTATATTTATATGTTGCATATAATATATAATCTATATAAACATATATATTATATATGTACCATTGAGTTTTTGTTTCCTGAATGCTTACTACATTGTAACATAATTTTATAACTTTATTAATGAAGCCACATACAAATATTGTACTAACATACTACGAATTGCGTACATTTGAATAAATAGAAGCATAAAATATCATTACTTGCCCACCAGGTAAAACCTACAAATTAGTAATGTCAAGAATTAACACATATTTGGGAAGTCAAGCTTTCTCATGTGTTACTGGAAGTTGTGTAAATTGGCAAAATAATTTTACAGGGACATTTAGCAGCAGCATGCATAGTCATTTTTAATATCCATAGGTTTCACACCCATGGATTCAACCAACTGTGGATTCAGGAAAAAAATATTGCTTATGTACTGAACATGTACAGACCTTTTTTTGTCATTATTCCCTAAACAATAAACTGTAAAACTATTTACATAGCATTTATATTGTATCAGGTATTATAAATAATCTAGAGATGGCTTAAAGTATATGGGAGAATGTGGATAGGGACTTGAGCATCCATGAATTTTGTTATCTGTGTGAGATCCTGGAACCAATCCACTACAGATATAGGTATGATTGTAATCTCGTTTAGATATTATACTGATATACCTGGTATCTATCCTGAGAAAGACTCAGCACACAAGCTCACAAAGAGGCATGTAGAGATTACTTGCAGCACTTTTCTGAAAAATAATTGTGAAATATTAGAAACAAATTATCATGAGGGAATAATAAAATAAGTTATAAAGTATTAATGTAATTGAATATATGCAGCAGCTATTAAAAGTTAAGTAGATTTGTTTGTATTCACTGACAAAAACACAAGTAGAAAATGATTCAGATAGCTAACCTCCCAAGCTGAATATCTAAATTTCAAATATTTAAATGAATTGACAAAAAGATGGAAGAAAACCCATCAAATTCTTCAATTCTAAGGAACAGAGTGTGAATGAGGGTAGAGTTTGCTTTATTTCCTTAGCTGTAGTAAAACAAACTACAAAGAAAAATTTTAAATGTTAAAATATTTTGAATAATTTTTAAACTAAGTAAAAGTATGTAATGATTTTTAATGTTGCTGTAAAAATTATGGTTTTCATACACAGATTGGTACAATTCACATTTTCTGTCCAAAATACTAGTTCATAGAACTGGAATGGCCTGGGACTCAGGAGGCCTGGATTCTAGTGCTAACTCTTACAAGTTCCTCACCTGCTCAGTTGCCATTCTATCACTTAAAGGACATAGACTAGGTGATCTTCAATGTCTAACAACCACTGATTCTATGATAATCTTGAAATCAAACAAATGTGTTGAAAGTGTTTATTATTATGACTTTCATGTCCATAGATTCCATGTTTTGAGGAACCTATCAAATTCAAGTTTTTTCCCCATTTTTTAATGAGCAGACTGATCATATTATATATCTGTCTTGGCAGGGGGAAATTGTCACCTTGTTAAAATCATCCCTAACATAAAAGCTTGGGAAGTGTCTTCCCTAGTGTAAGATACTGGATAGAGTGAGAACATAACAATTTAGGAGTCAGACAGGTGTATATCATCTGGAAGTGCTTGGAAAAGCTATTGAAGGGATCTCAGCCTCATTATCCACATCTATAAAGTGGAAATAATTCTATCTATGATTATATTCCTCTATGTATAGTAATAGTCACTATTTACTAAGCCCACACTATATGACTGGCAACACATCAAGCACTTTATACAATATATAATTTAATTCTCACGATAAATCTTAACTGTTGATGAATGCCCAGTTACTTCGTGACTCATTGTAGCAGACTGCTGATCTATTGTATAAGGGAGAACAGGACTCTTATGGATGATGCCAGACCTATTTTTGTTATCATGAGAATTCTCTGTGATGTCCAAATAAAGTTTATTGCAGTGTATCAGTGCTTGTAGTGTAATAATATTCCTTTAGTGCCAAATAATCTTCCTTCAGGACTAAATCTCATTCCTCTTGATTTGTTTTAGAAATTTCCAATTAGGAGTCACTATGAACAATTAACACCAGCTCATCTCTCATTTCTCTCTTTGTACCTTTGCTTGGTATTATAATAACTGCCAGGTGTGGTGGTTCACGCCTGTAATCCCAGTACTTTGGGAGGCCAAGATGGGAGAAATGCTTGAGTCCAGGAGTTTAAGCTTACATTGAGCTATTTTCACGCCATTGCACTCCAGCCAAGGTGACAGAGCAAGACTCTGGCTCAAAGAAACTTAAATTTTAAAAAGCACTATAATGTAATTCTTCTTCATAAGTGTTTTTTTTTTTTTTTTTTACTAATTCTAAGTGTTATGGCTACATGATATTTGTCAGTCACCACTTTAGGTGATATGTGAGCCACTCTTCACTCTTTCTCTCTTACAATATCAGCTTCTTCAAGGATCTTGCTTACAGATAGATTCATCAATGTACAGAGGAAACTTTTGCATAAAGCTTACAAGACTATATGCAATTTTCAATTCTACCAAAATTACTTTGTAAATGCAATGTCATTTGAATCAAAATGCCTACAAATTTTTTTTTTTTTTTTTGAGACGGAGTTTCACTCTTGTTACCCAGGCTGGAGTGCAATGGCGCGATCTCGGCTCACGGCAACCTCCGCCTCCTGGGTTCAGGCAATTCTCCTGCCTCAGCCTCCTGAGTAGCTGGGATTACAGGCACGCTCCACCATGCCCAGCTAAATTTTTTGTATTTTTAGTAGAGACGGGTTTCACCATGTTGACCAGGATGGTCTCGATCTCTTGACCTCGTGATCCACCCGCCTCGGCCTCCCAAAGTGCTGGGATTGCAGGCTTGAGCCACCGCGCCCGGCCTACAAAATTTTTAAAAATTAAAGGTGAGCTAATTATCAAGCTATCTAGAAGACAAAGTGCATAAGTGCAGCTAAGAAATTTTTTTTAAGACAGTGATGCAAAGGATAGACAAACAGGAAATATATAAATTGTGATTTAGACTGAAATATTAGGAAGGAGTCTTCATGGGTTATAAAGCATGTCTGCAATCATGCTCACTCTAATTATAATTAGAGCTAAAGTAGCAACAATTAGGTCATTGTTTACAACATTTTCTTTTGCATATGGTAGATAAGACTGGCTTAAGTTTCCTTAAATAGGGCATTAAAATGGAAACATATATTTTCTCTGCCCACTCAAAAGCTATTTCTCCTTCCTTGCTAAGGAAAGTCTGCTTTAGGTAGCAAAACTTCAGAAGTGGCAAGCTTAGGGATGAAAGCCATCATACTAATAGGAAGCTCTTCCCAGATAGGAAAAGCTTGGTCCTCAGGACATCATTAAAATGCTGCGGCATCTCTGAGACCACCAACTTCAGGGATTTTTATTAAATAAACAAAATTATATTTGTGTTTAAAAATATTTTAGTCAAGTTATCCACTACCTGAAGCTAAAACATTTCTAATTAATACAAGTGATGGAGTGGCAGTGTAAAAATAAGCATTCTAAAATACTCTTTACCTATTGAACATTTAGTAAGTATACAAAACTTTGTTGATCTGCATGATATAAGTAATGTCTTTACTGAAAAATCATTGAAATTCCCAAAGTATATATGAAGATAAAATGTAGAGAGCCAATAGGTTAATCATAGGGATTAGTAGCAGAAAATTACTCAACTATAAATTGATTTGTCTGTTTTCTTCATCAAGGTGAATTTAGTATTTTGATATGGCTGAAAGGTGCTTCTGAAGATTTGCATAGCTCTATTCAATCATCTTTTTAGGGAATTTAGCTGTCTAATTACACCAGACATTAGCGAGATTTCCAAAAATGTAAAACTATTCCACTCTTTTGATTAAATTATCTTTCATTTTGGAAGATACAGGTATTTGTTAATTAAAATACTGTGTTAACATGTAATGAGATTATTTTTAAAGATAAATCTGGTTAAAATTTCAGTTTTGATTTTTTTCCTGTTTTTTTTTTTTTCCAAAATACTTTTAATAAAAAGTTAGTTTAAGTTCAGGGGTACAAGTGCAGGTTTGTTATATAGGTAAATTTGTGTCATGGTGGTTTGTTGTATAAATTATTTTGTCACCCAGGTATTAAGCCTCGTACTAATTAGTTGTTTATCCTGGTCCTCTCCCTCCTCCCACCCTCCACCCTAATGGAGGGCCCACTGTCTGTAGTTCCCCTCTATGTGTCCATGTGTTCTCATCCATTTAGCTCCCACTTATAAGTGAGAACTTATAGTATTTGGTTTTCTGTTCCAGTGTTAGTTTCCCAAGGATAATGGCCTCCAGCTCTATCTATGTCCCTGCAAAGGAAATTATCTCATTACTTTTTATGGCTGCATAGTAATCCATGGTGTATATGTACCACATTTTTTTTCCATTGATGGGCATTTAGGTTGATTCCATGTCTTTGCTGTAGTCAATCATTGTTAAACTATACAACACACACACACACACACACACACACACACACACACACACCCCACAGATCTTTGGTGTTCGATGAATTTTTTTGTGTTGTTTTGTTTTTTGAGATGGAGTTTTGCTCTTGTTGCCCAGGCTAGAGTGCAATGGCACGATCTCGACTCACTGCAACCTCTGCCTTCTGGGTTCAAGTGATTCTCTTGCCTCAGCCTCTTGAGTAGCTGGGATTACAGGTATGCACCACCGTGCCTAGCTAATTTTGTATTTTTAATAGAGATGGGCTTTCTCCATGTTGGTCAGGCTGGTCTCAAACTCCTTACCTCAGGTGATCCACTCTGCTCAGCCTCCCAAAGAGCTGGGATTACAGGCAGGAGCCAGCGTGCCCGGCAAAATTTTAACCATTGTATACATCTGTATAATTAAGAGTCAAAACTAGACATAGAACATTTCTATAAGTTCTTGCAAAAAGATAACCATTGATCTGATTGTTATCAACATAGAGATTATTTTAATTGTTTAATTAATTTAACAAATTTCAATGTAATTTAATCAAATACATTAGACAATTCTGTTAAACATATGTTTGATTGTTCAAAGTGTTTAATTATCTTGTTCTAGAACATAATATAAATAGTAATATAATGTGTACTCTTTTGTGTCTGGATTCTTTTGCTCAACATGTTTATGATCCATCCATATTGTGTGTTTATCAGTAGCTTATTCATTTTTGTTGCTGAGAAATATTCTATCATGCAAATATACCACAGTGTTTTTATCCAGTCTTCTGCTGAATGATATTTGGGTTGCTTTCAATTGTTGCTTATTAAGGAAGATGTTATGGACATTCTTTTTTGTTAATTAAATATTTTTATTTCTTTCAATAGGTTTTGGGGAACAGGTGGTTTTAGCGGTAATTACTGAGATTTTGGTGAGCCCATCACCTGAGCAGTGTACACTGTATCCAATGTGTAGTCTTTTATTCTTCACCCACCCTTCCTTCCACATTCTTAAAGTCCATTATATCATTCATATTCCTTTGTGTCCTCATAGCTTAGCTCCCACTTATCAGTGAGAACATACGATATTTGGTTTTCCATTTCTGAGTTACTTCACTCAGAATAATAGTCTCCAACTCTATCCGGATTTCTGTATTTGCCATTATTTTGTTCCTTATATGGCTGAGTAGTATTCCATGGTGTATATGTACCACATTTTCTTTATTTAGTTGGTTGATGGGCATTTAGGCTGTTTCTACATTTTTTGCAACTGCAAGTCGTGCTGCTGTAAACATGTATATATAAGTGCTTTTTTTATGTAATGACTTCTTTTCCTCTGGGTAGATACCCAGTAGTGGGATTACTGGATCAAATGGAAGTTCTACTTTTAGTTCTTTAAGGAATCTTCATACTGTTTTCCATAGTGGTTGTACTAGTACACATTTCCACCAGCAGGGTAAAAGTGCTCCCTTTTCACCACATCTATGCCAACATCTATTATTTTTTTATTTCTTTAATTATAGGCATTCTCACAGAAGTAAGGTGGTATCTCATTGTGGTTTTGATTTGCATTTCCCTGCTAATTAGTTATGTTAAGCATTTTAAAATATGTTTGTTGGCCATTTGTATACCTTCTTTTGAGAATTGTCTATTCATATCCTTTGCCCCTTTTTGATGGGATTATTTGTTCTTTCTTGCTGATTTTTTTTTATTTCCCTGTGGATTCTGGATATTAGTTCTTTGCAAATACTTTCTACCACTCTGTGGGTGGTCTGTTTACTCAGCTGTAATCAAAGTGCAGAAACTTTTAAGCTTAATTAGGTCCCATGTATTTATTTTGTTGCTGTTGCATTTGCTTTTGCATTCTTGGTCATGAACTCTTTGCCTAAGCCAATGTCTTAGGCAGAAAAGTTTTACTGATGTTATCCTCTAGAATTTTTTAGGATTTTAGATTTTAGATTTAAGTCTTTGATTCATTTTGAGTTTGTTTTTGTATAAGGCGTGAGATGAGGATGCAATTTCTTTCTTCTACATGTGGTTTGCCATTTATCACAGCACCATTTGTTGAACAGGGTATCCTTTCCCCACTTTGTTTTTGTTTGCTTTGTCGAAGATCAGTTGGCTGTAAGTATTTGGCTTTATTTCTGGACTCTTTATTCTGCTCCATTGATCTATGTCCCTATTTTTATACCAGTACCGTGCTGTTTTGGTAATTATAGCTTTATACTACAGTTTGAAGTCTAGTAATGTGATGCCTCCAGATTTGTTCTTTTTGCTTAGTCTTGCTTTGGCTATGCAGGTTCTTTTTCGGTTCCATATGAATTTTAGAATTGTTTTTTCTTGTTCTGTGAAGAGTAATGGTGATATTTTAATGGCAATTGCATTGAATTTGTAGATTGCTTTTGGCAGTATGGTAATTTTCACAATATTGATTGTAAATGGTTTGAGTTCTTTTTTTTTTTGAGACAGAGTTTCACTCTTGTTGCCCAGGCTGCAGTGCAATGGCAAAATCTCGACACGTTGCAAACTCCACCTCCCATGTTAAAGCAATTCTCCGGCCTCAGCCTTCCAAGTAGCTGGGATTACAGGCATGTGCCACCACGCCTGGCTAATTTTTTGTATGTTTAGTAAAGACAGGGTTTTTCCAAATTGGTCAGGCTGGACTTGAACTCCCAGGGGTTGAGTTCTTGATTTGATTCTCAGTTTCATTGCTGTTGGTGTATAGCAATGCTACTGATTTTGTGTCCTGAAATTTTACTGAATTCATTTATCAGATCTAGAAACTTTTTGGATTATTCTTTAGGGTTTTCCAGGTATATAATCGTAACATCAGCAAACAGTAAGACTTTGACTTCCCCTTTCGTGATTTGAAGTGGTGAAAGTGAGCATCCTTGTCTTGTTCCAGTTCTCAGGGGAAATGCTTTCCACTTTTTCTGTTCAGTATAATAATGGCTGTGAGTTTGTCATAGATGGCTTTTATTACCATGAGGTATGCCCCTTCTATGCCAATTTTGCTTAGGGCTTTAATCATAAAGTGATGCTGGATTTTGTCAACTGCCTTTTCAGCATCTATCAAGATGATCATACGATTTTGTGTTTAATTCTGTTTATGTGATGTATCACGTTTATTTACTTGTTTATATTAAACCATCTCTGTATTCCTGGTATGAAACCAACTTGATCATGATGGATTATCTTTTTGATATGCTGTTGCATTCAGTTAGCTAGTATTTTGTTGAGGATTTTTGCATCTGTGTTCATCAGGGATATTGGTCTTCTTTTTTGTTAAGTCCTTTCCTGGTTTTGGAATTAGGGTGATATAGGCTTCACGGAATGATTTAGGGAGGATTCCCTCTTTCATTTTCTTTGGGAATAGTTTCAGTAAGATTGGTACCAGTTCTACTTTAAATGTCTGATATAATTCAGCTGTGAATCCATCTAGTCCTGGACTTTTTTTTTTTTTTTTGGTAATTTTTAAATTACTACTTCAATCTTGCTACTTGTTATTGGTCTGTTCAGAGTTTCTATTTCTTACTGATTTAATCTGGGAGGGTCATTATATTTCCAGGAATTTATCTATCTCCTCTAGATTTTCTAGTTTGTGGGCATAAAGATGGTCATAGTAGCCTTGAATGATCTCTTGTATTGCTGTGGCATCAATTATAATATCTCCCATTTCATATTTAATTGAGCTACTTTGTTAATCTTGCCAGTGGTCTATCAATTTTATTTGTCTTTTCAAAGAACCAGCTTTTGGCGTCATTTATCTATTTTTTTTTTGAGGCTTTTATTTTGTTTTGTTTTTATTTTTTTATTTTTTAAGACACAGTCTTGCTCTGTTGCCCAGGCTGGAGTGCAGTGGCTCAATCTCGGCTCACTACAACCTCCACCTCAAAGGTTCAAGCGATTCTCCGGCCTCAGCCTCCCAAGGTTGGAATTACAGGCACCCGCCACCATGCCTGGCTAGTTTTTGTATTTTTTAGTAGAGATGGGGTTTCACCATGTTGGCCAGGCTGGTCTTCAACTGCTGACCTCAGGTGATCCACCTGCCTCGGCCTCCCAAAGTGCTGGGATTACAGGTGTGAGCCACCACGCCCTGCCGAGGCTTTTATTTTTTTAAAAACCAATGACAATGCGGGCTCCCAGAGAAGAATGACATATAAATCAGAAGTTTACAGATTTAGTGGCATTATATTCACTTATCTTGAAAGACCTCACCCCGGTGGATAGAAGGACCAAAAGAAGGAGAGGTCTGCACTGCTGGGAATGCAAATAAAAGAAAAAGAAAGAGGAGGAAGAGAGGGAGGAAAGTAAAGTAGAAAGGAGGAGAGAAGGAGAAAGAGGGAAAACTCCAAGCCAAGGGCCTTGGCCAGGAAACCACCCGAGGTTCACAGCCTGAAAGTGTCCTGTTACTTTCCCCAGCATATCTCATTTTGTTTATTTTCTTTTTTTTTTCCCATTTATTTATTTTATTGCATTTTAGGTTTTGGGGAACATGTGAAGAACATGCAAAATTGTTGCATAGGTACACACATGGCAGTGTGATTTGCTGCCTTCCTCCCCAGCACCTACATCTGGCATTTCTCCCCTTGCTGTCTCTCCCCAGCTTCCCACCCCCCACCATCCCTCCCCTATTTCCCCCCAACTGACCCCAGTGTGTAGTGCTCCCCTCCCTGTGTCCATGTGTTCTCATTGTTCAACACCCGCCTATGAGTGAGAACATGCGGTGTTTGATCTTCTGCTCTTCTGTCAGTTTGCTGAGAATGATGGTTTCCAGGTTCATCCATGTCCCTACAAAGGACCCTAACTCATCGTTTTTGATGGCTGCATAATATTCCATGGTGTATATGTGCCACAATTTCCCTATCCAGTCTATCATTGATGGGCATTTGGGTTGGTTCCAGGTCTTTGCTATTGTAAACAGTGCTGCAATGAACATTCGTGTGCATGTGTCCTTATAGTAAAACGATCTGTAATCCTTTGGATATATACACAGTAATGGGATTGCTGGGTCAAATGGAATTTCTATTTCTAGGTCCTTGAGGAATCGCCACACTGTCTTCCACAATGGTTGAACTAATTTACACTCCCACCAACAGTGCAAAAGTGTTCCTATTTCTCCACATCCTCTCCAGCATCTGTTGTCTCCAGATTTTTTAATGATCGCCATTCTAACTGGCGTGAGATGGTATCTCAATGTTGTTTTGATTTGCATTTCTCTGATGACGGGTGATGATGAGCATTTTTTCATATGTTTGTTGGCCTCACGTATGTCTTCTTTTGTAAAGTGTCTGTTCATGTCCTTTGCCCACTTTTGAATGGGCTTGTTAGTTTTTTTCTTGTAAATCTGTTTTAGTTCTTTGTAAATTCTGGATATCAGCCCTTTGTCAGATGGGTAAACTGCAAAAATTTTTTCCCATTCTGCTGGTTGCCGATTCACTCTAATGACTGTTTCTTTTACTGCGCAGAAGCTGTGGAGTTTGATTAGGTCCCATTTGTCTATTTTGGCTTTTGTTGTCAATGCTTTTGGTTTTTGGTCATGAAGTCCTTGCCTACACCTATGTCCTGAATGGTTTTGCCTAGATTTTCTTCTAGGGTTTTTATGGTGTTAGGTCTTATGTTTAAGTCTTTAATCCATCTGGAGTTAATTTTAGTGTAAAGTGTCAGGAAGGGGTCCAGTTTCTGCTTTCTGCACATGGTTAGCCAGCTTTCCCAACACCATTTATTGAACAGGGAATCCTTTCCCCATTGCTTGTTTTTGTCTGGTTTGTCAAAGATCAGATGGTTGTAGATATGTTGTGTTGCCTCCGAGACCTCTGTTCTGTTCCATTGGTCTATATCTCTGTTTTGGTACCAGTACCATGCTGTTTTGATTACTGTAGCACTGTAGTATAGTTTGAAGTCCGGTAGTGTGATGCCTCCCGCTTTGTTCTTTTTGCTTAGAATTGACTTGGCTATGCGGGCTCTCTTTTGGTTCCATATGAAGTTTAAGGTGGTTTTTTCCAGTTCTGTGAAGAAGGTTATTGGTAGCTTGATGGGGATAGCATTGAATCTGTAAATTAATTTGGGCAGTATTGCCATTTTCATGATATTGATTCTTCCTAACCATGAACATGGAATGTTTCTCCATCTGTTTGTGTCCTCTCTTATTTCGTTGAGCAGTGGCTTGTAGCTCTCCTTGAAGAGGTCCTTTACGTTCCTTGTTAGTTGTATTCCTAGGTATTTTATTCTCTGTGACAATTGTGAACAGAAGTTTGTTCTTGATTTGGCTCTCTTTAAGTCTGTTATTGGTTTATAGGAATGCATGTGATTTTTGCACATTGATTTTGTATCCTGAGACTTTGCTGAAGTTGCTTATCAGTTTCAGGAGGTTTGGGGCTGAGACGATGGGGTCTTCTAGATATACAGTCATGTCGTCTGCAAATAGAGACAATTTGACTTCCTCCTTTCCTATTTGAATACCCATTATTTCTTTTTCTTGCCTGATTGCTCTGGCTAGAACTTCTAATACTATATTGAATAGCAATGGTGAGAGAGGGCATCGTTGTCTGGTGCTACATTTCAAGGGGAATGCTTCCAGTTTTTGCCCCTTCAGTATGATATTGGCTGTTGGTTTGTCATAAATAGCTTTTATTATTTTGAGATACGTTCCATCTATACCTAGCTTATTGAGGGTTTTTAGCATAAAGGGCTGCTGAATTTTGTCAAAGGCCTTCTCTGCATCAATTGAGATAATCATGTGGTTTTTGTCTTTGGTTCTGTTTATGTGGTGAATTACGTTTATAGACTTGCATATGTCAAACCAGCCTTGCATCACCGGGATGAAGCCTACTTGATCATGGTGGATAAGCTTTTTGATGTGCTGTTGCAATCGGCTTGTCAGTATTTTTTTTTTTTTTTTTTTTTTTGAGACGGAGTTTCACTCTTGTTACCCAGGTTGGAGTGCAATGGCGTGATCTCGGCTCACCGCAACCTCCGCCTCCTAGGTTCAGGCAATTCTCCTGCCTCAGCCTCCTGAGTAGCTGGTATTACAGGCACGCGCCACCATGCCCAGCTGATTTTTTGTATTTTTAGTAGAGACGGGGTTTCCCCATGTTGACCAGGATGGTCTCGATCTCTTGACCTTGTGATCCACCCGCCTCGGCCTCCCAAAGTGCTGGGATTACAGGCGTGAGCCACCGTGCCCAGCCCTTGTCAGTATTTTATTAAAGATTTTTGCATCTATGTTCATTATGGATATTGGCCTGAAGTTTTCTTTTCTTGTTGAGTCTCTGCTGGGTGTTGGTATCAGGATGATGTTGGTCTCATAAAATGATTTGGGAAGAATTCCCTCTTTTTGTATTGTTTGGAATAGTTTCTGAAGGAATGGTACCAGCTCCTCTTTGTATGTCTGGTAGAATTCGGCTGTGAACCTGTCTGGACCTGGGTTTTTTTTTGGGTGTTAAGCTCTTAATTGCTGCCTCAACTTCAGACCTTGTTATGGGTCTGTTCAGGGTTTCGGCTTCTTCCTGGTTTAGGCTTGGGAGGAGGCAAGTGTCCAGGAATTTATCCGTTTCTTCCAGGTTTATTAGTTTATGTGCATAGAGTTTTTTGTAATAATCTCTGATGACGGTTTGAATTTCTGTGGAATCTGTGGTGATATCCCCTTTATCGTTTTTTATTGCATCAATTTGGTTATTCTCTCTTTTCTTTTTTATTAATCTGGCTAGTGGTCTGTCTATTTTGTTGATCTTTTCAAAAAACCAGCTCCTGGATTTATTGATTTGTTGAAGGGTTTTTTGTGTCTCTATCTCCTTCAGTTCTGCTCCGATCTTAGCTATTTCTTGTCTTCTGCTAGACTTTGAGTTTTTTTTTTTATCTTGCTCCTCTAGCTCTTTCAGTTTTGACGATAGGGTGTCAATTTTTGATCTCTCCTTGCTTCTCATGTGGGCACTTATTGCTATATATTTTCCTCTAGAGACTGCTTTAAATGTGTCCCAGAGATTCTGGTATGTTGTGTCTTCATTCTCGTTGGTTTCGAAGAACATCTTTATTTCTGTCTTCATTTCATTGTTTATAGAGTCAACAATCAAGAGCAAGTTGTTCAGTTTCCATGAAGCTGTGTGGTTCTGGGTTAGTTTTTGAATTCTGAGTTCTAACTTGATTGCACTGTGGTCTGAGACATTTTCTTAATGTGGCCATTTCTCATACGCTTTTTTTTTTTTTTTTCTGGACCTGGGCTTTTTTTGGGTGGTAAGCTCTTAATTGCTGCCTCAACTTCAGACCTTGTTATGGGTCTGTTCAGGGTTTTGGCTTCTTCCTGGTTTAGGCTTGGCAGGAGGCAAGTGTCCAGGAATTTATCCATTTCTTGCAGGTTTATTAGTTTGTGTGCATAGAGTTGTTTGTAATAATCTCTGATGATGGTTTGAATTTCTGTGGAATCTGTGGTGATATCCCCTTTATCGTTTTTTATTGCATCAATTTGGTTATTCTCTCTTTTCTTTTTTATTAATCTGGCTAGAGGTCTGTCTATTTTGTTGATCTTTTCAAAAAACCAGCTCCTGGATTTATTGATTTTTTTGAAGGGTTTTTTGTGTCTCTATCTCCTTCAGTTCTGCTCTGATCTTAGCTATTTCTTGTCTTCTGCTAGACTTTGAGTTTTTTTGATCTTGCTCCTCTAGCTCTTTCAGTTTTGACGATAGGGTGTCAATTTTTGATCTCTCCTTGCTTCTCATGTGGGCACTTATTGCTATATATTTTCCTCTAGAGGCTGCTTTAAATGTGTCCCAGAGATTCTGGTATGTTGTGTCTTCATTCTCGTTGGTTTCGAAGAACATCTTTATTTCTGCCTTCATTTCATTTTTTATCCAGTCAACATTCAAGAGCAAGTTCTTCAGTTTCCATGAAGCTGTGCGGTTCTGAGTTAGTTTTTGAATTCTGAGTTCTGACTTGATTGCATTGTGGTCTGAGAGACTGTTTGTTACGATTTCCTTTCTTTTGCATTTGCTGAGGAGTGATTTACTCCCAATTATGTGGTCAATTTTAGAGTAGGTGTGATGTGGTGCTGAGAAGAATGTATATTTTGTGGATTTGGGGTGGAGAGTTCTGTAAATGTCTATTAGGTTTGCTTGGTCCAGGTCTGAGTTCAAGTCGTGCATATCCGTGTTAATTTTCTGTCTGGTTGATCTGTCTAATGTTGACAATGGGGTGTTAAAGTCTCCCACTATTATTGTGTGGGAGTCTAAGTCTCTTTGTAAGTCATTAAGAACTTGCCTTATGTATCTGGGTGCTCCTGTATTGGTTGCGTATATATTTAGGATCGTTAGCTCTTCTTGTTGCATTGATCCTTTTACCATTATGTAATGTCCCTCTTTGTCTCTTATGATCTTTGTTGCTTTAAAGTCTAATTTATCAGAGATGAGAATTGCAACTCCTGCTTTTTTTTGCTCTCCATTTGCTTGGTAAATCTTCCTCCATCCCTTTATTTTGAGCCTTTGTGTATCCTTGCATGTGAGATGGGTTTCCTGGATACAGCACACCGATGGGTTTTGACTTTTCATCCAATTTGCCAGTCTGTGTCTTTTGATTGGGGCATTTAGTCCATTTACATTTAGGGTTAATATTGTTATGTGTGAATTTGATACTGCCATTTTGGTGCTAGCTGGCTGTTTTGCCCTTTAGTTGAGCTGGTACTTGTTGTTCCTTTATATGTGTAGAGCCTCTTTCAGGAGCGCTTGTAGAGCTGGCCTGGTGGTGACGAAGTCTCTGAGTACTTGCATGTTCACAAAGGATTTTATTTTTCCTTCACTTATGAAGCCTAGTTTGGCTGGATAGGAGATTCTGGGTTGAAAGTTCTTTTCTTTAAGGATGTTGAATATTGGCCCCCATTCTCTTCTGGCTTGTAGGGTTTCTGCGGAGAGATCTGCTTTGAGTCTGATCGGCTTCCCTTTGTGGGTAACCCAACCTTTCTCTCTGGCTGCCCTTAGTATTTTCTCCTTCATTTCGACCCTGGTGAATCTGACGATTATGTACCTTGGGGTTGCTCTTCTTGAGGAATATCTTTGTGGTGTTCTCTGTATTTCCTGGAATTGAATGTTTGCCTGCCTTGCTAGGTTGGGGAAGTTTTCCTGGATAATATCCTGAAGAGTATTTTCCAGCTTGGATTCATTCTCTTCGTCGCATTCGGGTACGCCTATCAAACGTAGATTAGGTCTTTTCACATAGTCCCACATTTCTTGGAGACTTTGTTCATTCCTTTTTACCCTTTTTTCTCCAGTCTTGCCTTCCCGTTTTATTTCATTGAGTTGATCTTCGACCTCTGATATCCTTTCTTCTGCTTGGTCAATTCGGCTGTTGATACTTGTGCATGCTTCGCGAAGTTCTCGTGTTGCATTTTTCAGCTCCATCAATTCACTTATATTCCTTTCTATTTTGTCCATTCTTGTTAGCATTTCGTCAAATCTTTTTTCAAGGTTCTTAGTTTCTTGGCATTTGGTTAGAACATGTTCTTTAAGTTCACAGAAGTTTCTTACTACCCACCTTCTGAAGTCTGATTCTGTCATTTCATCACACTCGTTCTCCCTCCAACTTTGTTCCCTTGCTGGTGAGGAGTTGTGATCCCTTGTAGGAGGAGAGGTGTTCTGGTTTCGGGTGTTTTCATCCTTTTTGTGCTGGTTTCTTCCCATCTTTAAGGATTTATCCACCTGTCGACTTTGTGGTTGTTGGCTTTCAGACTGGGTCTCAAATCTTTCAGATTGACGGTCTGTTTGTTGATGATGTTATTTCTGTTTCTTGGTTTTCCTTCTGACAGTCTGGACCTCTGCTGTAGGTCTGCTGAGGTTCACTCCAGGCCCTGCTTGCCTGGGGTTCACCTGCAGCAGCTGCTGAACAGCAAGGGTTGTTACCAGTTTTCTTCTTCTGCTATCTTTGTCCCAGAAGGATACCCGCCTAGTGTCAATCTGATCTCTCTTTTATGAGGTATCTTTTTGGATATATAGGGGTCAGGGAGCTGCTTGAGGAGACGGTCTCTTCTTTATAGGAGCTCAAATGGTGAGCTGCGAGCTCTGTTGTTGTTCATTCAGAGCTGCTGGGCAGGTACTTTTAGGTCTGCTGCAGCAGTACTCATAAACTGCTTTTTGTTCCCAGGTGCTCTGTCCCAGGGATTTAGGGCTTTATTTATGAGTTTCCGTTATGCTGCCGCCTTCTTTTTTTTTTTTTTTTTTCCTTCAGACCTACCCAGCCCAGCAAGGAGGTAGCCTAGTCACTGTCGGCCTATAGCAGCTTTGCTGAGCTGCTGTGGGCTCCTCCCCACTGCCGAGCGAACTTCCCTGCAGTCCTGTTTATATGGGTGTAGTTAGAACTGCTTTGGTGATGGTGGCCCACCTCTGTTGGGGTGGAGTCTCTGCTGTGGCGGGTTGCCTTGGCAACGGCAGGCTGCCTCAGCAATGGCGGGTTGCCTTGGCAACGGCGGGCTGCCTCGGTAATGGCGGACGCCCCTCCCCCACAGAGCTGGACCGTCCTGGGTTCAGCTGCGCTTGCTGTGAAAGTCTCAATCCAGAGTTTCTGATTGCTGTTCTTTTGTGGGCGTGGGACCAGCCGAGCCTGATCACCTGGCTCCCTGCCTCAGAGCCTTTTTTAAGTTTGTGTTCCAGTCGCCTGTTGAAGAGGCGCCGGGGTCTGTTTGTTTTCCCCTGCGGCCACTCACTGAGCTGGCTTAAACAGCGGCACTGAGGTTTGTGGTGCTTTTTTTTGTTTTTTTCCCCTGGAATCTACTGTCCTGGTTCTCTGCTCAGTCCCCTTTTTGAACCGGCGTATGGGTGACTTCCCGTGGCTCCAATCGCCAGCCAAAAGGGCACTCAGACCGGTGTATTTTGTACGGAGAACCGCGGCTCCGGGGCGCCGACAAAACAGCCGCGCGGGGCAAAGCAGTGACGCTGGCCGGCACAGCCGCGCTGGCCGAAACAGCCGCACTGGCGACCATGGAGCACCTCCGCCCGGGAATTTCCTAGTCTGTGGGCAATAAAAACGTTGCGTCCACTCACCCTCTGCGCTTTCACTGGGAGCTGCAATCCTGAGCCGTTCCTAAACGGCCACCTTGGATCGTCCCATTTATCTTTTATATTGATTTTCTTGTTTCAATTTCATTTAGTTCTCCTCTGATCTTGGTTATTTCTTTTCTTTTGCTGGGTCTGTGTTTGGTTTGTTGTTGTTTCTCTGGTTCCTTGAGGTGTGAAGTTAGATGCGTCTATTTACACTCTTTCAGACTTTGTGATGTATGCATTTAATGTTATGAACTTCTCTCTTAGCACCACTTTTGCTGTGTCCCATAGGTTTTGATAAGTTGTGTCTCTACTGTTGTTTAGCTCAAGCAATTTTTAAATTTTCATCTTGATTTCATTGTTGACCCAAAGATCATTTAGGAGCAGATTATTTAATTTTCATGTATTTATATAGTTTTGAGGATTCCTTTTGGACTTAATTTCCAGTTTTATTCCACTGTGGTCTGAGGGGATGCTTGATATGATTTCAATTTTCTTAAACTTGTTGAGACTTGTTTTGTGACTTATTATATGGTCTGTCTTGGAGAATGCCCCATGTCCTGATGTAAATAATATATATTCTGCAGTTGTTGGATAGAATGTTCTGTAAATATCTGTTAAGTCCATTTGTTTTAGGGTGTAGTTTTAAGTCCATTTTTAATTTGTTGACTTTCTGTCTTGATGACCTGTTTAGTGCTATCAGTGGAGTATTAAAGTCTCCCACTAATATTGTGTTGCTGTCTGTCTCATTTCTTAGGTCTAGTAGTAATTGTTTTATAAATTTGGGAGCACCAGTGTTAGGTGCCTATATATTTAGGACTGTGGTATTTTACTGTTGGACCATTCCTTTTATCATTGTATAATGACCCTCTTTATCTTTCTTTTTTACCATTGTTGCTTTAAAGTCTATTTTGTTTGATATAAGAATAGCAACTGCTGCTCACTATTGGTTTCTATATGCATGGAATACCTTTTCCACCCCTTCTCTTAAGTTTATGTGAATTCTTAGGTGTTAGGTGAGTCTCTTGAAGACAGAAGATACTTGGTTCATGGATTTTTATCCATTATTCCATTCTGTATCTTTTAAGTGGAGCATTTAGGTCATTTATACTTCAATGTTTGTATTGAGATGTGAGGTCATGTTGTATTTATCTTGTTAGTTGCCTTAATACCTTGTTGGTTTGTTCTTTTCTGTTGTGTTGTTTCTCTGTTGTGTTGTTATTTTTCTGTGAGATTCAGAGGCCCTGTGAGATTGCTTTAAGGAGTTTCTATTTTGGTATATTTTGAGGTTTTGTTTCAAGATTTAGAACTCCTTTTAGCATTTCTTGTAGTACTGGCTTAGTAGTGGTGAATTCTCTCAGCATTTGTTTGTCTAAAAATACTTTATCTTTCCTTCGTTTATGAAGCTTAGTTTAACTGACCACAAAATCCTTGGCTGACAATTATTTTGTTTCAGAGGCTGAAGATGGGCCCCTAATCCCTTCTGTCTTGTAAGGTTTCTGCTGGTAAGTCTGCTGTTAATCTCATAGGTTTTCCTTTAAAGGTTATCTGATGGTTTTGTCTCGCAACTCTTAAGATTCTTTCCTTTGCCTTGACTTTAGATAATATGATGACTATGTGCCTGATGATCTTTTCATGATTAATTTCCCAGGTGTTCTTTGAGTTTCTTGTATTTGGATGTCTAGATCTCTAGCAAGGCCAGGGAAGTTTTCCTCAATTATTCCTCAAATATGTTTTCCAAACTTTATATTTCTCTTCTTCTTCAGGAGCATCAGTTGTTCTTAGGTTTGACTGTTTAACATAATCACAAATGACTTGGAGGCTACACTTGATCTTAGCCAAAAGGCCGAGAAGCGATAGACTTGGAGGCTTTGTTCATTTTTTGAAATTCTTTTTTCTTTGTCTTTGTCTGATTGGGTTAATTCAAAAGCTGAGCTCTGAAGTTCTTTCTTCTACTTGTTCTAGTCTATTGTTGAAACTTTCCGCTGCATTTGCATTTTGTATTTCTCTAAGTGTGTCTTTCATTTCCAAAGGGGTCGTGATTGTTTTTTTCTTTATAATCTCTATTTCTCTGGAGAATTTTTCATCCATACCCTCGGGTTTTTTTTTTTTTTTTTTTTTTTTTTTAATTTCTTTGCCTTGGTTTTTAGCCTTTCTCTGGTATCTTCCTGAGTAGCTTAATAATCAACCTTGTTAATTCTTTATCTGGCAATTCAGAGATTTCTTCTTGGTTTGGATCCATTGTTGAGGAGCTAGTATGATCTTTTGGGGGAACTTTAGAAACCTATTTTGTCATATTACCAGAATTACTTTTATGGTTCCTTCTCACTTGTGTAGACTAATTCATTGAAGAGGTCTGAAACTCAATGTCTGCTGTTCAGATTCTCTTGTCCCACAGAGTGATCCCTTGATGTGGTGGTCTCCTCCTTTCCCTAGGGATGGGGCTTCCTGAGAGCTAGACTGTAGTTATAGTTATTGCTCTTCTGAGTCTAACTACCCAGCAGGGCTACCAGGCTCTGGGCTGCTACTGGGGGATGTCTGCAAAGAGTCCTCCTGTGCTGTAATGCCTCTTCAGGTCTCCCAGCCATGGATACCAGCACCTGCTCTGGTAGAGGTGACAAAGAAGTGAAGTAGACTCTGAGAGTTCTTGGTTGTAGATATGTTTATGCTTTCCTGAATGCTGGTTATGCTGCTGGTGAAGTTGTCATGTGGACACATTCAGGACCTCTGGTTAGCCAGGATTTGCAGACAGTGGAATTTAAGTGTTGTCTTATCCTTCCTGGGATCAGGGTTGTTCTATCTTGAATTGATGTAATATTCTGAGTTGACTGGCCTCCAGGTGAGAGATGGCATTTTCAAGAGAGCACCAGCTATGGCAGTTGTAGGGCACTCTAAGCTTGACCAAAGATGAATAGGGTAAGTATTTTGGTTTCTCAGGTGATGGACAGGGCCATAAATCTCCCAAGAGTTTCTGTGTTTTGTGTTGGCTACCAGGGTGGGTAGGGAAATACATCAGGTGTGGGCAGGGTTAGGCAGGTCTGAGCTCAGACCCTCTGTTTGGGCTGGACTTGCTGTGGCCACTGTAGGGGATCAGGGAGTGGTTCTTAGGCCAATGGGTATGTTCTAGACAGGATCTTGGCTGTCTCTGTTTTGTCATATAGCTCACCAGGGAAGTGGGGGAAAGCTGGTAGAGAGAGCCCTCACTCAACTCTTATGCAGTTGGTGAGGCTGGTATTGCTCCCCTAGTCCCCCACTCTGCATACCTTGCTCCTGGTGGTGAGCTACTTTGCTGAGGAAGCCAGCTTGGCTTTTGGAATTCGTCCCTCCCCATCTGCCCACTCTGTTGGCTGCAGCGCCTATGCTCCTTCCCTCAGACATTTGTATCCATAGCAGCTTCTGCTCATCCCACAGACTCCACTCAAGAAAATTTTTGCCCAGTCAAAACCACTACCAATTTCAGTTGGGAGCTTCCTTTGCCCCACAACCATGAATTAGCCTTTGCAATTTAGCTGGCTGACTTCCCCAGGGTCTCCTGTGAGATATAGTCGGGGATGGCTTTTGAAGGCTTGAGTTGGAGACTGCGAGTGCCTTCAAGGCATTTCCCACTGCTACTTCTACTTTTATATTTTTCACAACTCCTTAACACATTTCTTTTCTAGGTAAGGTTAAACCTTTCTTCTGTAATCTGGGTTTTCAGATTCTCTGGTATGGATGTGTGTTTGGCAGTAGGTGTTCCCTATCTCACACTTTGGGAACTCAGCTTTTCACTTGTTTCAAGGAATTTGCAGTGACATCTGGTTCTTTCAAAGGATCTGTGAATTCGTTGTTTTCCTGGCACATTCCTGCAGTGGTTCTTGGTACAAAAGACCATGGTGTAAGTCTCCACGCTGTTTCTTCTGCCTGTATGGGAGCTACATTTTAGCCCTGTCTCCTATCTGGCGTCTTCCTATCTTCAATTTATTTTTTAATTTACAAATAGAAATTTTCTTATTTATCATGTACAACATGATGTTTTGAAATATGTGTGCATTGTGGAATGGTTAAATCAAGCTAAATAATACTTGTATCACCTCACACACTCACCATTTTTTGTGGTAAGGATACTTAAAATCTACTCTATTAGCAATTTTTAAAAATACATTGTTTTTGAAATACAGTGATACATTGTTATTAACTATGGTCACCATATTGTACAATATATCTCTTGAACTTATTTTTCCTTATCTAAATGAAATTTTGTATTCTTTGACCAATGTTCTCTCAATCCTTCATCTCCTTCAGCCCCTGGTAACCACCATTCTACTCTCTACTTCAATGGCTTCACCTTTTTTAGATTCCACATACAGGTGAGGTTATGCGGTATTTGTCTTTCCGTGCCTGGCTTACTTCACTTAACATAGTGTTTTCCAGGTTCATCTATGTTATCACAAATAACACAATTTTCTCATTTTTAAGGGTGAATAATATTCAATTTTGTGTGTGTGTGTGTGTATCTATATATATATATATATATATATATATATATATATAACATTTTCTTTACACATTTGTCTGTTGATGGACACTTAGGTTGATTCCATATGAAGACATGGGAATACAGATATATCTTTGACATAACTGAGTTCATTTCCTTTGTATATATACCCAGAAGTGAAATTTTGGGATCATATAGTAGTTCTATTTTTAATTTTTTTTGGAGCCTCCATTTTGCTTTCCATAATGGTTATATTAATTTACATTCCCACCAACACAGTGCAAGAGTTGCCTTTTCTCCACATCCTTGGCAATGCATATTTTTCATCTTTTTGGTAATAGCCATTCTAGCAGGTGTGAAGTGATATCTCATTGTGATTTTCATTTGCATTTCTCTGATGATTATTGATGTTGAGCATTTTTTCATATAACTGCTGGCCAATTGTATGTCTTCTTTTGAGTAATGTCTATTCAGGTAATTTGTACATTTTAAATTCTAGTTATTTGTGTTTTTTTGAAATTGATTTGCTTGAATTCATTATATATTTTGAATACTAACCTCTTATAAGATGTATGATTTGCAAATATTTTCTCTCATTCTGGGGGTGTTCATTTCATTCTGTGGATTTTTTCATTGGCTATGCAGAAGCTTTTTAATTCAATGTAATCCCATTTGTCTATTTTCACTTTGTTTTCTGTGGTTTTGGGGCAATATTTAAAAAAATATTGTCCAGACTGATGCTATGGAACTTTTGTCCCATGTTCTTTCTTATTAGTTTTATAGTTTCAGGTCTTATGCCTAAGTTTTAAATTCATTTTGAGCAGATTTTTGTATGTGGTGTGAGATAAGGTACTAAGTTTATTCTTCTGTGTGAGAATATTCTGTTTTCCAAAAACCATTTATTTAAGAGACTATCTTTCCCTGTTGTTTGTTGTTGGTACCTTTGTTAAAAACAATTAACTGGCCATAACTGTCTGAGTTTATTTCTGGGTTTTTAATCCTGTTCCATTGATCTATCAATTTATGTGCCCATTTTTATGTCAGTACCATGTTGTTTTGATTACTACAGCTTTGCAGTATATTTTGAAGTCAGGTAGTGTGATGTTTGTTTTGTTTTTGTTTTTCTCAATATTGTTTTAGCTATTTGTGGTGAGCATTCATATATAAATGTGTCTTTTTTGGGTATATATATGTGTGTGTGTGTGTGTGTGTATATATATATATATACACACTAATTTCTTTCCACTAGAGGCCTAACAGTCCCAGCAAATGTATCTTCTGTATGACCCATATATCTACTATATGACCCAGCAATACTACTCCTAATACCTACTGAAAATAGTTCTCCAAACTAATTCAGTCATTTTATAGTTCCACAAATAATGTATGAGACTTTTGGTTGCTTCACATCCTCCTAAAACACTTCTATTATCTGTCTTTTTTATTTTGGACATTCTAGTGGGTATAAAGTAGTATCTTGTTGTGACTTTAATTTTCATTTTTCCTGAGATTTTCCTTTTTAGGTGCTTATTGGCTATTCTTATATGTCCTTTTATAATATATCTGCTTGGGTCTTTTGCCCATTTTTAATGAGATTGTTATCTTTTTAATATCAATGTGCAGGAGCTCTTTATAGATTTTGATATTTGTTTCTCAGTTGGTAATGCAAAGCATAAATCTTGAAGAATGTAAATATGACTTGTTACTAGCAGGGGGGCAGCAATAAAGGCAAACATGTTTCATGCTTTTAAAGTTTTTCTGGAAAAGTAATTTTTGAAGTAGAAAGGAAGACAATTTAGTTCCTAGATACACAAGGATTACCACAAAAGTAATTTAACTTCTCTAAATCTTAGTTTATCATTTGTAAAATATCTTTAAAGTCCCTTTGAGTTTCAAATAGTAACAGAGTTATTTTGAAGCAGAGATTCATTATATTGGTATTAGTATTGGATGCCATAGAGTGCATGTGAGTATGAGGTTGCCATTCAACTTTATTACCCAGAAATTGTTATTTTATTTTGATTTTACAGATTCAAAATAAAGATTCCTCATGCAATATCATTTTTCTGAACAAGCCCACAGAAAACTCTTCATTAAAACACTTCTGGAGACTTTTAAACCTAACCATTATTAAGTATTTTAACTTACCTTTCTATTTTGCCCTAGGAGAAAACAGTTATGGTGAAAATGTGAAATGTTTTTTGTCTTCATTGGGTCCAGACACTAGTTGCCCCTGGGATGATAAAGCTTGACCCTCAGTCACTAAGGATTTCCCAAGGGAACCCTATCACTGAAACTTACCAATATCATGCACTTCTGCCTGCACTTCAGTAAAGACTGGTAATATAACTCCCCTAACACTCCTGAATTCCTTTCTGTGCTTGACAGTGGCCCCCAAGGGAGATTCTTGTGACAGGGTGCCTGTCCAGAGAGAAAGGATGATGTAATTAGAGCTCTGGACAAGGAGATATGGGATTTGAGGTCTCCTTATTTTCTTTTTTCTTTTCTTTTTTTTTTTTTTTTTTTTTTGAGACGGAGTTTCACTCATGTTACCCAGGCTGGAGTGCAATGGCGCGATCTCGGCTCACCGCAACCTCCGCCTCCTGGGTTCAGGCAATTCTCCTGCCTCAGCCTCCTGAGTAGCTGGGATTACAGGCACGCGCCACCATGCCCAGCTAATTTTTTGTATTTTTAGTAGACACGGGGTTTCACCATGTTGACCAGGATGGTCTCGATCTCTTGACCTCGTGATCCACCCGCCTCGGCCTCCCAAAGTGCTGGGATTACAGGCTTGAGCCACCGCGCCCGGCTTCCTTATTTTCTAATACAAAGCGTAACCTAGCTAAAGATGTCGGGATTCACTGTTATGGTCAGAAGGGGATGGGGATAAAGCAGATTTCAGAGCATGGTGAGGAGAGTTGAAGATTATTATAAACCAGTGTGACAGAGCCATCTGTGGAGATGTCAAAGTCTGCCTTATTCTTGCTGCAGTAGGAGATAGGAAAGATAGGAGAATACTTTTTATTTCCATGCCTCACTCTGGCAGAGCCAATACTGTGTTTTAAAACCTAGGTTCTTCTAAGCTGCATCACCAGGAAAGAAAACAGCTAATGTCTGTGTTTTAGTTGGCCCAGAAAGAAACTCCTAGGTCAGGACTTTGCTGGGACTATTAGGCCTCTAGTGGAGTAAAACTTGAGCTTCCCAAAGGAAAGGGGATGTAGAGAGGCTGGGGCTCAGACAAAAATTGATAAATGGCTCTTTAACCACATTTTCTGGACTTTATAAATTCCAGATCACATGACTGAGATAAGATTTCCTATTGGCCTCAGTCAGATGCTTTGGGTTTACAAAAATATCATATTGTGTCATACAACCAGTTTTAATTGGTTATGCAAATAATTCTGAAGCAGCTAGGATTGAGATCTATTCTCTATGGAAGATGCTTCAGTTCTGGGGCTAGCTCTGGCCATGTATTCTTTCTAACAGGATACCAATAGGCCATAATCGCTCCATTTCTGAGAGAGAGAGAGAGAGAGAGTTCTGCCCCCTCTGTGGGTGCTGTTTGGGTTCACGTTGATGGATTACTAGTTATCTTTTCAAATTGCACAGTTTGTCTTGTTAAAGAAAAAATTATTCTGACACTTGTTAAAATAGTAAGGAAGAATTTATTGAGAGCTATTGTGATAGATGGCAAGACTATTACAATCGGGGAGAGATTGAGCTTGATTCTAAGTACTCGTTGAGCATACTAATCCAAAACTCCAAAACCAGAAATGCTCTAAAATCCAAAGTTTTCTGAGTTCCAACATAATGCCACAAGTAGGAAATTACACAACTGAGTTCATGTTATGGGTTGCAGTCAAAACAGAGTCAAAAATTTGCTTTATGCATGAAATTATTTAAAATATTATATAAAATTGCCTCAGGCTATGTATATAAGGTATATATAAAACATAAATTCATTTCATGTTTAGACTTGGGGTCCCGTCCCCAAGATATTTCATCATATATATTCAAATATTCCAAAGTCTGCAAAAATCTGAAAATTGAAACACATCTGGTTCCAAGCATTTTGGTTCAGGGATACTCAACCTATACAGCAAAGATATCTGGGGAATTATAGCCAATGAGGAGAATGAGGAGGTCAACAGATAAAAAATTATTAACAGAGACATCAAAGGTAAGGGAATTCTTGCTAAATTAACTTGACACAATTCTTGCTGATGGCAGATCAAGGATTTATACAACAAAGGTAGAGGGTGATAAACTTGAGCAGATATTGAGGATAATCAGATATGCAGGGTGGGGATTCACTCTAAGCTTACTTAATAGGATACTTCGTAAAACTGGTATAGGCAGGCCCAAGGACAAGGCCTAGTCAAAAAGATGGCTCTAAGGTGGTTAAGTTAGGAATTAAAATTGTGGAAAGGAATTTTAATGCCAAATTTGAATGACTGAGCTCCATTTAGGATTGGTGCAAGGAAATTATGTGATCAGATAATGTTTTTCAAGAAGAAAAAGAAATAAAGTAGAGATGGATTGGAATGAAAAAAAATGAGATCAGAAAGCTATAGAGATAGGCCAAATGGGTGATAAGGACTTTTTTAATAGTGAGAGTAGCAATGGAGAAAATGATATAAGAGAAATACTTAACAGGTAGGATTGACAGAAAGTCGATTATGTGGAAAGTAAGAGATAGGGAAAACTCTAAAATGATCAAAGGTTTATTAAGGAAGGAAAAAAGCAGTGTCAGTTTATAGTCCTGCCAAAGAAAGACCGTATACCTCGGTTAGTCTACTTTGATCCCCATCTCTCAGCTGGGCATTTTTCACTTTCCCTGGTAGAAAGCATTATGCATTGAAAAGGCCTCCATTGCTTATTTATTCTCATGTCCAGAAAATTTGTCCCACATCCAAGGTAGAAAAGACCAGCTGGCAAGACTAGATAAAGACTTCAGATAACTTTATCCATTTCTCTGCATTTATTTGCTCACAGAAGTGCCCTAGGAGAAATTCAGGATTTATTCCTACTGTTTTTCATTTCATTTAGGTCTCAGATATACAAAGCCTAGAAATCCAATGTGGTAGGAGCATCAGCACATATTTCTAATATTTTAATTTATATTTTTATTTCAAGTCAGGTTTGAGGCAAACAATTATTCAGTTTCCACTGAAAGACTTAACAACATCTCAGAAGGATCTGTTAAACTCCCTTTACAGTAATCACAAGAGTCACAAATAGTTTCCCTCTGCCCTGGGGGTATTTGGACATCATTAGTAATAATGATCCTTATCTAATTTTGTTCTAGTTTTTCCAAAAGTAAAGGATCTTTATCTCATTATATAGCTAACTCAAGAGTTAAACATTGACCATACTTATATAGACATGTTCCTACGTTGACCACAACCTTCTATTACCCATTGACCTTCCCTGGAGTTAAGTGTTAAATGTTCTGAAACAAAGTTTATCAATAAAATGTCACTCACTGATCCTCTAAAGGAAGGTAGATCTACTGGAGAATGAGAAAGAGAAAATTACCAACTAAAGCTATTATTGACTAATTAGTTCAAGTAAAATCCCTCAACCTTCCATAGTTTTGAAAATGTAGAGGAAATGCTCTTGACTTAATTCGTATGCAATAATCATCAAATTTATCAAACTGACTCCTAAGTCCTATTGACCCAACCCCAATATCTTGTGCCAATGTCCTTACTTTATAGTATCTGTGTATGCACCTTTACTGAGGAGGTGCATACACAACATCAATATCCTGTGCCAAAGTCCTTGCTTTATGGTATGACAACATATTCCAAGCTTATCTTGCACAATTCATCCCCCAGATATAGAATTAGCCATTTCTCCAAATAACCCTTTTCTTTTTAATGGGAAATGGTATGTAGAGACCACGATTTCAGTGGTAGAAACACTTGTTGACTTTATTAGACTTCATTTCAATGCCTTTTTGTACAGAGCTAGGGAACAACCATAAGAACCACATAGTTTTGAACCATATAAAATTGTCTTTTCTATAAATCAAAAATGATGAAATATCAGCAGTTTCATGTGGTTTGACCTCATATTTTTAAGAGAAAATATATCATGAGTACATTTAATTCAAATTTGGGTTCATAGGGTTTTTATTTAGTGTATTTGATTTTTATTTGTATTTTCTTTTACTGTCACTGAAAATCTTGGTTCCTAGCAATGTTAATATAATTACTCATTTCTTTTATCCTACTATTAGCTTCATAATATCAATACCAATATTATAATTGTCCATTCAATTAGGAAATAGTTTCTTCAATAAATAAGCTGCAGGCGGGTACAGTGGCTCACTCCTGTAATCCCAGCATTTTGGGAGGCCAAGGTGGGTGGATCACCTTAGGTCAGGAGTTCGAGACCAGCCTGGCTGACATGGTGAAACACCGTCTCTACTAAAAATACAAAAATTCGCGAGGCATGGTGGTGTACACCTGTAATCACAGCTACTTAGGAGGCTGAGGCAGGAGAATCACTTGAATCCCGGAGGCAGAGGTTGCAGTGACCCAAGATTGCGCCATTGTACTCCAGCCTGGGTGACAAGAGCAAAACTCATCTCAAAATTAAAAATAAATAAATAAATTGCAAGTAAAAATAGAAAAGAGTTAAAAACCCAAAGAATAAAAGGTACTTGAAAGACACATTGACTAAAAGTAATCTATGGCTTTTATTTGGATCTTGATTTGAACAAAGCCATTACATTTTTTAAAAATCATGGATTTTTTTTAACATCAACTAGTAATTTTAATGACATTAAACATTAGCCTTAACCTTTTTAGGAATTAATATATTATACTTTTGTTACAAAATGTAGATTCTAATCACATAGGATACATTCTGAAGTATTTTAGGATGAAATAATATGATGTCTCCTTCAAAATAATCCAGTGGGTAACAAAGAGGGTAAATGGGTAGAGATATAGATGAAATTGGCCATATATTGAAATTGCTGAAGCCAGGGAATAGGTTTATGAAGGTTTATAAACTTCTCTTTTGAGTATGTTGGAAAACTTTCATAATATAAAATTTTTTTTAAGTGTCTAGTAATAGGAACACTAATGTCAGTGTGTGATGTTGAAGATGCATACAAAAGGTTTGAATAAGACTGTTTAATAAAATGGAAGCAGAAAAATCATAAAGCATTATATTTGCATATAATGCTGTTTAAAATGTGCATTTCTATCTAAGTTAATACACTGAATAGCATCATATGCTTTGTGGTTGTTGTGTTTTTTTTTTTTTTTTTTTTTTTTTTGAGATTTGAGATGGAGTTTCACTCTTGCTGCCCAGGCTGGAGTGCAATGGCATGATCTCAGCTCACTGCAGCCTCTGCCTCCTGAGTTCAAGCAATTCTCCTGCCTCAGCCTCCCAAGTAGCTGGGACTACGGGTATGTGCCACTACACTTGACTAATTTCGTATTTTTTTTTCCCATTTATTTATTTTGTTGCATTTTACATTTTGGGGTACATGTGAAGAACATGCAAAATTGTTGCATAGGAACACACGTGGCAGTGTGATTTGCTGCCTTCCTCCCCATCACCTACATCTGGCATTTCTCCCCTTGCTATCTCTCCCCAGCTTCCCACCCCCCACCCTCCCTCCCCTATTTCCCCCCAACTGACCCCAGTGTGTAGTGCTCCCCTCCCTGTGTCCATGTGTTCTCATTGTTCAACTCCCGCCTATGAGTGAGAACATGCGGTGTTTGATCTTCTGCTCTTCTGTCAGTTTGCTGAGAATGATGGTTTCCAGGTTCATCCATGTCCCTACAAAGGACCCAAACTCATCGTTTCTGATGGCTGCATAATATTCCATGGTGTATATGTGCCACATTTTCCCTATCCAGTCTATCGTCGATGGGCATTTGGGTTGGTTCCAGGTCTTTGCTATTGTAAACAGTGCTGCAATGAACATTCGTGTACACGTGTCCTTATAGTAGAACGATTTGTAATCCTTTGGATATATACCCAGTAATGGGATTGCTGGGTCAAATGGAATTTCTATTTCTAGGTCCTTGAGGAATCGCCACACTGTCTTCCACAATGGTTGCACTAATTTACACTCCCACCAACAGTGCAAAAGTGTTCCTATTTCTCCACATCCTCTCCAGCATCTGTTGTCTCCAGATTTTTTAATGATTGCCATTCTAACCGGCGTGAGATGGTATCTCAGTGTAGTTTTGATTTGCATTTCTCTGATGACCAGTGATGATGAGCATTTTTTCATATGTTTGTTGGCCTCACGTATGTCTTCTTTTGAGAAGTGTCTGTTCATATCCTTTGCCCACTTTTGAATGGGCTTGTTAGTTTTTTTCTTGTAAATCTGCTTTAGTTCTTTGTAAATTACGGATATCAGCCCTTTGTCAGATGGGTAAACTGCAAAAATTTTTTCCCAATCTGTTGGTTGCCGATTCACTCTAATGATTGTTTCTTTTGCTGTGCAGAAGCTGTGGAGTTTGATTAGGTCCCATTTGTCTATTTTGGCTTTTGTTGTCAATGCGTTTGGCGTTTTGGTCATGAAGTCCTTGCCTACACCTACGTCCTGAATGGTTTTGCCTAGATTTTCTTCTAGGGTTTTTATGGTGTTAGGTCTTATGTTTAAGTCTTTAATCCATCTGGAGTTAATTTTAGTGTAAGGTGTCAGGAAGGGGTCCAGTTTCTGCTTTCTGCGCATGGCTAGCCAGCTTTCCCAACACCATTTATTGAACAGGGAATCCTTTCCCCATTGCTTGTTTTTGACTGGTTTGTCAAAGATCAGATGGTTGTAGATATGTTGTGTTGCCTCTGAGACCTCTGTTCTGTTCCATTGGTCTATATCTCTGTTTTGGTACCAGTACCATGCTGTTTTGATTACTGTAGCCTTGTAGTATAGTTTGAAGTCCGGTAGTGAAATGTGGCACCAGACAAGGATGCCCGCTCTCACCACTGCTATTCAATATAGTATTAGAAGTTCTAGCCAGAGCAATCAGGCAAGAAAAAGAAATAAAGGGCATTCAAATAGGAAAGGAGGAAGTCAAATTGTCACTATTTGCAGACGACATGATTGTATATCTAGAAGACCCCATCGTCTCAGCCCCAAACCTCCTGAAACTGATAAGCAAGTTCAGCAAAGTCTCAGGATACAAAATCAATGTGCAAAAATCACATGCATTCCTATACACCAGTAACAGACTTAAAGAGAGCCAAATCAAGAACAAACTTCCATTCACAATTGCCACAAAGAGAATAAAATACCTAGGAATACAACTAACAAGGAATGTAAAGGACCTCTTCAAGGAGAACTACAAGCCACTGCTCAACGAAATAAGAGAGGACACAAACAGATGGAAAAACATCCCATGTTCATGGTTAGGAAGAATCAATATCGTGAAAATGGCCATACTGCCCAAAGTAATTTACAGATTCAATGCTATCCCCATCAAGCTACCAATGACCTTCTTTGCAGAACTGGAAAAAACCACCTTAAACTTCATATGGAACCAAAAGAGAGCCCGCATAGCCAAGTCAATTCTAAGCAAAAAGAACAAAGCCGGGGGCATCACACTACCGGACTTCAAACTATACTATAATTTCGTATTTTTAATAGAGATGGGGTTTCGCCATGTGGGTCTCAAACTCCTGATCCCAGGTGATCCACCCACCTCAGCTAGGATTACAGGCATGAGCCACCACACCCAGCCCTGAATATTATCATATACTTTGGAAATGTTTTCTACATGATAGAGATTAGGTAGATAGATGACAGATAGATAGATAGATAGATAGATAGCCAGACAGACAGCCAGACAGACAGACAGACAGATACATAGATAGATTGATGATAGATAGAGATGTTGATATGGTTAATGACCACATATCTTGTGGGTGGGACATTTTACTTAAGGTCCTAAAAATTTTTTTCTTAAGTAGTCCCTGTTTATTGCATTCAGAAGATTGTTTGTGGCTTTCTGTGAATGAAAACTCAACAGATTTTTATGGACCATATTTGATGCATACAGCTGTTTAATAAGCTATTGGGTGGGATATGAATTCATTTATTTAAAAGATTTATAAAATAACACAACATTGCATAATATTGGCATAGGTGATGGAGAGAGGAAGAAAAGAAAGAACAAAGATAATTTTGGAAAATGAATCCAAAAATGAGCTTAGTAAAAAATTACACATTACAAACTTCTAAACCATTGTTCTATATGGGTTATAAATTTTTTAAGTGTTGTAGTCATGAAAATGAAAAGTCAACCTTGATCTGTGTATTATTTGGTTTAGTGCTGCTATAAAGGAATACCTGAGGATGGAGAATTTGTAAAGAAAAGATTATTTGGCTTACAGTTCTGTGGACTGTACAAAAATATGGCAGTGACATCTGCATCTGGTGAGGGCCTCAGGCTGTTTCCACCCCTGGCAGAAAGTGAAGAGGAGCTGCAGGTGTAGAGATCACATGGGGAAAGAGGAAGCAAGAGAGATGGGAGAGGCACCAGGCTCTTTTTAATAACCCACTGTCGTGGGAACTAATCAATTTCCCCAAGAACTAAGAACTTACTACCTAGAGAATGACACTAAGCCGTGGTTGAGGGATACATCTCCATGTCCCAGATATCTTTCGCTAGGCCCCATCTCCAAACACCACCACACTGGAGGATCAAATTTCAACATGAGCTTTGGAGAAGTCAAATACACCATAGCAATCAGCTTTTCAACTCATGGCAACCACAAAATAAAACTAAGCCAAATGCTATGGCAAAGCACAGCAATTCCTGATATCAAGAGAAGAAAGATTCTGAAGATACAACTTATCCACAGCTAAAAAGTTTCAGGCTTAATAAAGGAAGTGATGCAAAGAGGAAGATGGCAGTGTTCATTTATTATCATTTTTTAGATTAGAAAACTAAGAGACAATATCTGTTCATGTAACATTGCAAGCCTCTGGTTGAAAGCAACAGAAAGCAACTTGCCATTAGTCAAATCAAACCTAGGTTGATGAAACATTATAAATATTATATATAGGAATATTAAATAGGGAAAAAAAACTGCCAGATCTCATGAGAACTGGTAAAAGAAACGGAAAATCTTCTGTAAGAGAACGATTCTTTTTCTGACACTGGGAAAATGAGATTGTTTTCTCTATCCCTGAAAAACTGAATTGGTTGTCTCAGGGCTCTTATGTGCTCTTGGTGACTCTGCAGCTCTCTCTTTTCTGAAAAGCAACTTTTCTCCTTCAAATTTCTCATTTCCTTGTGTTTTGGGTTTTGCATTGTTTTGACTTTAGCTCAGCAACTTCTAGCTAATTAGTTCACTGTAAGAGGATCAGATAGCTAGGGGAGGGAGGGAGGGAGTGTGTGTGTTTGTGTGTGTGTGTGTGTGTGTGTGTGTGTGTGTGTGTGTGTGTGTGTTAAAGTGATTTCTAGAGGAAGAGGGGTCAATGGGCTGGCAAACTCTTTTCCACTATGCATTGTCATTCCAAAGTCATGATATGTATTTAAAATTTTGACCTCTAACTGAAATGAGGAAGAGAGTTTGTAAGTAGTCCACAGAAACCAGAAACTAATTTAGAGGGTCAGAATAAACTCAGGACTATGAGCAGAGGGAAGAACAATATTTCGTCTGAGTTCTGTCTTGTTAGCATACCAAACACATTTGTTGATAAAAGACGTTTTTTTTTTTCAATAAAATGCCAAGAGTAACACATGAAAAAACTCTTCTCAGTACCTCTATTAAGTAACTTTGGCAGTCAAGGAAAGGCAATTTAGGGGAGTTTTTTTTTTTTAAAGTCCTTAACTACAGAAAAAAAAAAAAAAAAGAAAAGCCCTTATATAAGGTTAATATAAAAAGACTGATCCAGGCAGTTAGAAAGGAAAACCATGCCTTTTAATAAATATGCTTACCACGCGGCAGAAGGAACTTATTTCTATGAAAGCTTGGTATCTAATTATTTCCCCAATAATTATATTTTATTGGAATTAATTAATGTTTCTTTTTATAAGACTATATTAAAAGTGTATTTTTTCCAAAATAGAGGTCAATATATGGCACCTAGGATTATGTGATATGGTTAATATCCACTAGATGGTTAGTTCAATTAATGATAAAACCAATTTGATCATTATCAAAATAATGATTATTTCACCAGTGACTATTTTCCTCAGCCTGAGACAAAAGCAAATACATTGAACGTTTCAACGATCAACAATTAATTTTGGGAACCAGACATTTATGCCTCCTGATGCGATACAATAAAAAGTACATAGCACACCAATGGAATTCTTAAAACAAAATATTTAGTTTAAGAATAATCAGGTTCATCCATGTCCCTACAAAGGACACGAACTCATCGCTTTTGATGGCTGCATAATATTCCATGGTGTATATGTGCCACATTTTCCCTGTCCAGTCTATTATCGATGGGCATTTGGGTTAATTCCAGGTCTCTGCTATTGTAAACTGTGCTGCAATGAACATTCGTGTGCATGTGTCCTTATAGTAGAATGATTTATCCATCGTTCTCAGCAAACTGACACAAGAACAGAAAATCAAACACTGCATGTTCTCACTGATAGGTGGGTGTTGAACAATGAGAACACATGGACACAGGGAGGGGAGCATCACACACTGGGGTCTGTTGGGGGGAAATAGGGGAGGGACAGTGGGGGGTGGGGAGTTGGGGAGAGATAGCATGGGGAGAAATGCCAGAAATGATGGGGAGGAAGGGAGCAAATCACACTGCCATGTGTGTATCTATGCCACAATCTTGCATGTTCTTCACATGTACCCCAAAACCTAAAATGCAATAAAAAAATAAATAAAATAAAAAATAATAAATAAAAGTTTACCATTTAAAAAAAGAATAATCAGACCTATAAATCTTATTTCTAGTTTCCAGGAAATACAGAAGATAAAAGAACAAATTAATCAAATCACCATGAGGAAACAGATACATATGCTCCTAGACTTATGAGGGAGTTATGTGCCAATAAACCCATTGTAAGCTGGAAAATTAGCAAGTTGAAAATGCATTTAATACACCTAACCTACTGAACTTAATAGCTTACCTTAAACATGCTCAGAACCCTTATATTAGCCTACAGTTGGGTAAATTCATCTAACACAAAGCCTATTTTATAATAAAGTATGAATATCTCATGTAATTTATTGAATACTGTACTGAATGTGAAAAACAGAATGTCTTACTGCTGCTGCCCAGTATTGCACATATCATAGCATGTCCCTAGCCCAGGAAAAGATCAAATTCAAAACTGGAAGTATAGTTGCTATTGAATGTGTATTGCTTTCACACCATTGTAAAGTCAAAAACTTGAAGTCCAACCATTGTAAGTTGAGAACCATCAGTACTTCCAGAAGGTAGGATGTTTTAAGGATAACTGGCCTGGTATTTTTTAAACAAGTCAGTGTCATGAAAAAAGATGTTATGACAGCTTTGGTAGATTAAAAGGATCTAGAGGTCTCACAAATAAATAGAATGTGTAATTCATGTTTAAACAACTTTAGAAGACATTTTGGGAATAATCGGAAAAATGTGAGTATAGACCAAGTGTTAGATGATATGAGAAATAGTTACTTCTTAAAAGGGTGATATTAATAATGATATTATGGTTATGTAGGAGTGTGTCTTTTTTAGTGATGTAAAGTGAATAATTTTGAAATGAAATGTCAAGAAGCCTATAATTTATTTTGAAATGCTTTAGTGAAAAATAGGTGATAAAAATATGACAAAATATTAAAAATTGTTAGTTGTAGAGCTTGGATATGTGTTCACTATGCTATTTTCAAGAAGTTTGAACATTTTCATTATAAAGAATTCTTTAAAAGAACCCAAAATTTTATAAGCTATTAGATCCTAATTCAAAAATCAGATAAACAAGAAAATATTGGGATCAGATAAATGCAGAGACTATTAGTTTCATTTTCATTCTTTCTGTCAATGAACCTACAATCTTCCATATTGTTGAGTAAGCTCAAAAGAACATTACAAATAGCTCTGGGTTCATATTCTTTCTTCATCAGTGTGCATTAATTACTTTTTTACTTAAAATTCCACTTTCATTAAATATGTTATCTTCAACTTCACAAAAAATGGAAGGGAAAACATGGCAGGTATCCTAAAAATCCGGTAAAGTTAGTGTTCTGTGAACATAAACGTGCATTATTATTCTGTTTACTGAATGACCATTCATTGGTGGTTTTACAATCTGAAAATAAGCAAACATTTTGGAAATAAATCCTGGCTGAATTCATGGAATTCTTATTTACTTCTACTGCATGGAGTCCTCCTGAGACTTGAGTTCAAGGCTTTCATATCTTCTTATTATCATAGCTTTTAGGTCACAGGTTTTCCTGATGGTAGTTTGACTGAGTTGCCCACTTTCCACCATTGATATAATTTGGTCCATGTGAGTTAATAAAATGGAAGTCATTTAGATATTGTTATGTGGGATATTACCTTGATGCAACAGTGACCTCTAAGGAGCATGCTACTTAAAGGATTATGGACCAAATTAAAATATGCAAATCAAACAATTATTGAAATAGTTGAAAACACACAATGAGAAGCAAGGGGCAAGAGATGGGGTAGGTTCACACACACAAGCGGGTAGAAGAATCACACTGCTTGAATCCTGGGGTCAGCAATGGTCTTGTCTCTCTCTGCTTATCAGCTCTCCTACTAATGGTGTACTTATAAGACCAGAACTGAGGTTCAAACAAGAAGAACCAGAGAGAAAAGGAGCCTCAAGCTAATGGCGCAAAATTGCTCTATTGCAGAGATGCATGGACAAGTGTACCTGGCCATATCTGTAGCTTGCCAGTAAACCTGCTGAAGAATCATGGTTTTATTTGCATTTCTAGGTAGAGCACATGTGGGACCTGAATGGAACTATAAACTTCCCAATGGATTGTCATTTTAGGGAATGACATAGCTGTCAGCTATGTGTAATGATTATGACTTGGTCCTTCCATTCCTTTCTATCTCTTAGCAGCCTCTTGTTTTATTTTCCCATTATATATTGCATTTAATTCATCTTTAACATATCTCATAGGTTACTAATTATAGTTAACACATCTTGGGAATTCTGCCTGTGTCTCTCAAGTGATTTGCTTACTCACTATCTGAAGTTAACCTAGTCATATGAGTTTTGCTACTATCTTCAAGCTACTAGCCTATGACTGTGCTTGACAGTTCTAATGAGTGCCAGTCATCTTATTTGTTTTACTGTGGTACTCCTGCTGGATGACAGACCTATCTAAACTTAAATTTCCACATCTGTAAAAGAAGTAGAAGTAGCAAATTCTGGAGACCAAACGTTTTGTCAACTATGCACCTTGTGCAGTTCTCATGAGGTTTAATAATGTAGAAAATGTAAAAGTAAGAAGTCTCTGTTTTCTACATTGGTGAATTAGTTGTGAATATAGAAGATGTTACATTTATCACTTTACACTTAGTAATGTTTGTTATCATGGCAATGATAGCTTCCATTGCACCAAACTGTACTGTTAAAATGCTTTGAATTAAATTACATTGGTTGATGCCCAAAGTAACCTTATAAGGTGAATTACAGAAGATAATGATGTCACTTTACAACCAAGGACATTAACATGAGAGATTAAATAGCATTGCCCCAGGAGCTGCATGTACTAATTTCACGACATTCACTGGGCCATGTCCTCACAAATAAGTATATATTACAAGGGGAACGAATTCACAGCAGGTTCTATTTTTCACATTCATTTTCTGGCCCTGATTCCACACTCACTGAACAAACGTCCAATCTAGAACTTCATTATTAGTTGAATACTCAATGTAGTCAGACAATCCAGGATGCCAGAATACTATCTATCCAAACATGGTTTTCAGTCAATATTACTACACAGAATCCTAATAAACTATAAGTTCCACGGATAAAGGTATCAAATCTGTTAAATTTATTATTTTACTCTCAGTGCTTTGCACCATGCTTGGTACATTGTTAGTATTAAAAGGGTACTTTGTTGAATAAAATGAATTAATTATAGATAAAACAATGAGTAAAATAAAACAAAACCTGATACAGAAGGCAAGATTTGCTCTTATTTAAATGTATCTGGCAAGTCAACATAGGAACTAAACCATTCCATAGTGGTAGGTCTGATGTTTTCTTCCCCTCAACTTGAACTCCCTTTTCACTATCTGCTAGGTTGAGGAGGGTCTCTTATGGCTATCCTGGTACCTAGGGGTGGTAGTTTCTGTTCAGGACTGGCATATCCTGCCATGACCTGAAGAGTGATAAGTGACAGTGATGAGTGACATCTGGTGTCATGACTACAAAGAAGATCTTAAGACTCTGAAGTGTAGCAAAGACTCATGGTACTACAAGCCAAGTTGGAAAGAACATCTTGATCTCTTTTTGGGATCTTATTTTTCTGTTTTACCACCAAATGCAATAAAAATTCACAAAGTTTATTTATAATAGTTTTCCACATTCCCCAGAATACATGGTATGGCTAACCCAGAATATACCTTTGATTTTTTCAAGTGCTATACTGTTCTCAAAATCCCTCCTCCATCCAAGCTTCTTAGAGATTCAACTCTTTTCTTTGGCAAAAGTTCTCTCCCCTGACTCTGCTTTCTCTTCTATACATGGATTTCTAGCACCTCGTTCCTTCAGTTCGTAAGCTTACATCCTTTTAGGGGAAATAATGGAAGCCTTCTCCTTTTATTCCCTCCTCTACTTTCACCCACCCTTAAATAGCCCACTGATAATAATTCAGAAAAATTGTTCATGCTTTTGACTATTGATCAATAGCAAAAGACAGCAGAAAAAAAAATTCTGGCAGCAGTGTAAATTAATACAACTGCTTTGGAAAACCATTTGGCAATATCTAATAAAAAGGAATGTATGCACACCCTAAGACCCAGAAATTCCACTCACAGGTAGATGTACAAGAGAAATGTATATATATGTTTACCAAAAAACATATGCAAGAATATAATAATGCTATTTTTAATATCTTCAATCAGAAACCTACCCAAATGTCCTTCAACAGTAAAATAGTAAATAAGCCATGATATGTTTGAACAATAGCATAGTATATAGCAATGACAATGAATAATTTGCAACTGCACACAAAAATATAGATTATTTTCACAAGTTGTTGAGTGACAGAAGCCAGGCACAAAAGAATACATACTGTATTATTCCACTTAGTAAAGTTCAAAAAAAGACAAAACTAACACATGTGGTTAGAAGTTAGTATATGGGCTACCTTTGTGGAGATGGTTGTGAATAGAAGAGACAGTTTCAAGTCCCTTGGAGGCCTTGGGAGTTCTAATGATGTTCAATTTCTTTATCTTGGGTAGGTTACAAAAGTATGTTCAGTTGTTAAAAATCTTAGATGGGCATCATTATTTCTGCACTATTTGTATGTATATTATACATCAATAAACAGTTTAAGAAGATAAAAGAAAGCCAAACAAAAATAGAAATTTTATTCTGAATGAAAAAATATTATAGGACAGTAGATACACCAGAGATTGAATAGTAATTAACATTGAAATGGATGGAAGTGAAGAAAAGAGCCATAACTTTTTAACATAAATATGATGTGCAATATCTTTGACCTTGAAAAATAACGAAATACTTCTTTCATGCCTCCTTATCTGGCACCTCCTTCTCTCATATCTGTTTACATGAAATGTGAATGCTAGTGTCAACCACATGAGAATATTAATGTATTTTTATCAACATTACTCTGAACAAAAGATGCTAGTAGTCATTTTCAAGTATACACATATAAGTGCAAATCATAGGAAAATTGACAAAATCAAAGTTCTACCAAGATTGCCTATTGTTGATTACTAACATTTTCTGATAGAAAAAGAAACTGTGATTGTCCAGTCTCCCTGAGGGTTTCTTTGTCTAATTTCTGATAGGAAAGGATTAAAATGTGAATTTGTTAGATATATAAGACATCATAAAAAGCAAAAAAATCCAACACAAAGTAGAATGACATTTTCTTTCTTTGTATTTATTTTGCTGCTTTGACCTATCAACTGCTTGATGTGCTAATAAGAAAAAAATGGAGAAGCAAGGAAAGCAGCTAATGTAGAAAGGAAGACTCAATCCCAGGATACTCAGGATTCATTCCAGTGTACTCTAGCTTCCTACACCATTTTATAAAGAATAAGACAATTTAGTCAAGACTTCTGCATGAAAGATTAGACTATCCATGTGTAACCACAGAAGTCAAAGAGAGGGCTGGTGAAGCTAAAAAGATTATCTTGAAGTTTCCTAGTATTGACATACTTTATTTGGTACTACAATTGTTAACTGTTAATCTTAAAAGCACCTTAGAGGGAGCAGTCCCAGTGTCTACATTACGCTGTTGAAGAAACGAAATAGTTTACCTCAGTGTTGAAATGTGCTTTTAGGGAAATGTGTCACCTATGAAAAATAGTGTCAAAATCTTGCACAAATTTTACTGATGTGGCATGTGAATTTCTGTAAGCTTTCCAAAATCAATGATATATAACTACATGTATCTTAGGCAAATATTAGCACTTAGATATACAGACTAAAATATTAGTCAGATCCAAATCAAAAATAAATTCAATTTCTTGGAAATAAAAGTTACGTATAACCAAATACAGTACAACCCTCTTACACTTATCCTGTGAAAGTTTCCAGATGATTAAAATATGAGAGACTCTCTGCTGGCATGTCTTTGATGTTATTGAACAGGTTGGTTAATGACACTTTATTTCTCCTCAAATGAATTTTCTCCCAAAAAAGTCATTTATTTTCTGTTAGAAAAGTTGAGTGATTTCCTTGTGCCTTACTGGACAAACCACTGTGGTGTGCTCTAACAATTCTTTCTAGCTGTAACAGAGCCTTTTGTAGTTGACTCTTCTGATGGACCTTATTTTTAGCCCCAACCTTAAATATGGGCTACTGTCTTCTGCCTTTGCTACAAGAGACAGAAACTGCCATGAAAATAAATTATAATGTTGGTACATCATGCACTGACTGGTATCATTGTTTATTTAGAAGCCGATCAATTTATCTTTCCTGAGGTGATGTAACAAGGGGCAAAGTGTATGGGCTTTGAAGTCAGAGGACTGACATTGAGACTTGGATCAGCTGCTTATTTTGCCTAAAAAAGGAAACTTCACTTCTCTAAAACATCAACTTCTTTAAATGTGAAATGAATGAGGAATATTAGAAATAATTCCAACAGTGCAGAGTAGAGTACCTGTGAGAATTCAATTACAACTATATGAAGAAGGGCTTTGTAAGTACTGAAGCACAAAACATATTAAAATGGTTGAGCAGACATATTGCAAACCTGCAGAGTCTTTTGACCCACCTCTGAGTTCACCTGCAACCGTTTCTGTGCATGAATCCTGCTTCAAACACCTGTGACTCTGCTTCTCTGCTTGAGAGTTTTCTCTGCCACTGTGGGGCCCTGCTTAAGTGCACATGGATGCAAGTGGAAGTTACAGAAAGTTAACACTCACCCCTCAGGACAACCCTCAAACAATAGGGAATCAGAGTTGGGAGACAAATGCCTTAGTCTTCCTATCACTCTCTAGGAAGATTCTGGAGTATATTTCATATAGTTTCCCTGAGGGTTCTCATGATGGTTCTGATGATTTTGCATGTCAACTTGACTGGGCTAAGGGATACCCAGATAGCTATAAAACCTTACTTCTGCATGTTTCTGTGAGGGTGTTTCTAGAAGACAATAGCATTTGAATCAGCAGACTGAGTAAAGACCACCCTCACCAATGTGGGTAGGCATCATCTAATCTACTGAGAGCCTAAATACAACAAAAATGTAGAGGAATGCAAACATCCTCTCTCTTCTTGAGCTGGGGTTCCCATTTTCTACTTTCGCCTTCCCTCAGACATAGGAGTTCCTGATTTTCAGGCCTTGGGACTAGTGATGGGAGTTATACCACCAGCTTCTCTAGTCCTTCAGCTTACAAATAGTGAAACTTCTTAGCCTCTATCATTTCATAAGCTAATTCCTATAATAAATATCTCTCTGTCTCCTCGTTCTCTCTGTGTACATACACACACACATACACACATAGCAGTACATATATATAGATTCTGTTTCTCCAGAGAACCCTGATTAATACAGTTCCCATCAGGATTGCTTCAGTTGCCCACTGCAATAACCTGTTCTTTAATGCACCTTCTATTGGCTTTTCGCCTCACTGTCCTTCCCACTCTTTCTCACTCATGTGGTGTTGGATCACCTCCCAAACAAAATATATGTCATTCAGGGCCTTAGCTCAATGTCTATTTTTGGTAGGGGTCTGAACAAATTAAGATAGTGGTAGTGGTTCTGGAATGTGCCTCGGTGAGTTAATCCTTCCATGTCCCTATTCACAACCTCAAAACCAAGGGGGAAATCTTTCTCAGCTTGTATTTCCGGGTGAAGTGTATGCTCCTTCTCTTTATCGTCTAAAGTGTCAAGATGCTGCAGCACCTGAGGTGGTTACAGAATCTATCTTTTGACTGCAGTGAGGCTTGAGAGACCAATTGTAAAATCTCAACTGAGGAATGAGACATGTGATGAGTCATTCATTTTGCTGAATGTGTTAAATGTATTTTTTGCAGATTATTTATAAGTTGTTCAAATTGTATATTTGTTCTAAACAATGACTCATCTACTCAATTCTTGTATTTTTTCAAGAAATAGTATAGAATGCTTTCTCTATATTAGACCCAGTACTAGGCACCAAGGACGTATTAGTAAAGATAGCATACATGGATCATAGTTTCATGTTCTTTTGGAATTTAGAATCTATTAGGAGAGACAGACAATACATTATCAATTAGATAACCCCCTTTTAATTATAATTATGATAAATGCCGTGAAATAGAATATATACATTCAATTAGGCTTCTGAATTAACCTCCTTTTAATTATAATTATGATAAATGCCATGAAATAGAATATATACATTCAATTAGGCTTCTGAAAATCTAGAGACCAAACACTATGCAAACCAACAAGATATAGAATTATTGATACATTCCTAGCCTTCTTGAAGTGATTAAAATACCTTATACCTATATAGTTTTATTTACCACTTTGCCTCACAGTGGAAGAATATCATGCTGTGTTATTTCTATTTCGTTATTTTCAACAGCACAATGACTGTCAATGCTATTAACTGGTTCCATAGAAACTTTACTGCTGCCTATAGTAGCAGAGTGAATTATTGACAGGGTTAATCTTCTCCCAAATAATTTAGCCCTTCTGCAATTTACAGCAATAAGTTTCTCAAGTGTGTATTTACTACAAACTTCTCCATTTTTGGCTTTTATAAAAGCTGTAGGAGACATTTGTTACCTTGTCCTGGCACCCTATGTAGTGTTAAATATAATAGTGATGGTTTAATGTCATAAAACATAGTGGGAAAGACTGCTGAGACTTGAATACAATCAATTTATTCCAATTCTAGTTTAGGTGAAAATTTATTGCTAAATTGCCTTTCTAAGAGCTGCTTTGGTTATTTAATATTGATCTCAAAATGATTAAGAAACGGAACACCATTGATTTTTAAATGAAAAAAGTCCTTATAATGAGAGTAAGAACCAGACTGCAGAGATTTTAGGTGACAGAAGTAGATTTTAATAGTCTCCATTAGTTCCTAGAGTTGAATTTGCAAGCTATATAGTTCTTTTGGTTAGGTTGGAAAGTCTAACAAGGTAAAAAAAAAGTCTAGTTTGTTAACTGTAGAACAAAAGACATGTATATAAAATTTGATATAATAAAAAAATCATGAAATAGAGCTATGTTTGACTATGGTAACCAAGGATTTAGATCTAAAGTCACTATCTCATCACTAAATCTTAGAAAACTGCTTGGGTCTGGTGGCAGACATACAATAACTCCTGTTAATTGTTGTTTTCTGAATTATTTTTTGGTTATGCCCAGGTCCTGATTTTTCTTGAGCTACGGTTGCCCACATAGTCCTTGATGTTTTAAAGTCATTTCATATCACCTAGAGAGTAAGATCAAAGAGAATTTGTGATAGACATCTTTTTGATTCAGGATCAAAACTAATTTTCTAGAGGACAAATTTATTTCATCAATAAAGCAATTAATCTGCTTTAGATGAAAATCTTTCTAGAAGTTTCCTTGCCTTTCTATTCTCAAAGAAGCAGGTTTTCTGGATCATTTTTGGCACTTCTGCTCTATTTCAGATAAAAGTCCTCTTCATAAAGAGCATGTTTGTACAACATTCCAAACAACTGTGCTTATCTATTTCCCCTATAAAAGCCTCTTCACTCCATCACTAAGAACTCTCGAATGGGCTATTGAGTTCTACTTTTACTGTTGCCTGACATAAATGATAGTTTTTCTCCTTTGGAATGAGTAAATGAATGTTTTCTCTTCATTCTTACCTATAATCCTCTATCCCCCTAGCTGTCATTCAGGACTAGATTTTTAAAAAACATTCCAATGCTAGCCAATTACACAACTTCTATCCTTGACTAGACTCAACTTATAACAAATTCCACAACCACCCTAGAAATGAAAATAAAAGAAACCTAAATAAAAATTGTTCTCATAATTTTATAATTCAATCCCAATTCCTTTGTATGATTTCTGTAACAGTTGCTGAATTCTAAAAGTAATTTTTTCCAAAGAAGCCATTAGTTTAAAACAAGTATTTGTTTATTATATACCCCTAAATTTTAATACCAGTGGTAAACTCCACCAGTAGAAATTTAATTTAAATTTAAAATAATGATGTTTCCTGAGTTACCTCATCTCTGTGCAGGTATATGCATTAATATGCCACCTATATTCGATTTACTTTATATAGGTGGGTGACTAGAAATAAGATAAAAATAGAAGCTCAGAAAAGAAAATCAAAATAAAATGACAATTTTATAATCTAATTTTGCTTAACTTATACAAAGGTCTGAATTCAATCTTCACCTTCCACCTGAGGTAAACAATATTTACATCATATCTTTGAGCCATGTGTTGTGTTAGCGATAAAGGGCTTGAAAGAGAAAGAAAAGTAAATTGACTGCAGGCTTTGTTTTCTCTGGAACACATTCAATGTTCCAGTTTCAAAGGACAACAGCAGTGGTAATCTCTGCAATTGCTAATTAACATTTCATCATCAGGTCTCACATCTTGGTCATTCATTATTACTTACACAAATGGTGTGCTTTGGGCTTAGTTTTCATTCTTAAGTTTTTTAAGTTGGAAATCAAAGTACATTTGACCTTATTCAAGTGTATTTGAAGAGGAAAGAGGTGGAGCAAGATGGCTGAACAGAACTTTGCCATGATTGTCCCCCCTGCAGGAACGCCAAATTGAAGAACTATCACTACAAAACAAAAACAAAAACAAAAAACCGACAACAAAAAACAGCTTCATAAGAACAAAATATCAGGTGAGTGATACAATATCTGGTTTTAATATTATATCAAGGAAAGAGGCACTGAAGAAGGTAGGAAATACATTATTGAATTGCTTACATCACTCCTCTACCATTCCCTGAGAGTAGCCTTGAGGAATGGAAAGAATATCTGTGCACTTGTGGGAAGGAGAGTGTAGTGCTTGTGGGACTTTGCATTGGAACTCAGTGCTGTTCTGTCACAGCAGAAAGCAATATGGGGCAGAACTCAGCCAGAGCTAATGAAGGAAACATTTAGACAAGCCCTAGCCAGCAGAGAATTGTCCATCCCGGTAATTCCGGCAAGCCTCACCACCATGCACCCAAGTCCTCTCGGCCTCTGAATAAACTCAAAAGGCAGTTCAGCCAACAAGGCCTGTAATTCCTGAGCAAGTCCTGGTGCTGTCCTGGACTCAGAGCCAGTGGACTTAGGGTACAGATGATCTACTGAGATACCAGCTGGACCACCAAGAGAGTGCTTGCAGTTCGCCTCCCCCAATCCCGGACAGCACAGCTTGCAGCTCTGGGAGAGACCCTTTTTGCCATTTGAGGAGAGAAGAGGAAAGAGTAAAGAGGACTTTCTCTTGCAACTTGGATACCAGCTCAGCCACAGTAGGACAGGGCACCAGGCACTCCCGAGGACCCCATTCCAAGCGCTAGTTTCTTGACAACACTTCTAGATACACCATGGACCAAAAGGTAACCTGCTGTTTTGAAGAGAAGGATCCAGTACTGGCAGAATTTATCACTTGCTGAAAAAAAAAACCCTTGGGCCCTGAGAAGACATCAGTAGTAGCCAGGCAGTATTCCCTGTGGACCTTGGGTGAGACTCACAGCCTTGCTGGCACCAGGTGTGACCCAGCACATTCCCAGCTATGGTGGCTACAGGGTGAGTTGCCTTCTATTTGAGGAAACAAGAGGGAAGAGTAAAAGAAACTTTGTCTTGCAGCTTGTGTACCAGCTTGGCTGCAGTTGAGTAGAGCACCAAGCAGGCTCCTGCAGTCCCTGATTCCAGGCCTTGGCTCCTGTACAGTATTTCTGGACCTTCCCTGGGCTAAAGAGGAGCCCCATGCTTTGAAGGGAGAGACCCAGACCTGGTGGGATTCACCAAAAACTGACTGAAGAGCCCTTGGGACTTGAATGAACGTTGATTGTAGCCAGGTTGTACTTGCCATGGGCATGGGGTGGTGGTAGCCACTGGAAAAAAATCCTTCTGCTTAAGGAAAGGAAAGGGAAGACTGGGAAGGACATTGTCTTAAAGCTCATGTGCCACTTCAGCCACAGTGGAGTGAAATAGAGCATCAAGTAGAGTCCTAAGGTCCTTAACTCCAGGCCCTGGCTTCCAGATGGCAACTCTGGACTCCCCCTTGGCCCAAGGGAAGCTCACCATCCTGAAGGAAAGAGCACAAACCTGGCTAGCTTTGCCACCGTGGGTTGTAGAGCCTTTGGGCCTGGAGAGAGCATCAGTGGTAGCCAGGCCGTGGTTTACCATGGGTCTTGGGCAAGACCTAGTGCTGTGCTGGTTTTGATTCTAACCCAGTGCAGTTCCAGTGGTGGTGGCCACAGGGGTACTTGGGTCACTCCACCCTAGGTCCAGGAAGCTCAGCACAGAGAGAAACTTCATTTGTTTGGGAGAAAGTAAGAGAACAACAAGAGTATCTACCTGGTAATCCAGAGAATTATTCTAAATCTTATCCAGTACCACCAAGGTGGTACTTCCATGTGTCTGCAAGAACCACAGCATCACTGGGCTTGTAGTGACCCCTAATGCAAATATGGCTTCGATCACAACACTGAAGCACCTTCTAATACCTGGAAAGTCTTCCAAAGAAGGATGGGTGCAAATAAGCCCAGACTGAAAAGACCAAAATAAATACCTAACTCTTCAATTCCCAGACAACAAGCATCCACAAACATTAAGACCAACCAGGATGCCCTCACTAAATAAACTAAATAAGGTACCAGAGACTAATGCCAGAGTGACAGAGATATATGACCTTTCAGATAGAGAATTCAAAATAGCTATGTTGAGGAAGCTCAATGAAAATCAAGATAACACAGACAAAACAAATTCAGAATCGTATCAGATTAATGAAGAGATTGAAATAATTAAAAAGAATCTAGCAGAAATTCTGGAGCTAAACTTTTAACTGACCTACTGAAGAGTGTATCAGGATCTCTCAACAAAGTACTTGATCAAGCAGAAGAAAGAATTAGAGAGCTTGAAGACAGGCTATTTGAAAACACACAGTCAGAGGAGACAAAAGAAAAAATAATAAAAAAGAGTGAGGCATGCCTATAAGATCTAGAAAACAGCCTCAAAAGGGCAAATCTAAGAATTATTGGCCTTAAAGAGGAGGTAAAGAAAGAGATACGGGTAGACAGTTTATTCAAAGGGATAATAACAGAGAACTTCCCAAACCTAGAGAACGATATCAATATCCAAGTATAAGAAGGTTATATAACACCAAGCAGATTTAACACCAAGAAGACTACCTCAAGTCATTTAATAAGTGAACTTCTAAAGGTCAACAATAAAGAAAGGATTCTAAGAGTGGCAAGAGAAAAGAAATAAACAACATCAAATAGAGCTCCAATATGTCTGGCACCTGACTTTTCAGTGGCAACCTTATAGGCCGGAAGAGAGTGGCATGATGTATTTAAAGTGCTGAAGGAAAATAAACTTTTACCCTAGAATAGTATATCTGGTGAAAATATCCTTCAAACATGCAGGAGCTCCATTACATCTGGCAGCAAACTTTTTAGTAGAAATGTTGCAGGCCAGAAGAGAATGACATGACATATTTGAAGGAAAGAGAAATGCTTTTATCCTAGAATAGTATATGCAGTGAAAATATTCTTCAAACATGAAGAAAAAATACAGGCTTTCTCAGACAAACAAAAGCTAAGGGATTTCATCAACACCAGGCCTGTCCTACAAGAAATGCTAAAGGGAGTTCTTCAATCTGAAAGAAAAGGACTTTAATGGACAATAAGAAGTCACCTAAAGGTACAAAACTCACTAGAAATGGTAAGAACACACACACAAAAAAACCCACAAAATATTATAACACTACAATTGTGGTGTATAAACTACTTATATCTTGAGTATAAAGACTAAAAGATGAGCCTGTCAAAAATAATAATTACAGCAAATTTTCAAGACATAGTATAGTAAGATATAAATGGAAGCAACAAAAAGTTAAAACACAGAGGCATAAAGTTAAAGTGTAGAGTTTTCCCTTTGCTTGTTTGTTTCTGCAATCAGGGTTAAAGTTATCAGTTAAAATCATATATTATTGGCAAGCGTCATGGTAACCTCAAATCAGAAAACCTACAATAAATACATAAGAAATTAAAAGTAAGAAATTAAAACATACAACCTGAGAAAATCAAAAGCATTTGAAGAGGTACTTTATTATTTGAGGTTTCATATCTTATTGTCACCTTTTTGTGGTTTACACTTAATAGCAAATTTCTGTAGCTCTAAGTCCTAGACTGTATTCATATGCCCATATCATTCCATTCACATTATGGTCAATAAATAATAGTTTAAAATGTCAATAGCAATGATGATGAATATAATTCTAAGTGACTGCTGATGTAATAGTAATCATTTTCTTTAATATTCCCTTCTTTGAGCCTCCTTCTTTATCATCGTGTTACAGTGAAACCTTTCCAAGTTAGTATGGCATTACACATTTTATTAAGTGGATTCTGATTTAAAGGACACAGTGATAAAGATTGCAGTTAAGAGGAATCATAACAAAGACAGGAGATTATTTAAATGAATGTTATGATTAGGAAGTACATTGATAAGGACATCAGAATTTGACAGATAGGAGATTAACAAAACCTACCATAGAAATGTAATCCATTTGAAGAACAGGAAGTTTTATTTTGATTTTAATGATTATTATAGAGTAAGAATCTAAAAGAGTTGGAAGGGAAAAAATCGAAGCAATCCTCATTTTCCTTCTATTGTTTCTCAAGGGCACGAGAACTATAGCAGTATCTGAAGCCAGGATTCAGAAAAGGTATTAATCAGTCCCTGAAACTGCTACTCCCAGATCCAGGTAACTGGAGGCCCAGCAGCTCAGCCCAGAGCTCTGAGCCCAACATTGCCACTGTAGAGAATGGCTGTGCTCCAAATCATTCTCACCATCGTGAGGATCATTCCACTTTTTTCCTGTGGAATCATTATTTTTTGTTTGTATGTTTTGCTCAAAACAAACATATGAAAAAATGCTCATCATCACTGGTCATTAGAGAAATGCAAATTAAAACTACATTGAGATACCATCTCACACCAGTTAGAATGGTGATCATTAAAAAATCTGGAGACAACAGATGCTGGAGAGGATGTGGAGAAATAGGAACACTTTTACACTGTTGTTGGGAGTGTAAATTAGTTCAACCATTGTGGAAGACAGTGTGGCGATTCCTCAAGAGCCTAGAAATAGAAATTCCATTTGACCCAGCAATCCCATTACTGGGTATATATCCATAGGATTATAAATCGATCTATTTTAAAGACACATGCACACGTATGTTCATTGCAGCACCGTTTACAATAGCAAAGACCCGGAACCAACCCAAATGCCCATTGATAATAGACTGGACAGGGAAAATGTGGCACATATACACCATGGAATATTATGCAGCCATAAAAAACAATGAGTTTGTGTCCTTTGTAGGGACATGGATGAATCTGGAAACCATCATTGTCAGCAAACTGACCCAAGAACAGAAAATCAAACACCGCATGTTCTCACTCATAGGTGGGTGTTGAACAATGAAAACACAGGGACACAGGGAGGGGAGCTTCACACACTGGGGTCTGTTGGTGGGGACTAGGGGAGGGTCAGCGGAGGGTAGGGAGTTGGGGAAGGATAACATGGAGAGAAATGCCAGATATAGGTGACGGGGATGGAGGCAGCAAAACACATTGCCATGTATATACCTATGAAACAATCCTGCATGTTCTGCACATGTACCCCAGAACCTAACATGCAATAATATATATATATATATATATATATATATATATATATGAAAATGTGGCACATATATACCATGGATTGCTATGCAGCCATAAAAAAGGATGAATTCATGTCCTTTACAGCGACATGGATGAATCTGGAAACCATCATTCTCAGCAAACAGACACAAGAACAGAAAACCAAATACCACATGTTCTCACTCATAAGTGAGAACAATGAGAACACATGGACACAGGGAGGGAAACACCACACACTGGGGTCTTTTAGGGGGTGGGGGGATTGGGGAGGGATAACATTAGGAGAAATACCTAATGTAGGTGACATGACAGGGGGTTGGAGGCAGCAAACCACCATGGCATATGTATATCTATGTAACAATCTTGCAAGATCTGCACATGTACCCCAGAACTTAAAGTAAAATTTTAAAAAAATGTTTTACTTCATAGGAGGAAATTTTGGCTAGGGCTGATTCATCATCAGTGAGAATGGCAGTGACTTCTGTGCTTTGGAATCTCAGACAAGAGTCAAATCCTTTCAAATTCCAGAGAATTGTATTTTTTCCTTCTTTCTATGGTACCTAATCACAACTTCTGGACAAGCGTGTGTGTGTGTGTGTGTGTGTGTGTGTGTGTGTGCAGTGTTGGATGGTTTGAACTTGTGAGGGGAGAGAAGAGTGTAGGTAAGTGAGAAAAGGAGACTCCTCAAGTACATGCTTTTGGTGTACCACCTATTATTCCTTCAAAGCATCTTAATGCTAAATTTCTAATTGCCAACACCTGAATTGCTTTGCCTGAGAAATTTCTTGGGTCTTCAGAGACTGCTTTATTAACCTTTAGAAAAACCTTCCAAGTGCCCTGGAGTCATCCTTACCCCTACCATATGCTAGATATAGGTCCTTCTATGACAAATAACAGTTGGACCAGTTCCTCATGTAGAATACCTCTGAATGTCCATTCTACACCATCTCCTGGAGTTTCTAGTTGCCTTATGCTCCAGTTTTATGAAAATTTTGATCTATGTAATAGCATAATAAGATAGATGACCAAAATAACAGGCAAAGCTTTTAGAAAGGTAAGAAATAACTATTATATGCAAATACGTACTTAATAACCTAAGAAAATCAACTGGAAATCTTTTAGAATTAAAGAGTTCCATAAAATGCCAGGATAAAGATAAATACACAGAAATAAATCACTTGCACACCTACCAGAAAATATTATTGAAGTTAAAAGATTAAATCAATAATAGCATCAAATATTATAAAACCTAAAAGGCACAATTCTAACAAGAAAATGCAGTCTCTGTATGAGTGTGCATACTACTGAAAATTTACCAAAGAGGAGAAAATATTTAGAGAAAAAATGAAGTAATATACCATATAGCTGAAAGAGAAAATGCTCTAGAGATTGCATTTTTTGACCAAATTTATTTACAGTTTTAACAGAATTTCATTCAAAATTCTTGTCTTTGTAAATTGACACAATTATTTTAGTTTAGCCAAAAGAGGAAATAGGCAATAACAATTGAAATAATAAAAGAAAATCACCAAGGTTTCAAAACTTACCATAAAGCTACAGTAATCAAGGCAATACTGGCAGAAGGCTAGACACATAGATCAATGGACTAGAATAGAGAGCCCAGAAGTAAACCCACAAAAATATGGTTAATTGCAAGCACCACATGTTTTCACTCATAAGTGGAAGCTTAGCAATTAGAACACATGGACTTAGGGAGGGGAACATCGCACACTGGGGCCTGTCGAGCATAGGAGGGTAGGGTAGGGATAGTTTTAGGAGAAATACCTACTGTAGATAACAAGTTGATGGTTGAAACAAACCATCATGGCACATGTATACCTATGTAACAAAACTGCACATTCTGCACACGTATCCTAGAACTTAAAGTATAATTTTTAAAAATACGGTTAATTGATTTTTTAATTGAAAGTTTTATTGTATTAATTATAAATTCACTATAGTTTTAAGAACTAATACAAGTAAATCCCTTGTACCCTTCACCTAGTTTCTCCCAATAGTAAAATTTTACAAAACTGTAGCAAAATATCAAAGCCAGAATCCATCAATCTTATTCAGATTTCCCTGGTTTTACTTGTATTCAAGTATGTGTGTATATGTGTATGTTGTTCTATACAATGTACTCACATGTAGGTTCATGTATCTATCACCACTTTAGGATACAAAATAGTTCCATCACCAAAGCATCCCTTGTGTTTGCCCATTTATAACCACAGTTACCACTTTCCTGATGCCACCAAACACCCTGTTCCTAAACCTGGCAGCCACTAACCTGTCACTATTTCCATAACTTTGTCATTTCAAGAAGATCACATAAATGAACTTTTCAATACGTAATCTTTTGTGATTGGCTTTTCAGACTCATTAAAACCCCAGGAAATGGTGTAGAATGGACAGCTCAGAGGCATTCCATCTAAGAAACTGGGGTAGTTACATTCCGACTCCTGTTCATTATATAGAGGCCTAAATTGGCACATGGGCAAGGGCATTTAAAGCCTTTTTTTCATTGGAGATTTGTCCAAGTTGTTGAGTATATCAAGTTGGTTTTTTTTGTTGTTACTGAGTAGTATTCCATGGCATGGATGCGTCACCATTTGTTTAACTATTTACTTGTTGGACCACATTCAGGCTGATCCCAGTTTTTGCTTATTATGAATAAAACTGCTATGGACATTCTTGTACAGATTTTTGTTGTAAACATAAGTTTCATTTCTCTGGGATAAATGCCAATAGTGCAATTGCTAGTTTGCATATTAACTGCATGTTTATACTTTAATTATATCTTTAGCTTTATAAAAATCTACCAAGCACTTTTTGAGAGTGGTTGTACCATTTTATATTCATTCCCACCAGTAATGTGCAAGTGATCCAGTTTCTTCTCATCTTTATCACCATTCAGTGTTGTCTCTATTTTAGCCATTATAATAAATGCACAGTGATATGTTATTTTGCATTTTAGATCATTTGGATAACTTAGTTTTAATTTGCATCAATGGATGCTGATGTGGAATATGTTTATGTGCTCATTAGCCACCTGTATGCCCTCTGTGGTGAAATGTCTCTTCAAGTCTTTTGATCATTTTTGAGTTGGATTTTTTTTTGAATTTTTACTGTTGAGTTTTATGAGTTCTTTATATATTCTAAATACTAGTCCTTTGTCATATATGTGACTTGCAAATATTTTCTCTCAGTCTGTAACTTCTCTTTCCATTCTGTCCATGTGGACTTTCACAGAGCAAAAGTTTTTAATTTTGAGGAAGTCCGGTTTATCAGTGCTTCCTCTTGCTGATGGTGCTTTTGGTGTCAAGTCTAAGAACTTTTTTGCCTAGCCTTAAATCCTAAGATTTTATCCAATGTGTTTTCTAACAGTTTTATAGATTTACATTTTACATTTAAATCCATTGATCTATATTGAGTTAATTTTTGTATAAGATATGAGATTTATGTGGAGGCTTTTGCAAAGGCTCTCCTTCCTCCATTGAATTGCTTTTGCATCTTTGCCAAAAATCAGTTGAGCATATCTGTATGGGTCTATTTCTGTGTGATCTATTCTCTTTCATTTATATATTTCTCTCTCCCTTCACCAATACCACATTATCTTGATTAATGTAGCTGTATAGCAAGCTTTAGTGTATGGTAGAGTGATTTGTCCCACTTTATTCTTCTTTGTCAAGATTGTTTTACCTATTACAGGGTGTACACCTTCCATATAACTTCAGTGTAAGCTTGTCTATGTCTACAATAAACTTTTCTGACATTTTTATAGAGCTTGCATTAAGCTTATAGACCAATATAGGGAGAATTTACAACTTTACTCATGTAAATTGATTGATATTGATTGATGTTGAGTCCTTCAATCAAAGAACATGGTATATCTCTCCATTTATTTAGGTCTTATTTGATTTACTTTATCAGCATTTTGTAATTTAAAGCATACAGACCCTGTATATGTTTTGTTAAGTGTATACCTAAGAATTTTATTTTCTTTAGGCAACTGTAAATAGTGTATTGTATTTTTAATTTCAGTTTCCTCACACTCATGTTAATTTTGTACCCTGCAACCTTGCTGAATTTGTTTACTAGTTTTAGGAGTTTGCTGGTGGATTCCCTGGGATCTCTACACAGACAGTCATGTCACCTGCAAATATCAATAGGTTATTTTCTTTTCCAGTCTGCAGTCCTTTTCTTTCTTTTCTTGCATGTTACAGTGGCTAGATCTTTCAGTGCTATGTTGACTTAGAGTGGTGAGAATAGATATGATTGCCTTGTTTCTAATCTTAGAGGAAAAACAATTAGCCTTTCACCATTAAGTATGATGTTAGCTAGGTTTCCTATAGATGCTTTTTATGAAATTAAGGTAATTTCTTCCTATTTCTAACTTGCTGAGAATTTTTGCCTTGAATGTGGATTTTTTTTGAAATAATTTTCTGTGTCAATTGATATGATTATTCTTATTTAGCCTGTTGATATGGTGGATTCCATTGACTGATTTTTAATATTAAACCAGCTTTATATACCTGCAATAAATCCCCTTTGGTCACAGTATATGTTCTTTTTATGAATTGTTCTGTTTTATTTGTTTTAATGTTTTGTTGATGCTTTTTGCATCTACGTTTATGAGATATATTGGTCTACAGATTACTTCTTTTGCATTATCATTGTCTGGTTTTGGTAGCAGTGTAACACTGTTCTCATAAAATGAATTTGGAATAAGTTAGGACATGTTTCTGCCTCTTCTATTTTCGAGACAAGATTGTGCAAAATTAGTGTTGATTCTTATTTTATATGTTTGGTAAAAATCTCTAGTAAAACCATGTTTGCCTAGAGAGTTCTCTTTCTGGAGCTTTTTAATTATAAGTTTAATTTCTTTAATGGTTTTTAGGCTACTTAGCTGATCTATTTCATCTTGTTTGAGTTTTGGGGATTTGTGATCTTCAAAAAATTAATTCACTTGTAAAATGTATAATCATAAATTTATGCAAAGGGTTTCCTTTTAATGGCTAAAAGACATGTAGTGTTATCCCTTGTTGCATCCTTGATTTTGGTGGTTTGTGTTTTCTTTATTCTTATTATTGTCAGTATTTTCTATGATTTGAATGTTTGTATCCCTTGTCAATTCATACCTTGAAACCTAATCACCAATGTGATGGTAATCAGAGGCAGGAAGAGAGGTAAACTAGATGATGAACAGGAGATTCCCCAGCATCACTCCCTCCACAAAAATAAAACAAGAAACAATTCAAAACAAGAATACCACCTCACATTTTGTAGAACTCAGGAAAGAAGCAGAACAACTTTTAGAGCTCACAGAATTGAGAGAAGCCATCATCAGTAACAGAAATGGTCATATCACACTGTACTTTCCCCTGCCCCAAGCCAGCATAATGTCACTCACAGAGAATTTCCCCTAACTTATGGTTTCTTGGGCAATAGGAGGGAAGTGAAGGAGAATGTTCAATCTCCCCACGAATCTGGGAGTCTTTGTGGGAAGCCTACTCTGATTCTATCACACAGAAAGTATTTGGCATTCCAGGAGGGCTGAACCACTGGGATGACTGTGGACAAAGAGCAGGGATCTGATTGTAGTGACTATCATGCAGATATTGATGGTTACTCTGAGCTCTGATAATCAGGAATGTCACATTTAAACAACTGGCTGGAGCCATAGGGTTGCAGGGAACACAATCTTGAGAAACTTGAATCCCTGGCCAGATTTTACACAAATTCCAGGTGCTTGTGTGGAGTCTTCCCCTAGCCGCTAACAACTAAAATGTCAGGATTAAGTTCCAGTGGGCACTTAAGTATTCTCCAGACTGGGAAACAATGGCAGGGTAGGCAGCTGCTTCCCATTTTGACTATAAATCCTCCCCAGAATGGGAAGAAATAACAGGCCAATATTTAAGTTCCAAAACTAAGTAGTAAAGGTCTACCACCACCAATGAACACCTGCAAAAACTAAAAGAGGTAGTTGTCCTCTTAACTAAGTAGGCATTATTGTAAAGACACAAGAATTGCTAAACCTCAAGGAAATATGACACCACCAAAAGGGACCAAGTTTCAATAATGGATCCAAAAAAATTGAAGATCTATGAAATGTCAAACAGGAAATTCAGGATTATCCTTTAAAAGGAGTTTGGGGAATCAAAAGAAAATATGAATAGAAAACCAAATAAAATTTGGAAAATGATTCAGAAACAAAAAAAAAATATTTGAGGAATAAATAGAAATAATTAGGGAAAACAAAGTCATAGAAATAATTCATAATTGAACTTAAAACTCATTAGAAAATTTCAACAGATGATTTGCTCAAACAGAATGAATTAGCAAGCTTGAAGACAAAACATACAAAATTCCTCAATCAGAGGAGAAAAAAAACAAAAAAAACAAAAGAAGTCCTATGAGAATTATGGGACACCGTCAAGTAAACTAACCCCTGCATAATATTTCCAAAGGAGATGAGGGAGAGAAAAAGTCCCACAAAGCATAATAAGGAAATAATAGCTGAAAATTTCCCAAATCTAAAGAAAGATTACACCATCCAAGCACAGAAAGGTCAAAGGTCACTAATCAAATTAAACCAAACAGGAAATCCTTAAGGCATATTATAATCAAATTAGCAAAAATCAAAGGCAAAGAAAGAATATATAAACCAGCAAGAGCGAAGAAACAGATCACATTAAACAGAGTCAAAATGAATTTTAGTGGATTTCTCAGCAGAAACCCTACAATTCAAGAGAGACAGGGGTGCTATATTCAAAATATGCAGGAAAAGAAAACAAACTGAAACTTCCAAACAAGAATAGTAACCAGCAAAGCTATTCTTCCAATAGGAAGGAAGGTAAGGATTTTTCCAGATAAACAAAACCTGAAGGAATTAATCAGCACCAGACTTGTCTTACAAGAAATGAGGAAGTTCTTCAATCTGAAAGAAGTGGACACTAACGTGTAACAACAACAGTAACAACAAAGACATATGAAGGTACAAAACTCACTGGGAAACGAAAGACAACAGACATATTCAGAATACTCTAGAGTTGAGGATGGAGCAAAATGGCAGAATACAGGCCTCCACCAATCATCCTCCCATGGTAACAGCAAATTTAACAACTCTCTAGAAAAAGAAAAAGGCATCTTAATAAGAACTAAAAATTAGGTAACAGCTCAGCCACAGTGGGAGATGGGTTAAGCACCAAGCCAGTGCTTGGAGTTCCTGTTTCCATGCCTTGGCTCTTAGAGAGCATTTCTGGATTTGCCCTGGCCCAGAGGAAAACACACATCTCTGGAGGTTGAGTCTCAGAGCTGGCAACAATCAACATAAGCTTACTGAAGAAGCTTTGGGCTTTAAGAGAACATCAGTTGTAGCCTGGAAGTACTCCCCATGGGCATTTGGTGGAGACAGGCTTCTCTAACTCTGGAAGAAAGAGTTGGAAGGACTTTGTCCCATGGTTTGAGTGCCAGCTTAGGCACAGTAGAATAGAGCACTCAGTAAATTCCAAAGGTTCTGGACTCCAGGTACTGGTTCCTGAATGGCATCTCCAAATCTGCCTAAAGCTTGCTGGAACTTGCCACCCTACAGGGAAAGACAGAAGCCTAACTATCTTTGCCACCTGTTGATTGTAGAGTGCTAGGGCCTAGAGAGCACATAGGCAATAACCAGATAGTAGTAACAGCAGGCCTTGGGGGAAACCCAGTGCTGTTCTGGCCTCATGTCTAAAGCAGTTCAGTACCATTCATGGTGGCCACAGGGGTGCTTGTGTCACCCCATTCCTAAAGCCAGATGGCTCAACAAAGAGAGATAGAGACTGGGAGAAAGTAAGAGAACAGTAAGAGTATCTGCCTGGTAATCCAGAGAATTATTCCAGATACTACATAAGACCTCCAAGGTGGTACCTCCATGAGTCTGTAAGAACCACAACACTACTGGGCTTGGGGTGCCCCCAGTGCATTTATGGCTTACATCGCAATATCCAAGTGTCTTCAACTACCTAGAAAGTCTTCCTAAGAAGGATGGGTACAAACAAGTCCAGAATGAAAAGACTGAAATAAATATCTAACTCTTCAATTCCCAGACAATGACAAACATCCACAAGCATCAAGACCAATCAGGAAAACATGACCTCACCAAACAAAATAAGTAAGTCACCAGGTACCAATTCTGTATAAACAGAGATGTATGATCTTTCAGACAGAGAATTCAAAATAGCTGTTTTTGAGGAAGATCAACGAAATTCAAGGTAACACCGAGAAGGAATTCAGAATCCTATACAATAAGTTTAACAAAGAGATTGAAATAATTTAAAAGAATCAAGCTGAAATTCTGGAGCTGAAAAATGCAATTGGCATACTAAAGAATGCATTGGGGTCTTTAAAGAAAAGAATTGATCAAGCAGAAGAAAGAATTAGTGAGCTCGAAGACAGGCTATTTAGAAATACACAGGAGAGACAAAAGAAAAAAGAATAAAAAAGAATGAAACATGCCTATAAGATCTAGAAAATCACCTCAATAAGGTAAATCTAAGAGTTATTAATCTTATAGAGGAGGTAGAGAAAGAGATAGAGGTAGAAAGTTTATTCAAAGGGATGACAATAGAGAACTTTTCAAACCTAGAGAAAAGTATCAATATTCAGGTACAAAATGGTTATAGAACATCAAGCAGATTTAATCCAAAGAAGACTACCTCAGGGCATTTAATAATCAAATCTCCCAAATGTGAAAGATAAAGAGAAGTTCCTAATAGCAGCAAGAGAAAAGAAATAAGTAACATATAGTGGAGCTCCAATACATCTTGCAGCAGATTCAGTGGAAACTTTACAGATCAAGAGAGGGTGGCATGACATATTTGAAGTGCTGAAGGAAAAAAACAAAACACCTTTTACACTGGAATAGTATGTCTGGTAAAAAAGAAAAAAAAATCTGTCTGTAATACCAGCACTTTGGGAGGCCAAGGCAGGTGGGTCGCCTGAGGTCAGGAATTTAAGACCAGCCTGACCAATGTGGTGAACTCCCATCTCTACTAAAAATACAAAAATTAGCCAGGCATGGTGGCAGGTGCCTGTAGTCCCGGCTACTCTGAAAACTGACACAGGAGAATTGCTTGAACCTGGGAGTCAGAGGATGCAGTGAGCCAAGATCATGCCACTGCACTCTAGCCTGGGCAACAGAGTGAAATTATTTCTGAAAAAAAAATCCTTCAAACATGAAGAAGAAACAAAAGCTGGGGGATTTCGTCAACACCAGACTTGCCCAATAAGAAATGCTAAAGAGAGTTCTTCAATCTGAAAGAAAAGGATGTTAATGAGCAGTAAGAAATCATCTGAAAGTACAAAATTCGCTGGCAATAATAAGTATACAGGAAAACACAGAATATCATAATACTGGTATATAAACTACTTCTTATCTCAGGAAACAGACTAAATGTTGAACCAAAAAAAAATAATAACTACAACAACTTTTCAAAACAGTGACAGTACAATAAGATATATAGAGAACAAAAAGCTAAAAAGTCTGGTCATAAAGTTAAAATATAGAGTTTTCTTCAGCTTTCTTTTTGCTTGCTTGTTTGTTTTTGCAATCAGTGTTAAGTTGTCATCAGTTTAAAAGAATGGGATATATGATAATATTTACATGCTTCATGGAAACCTCAAACAAAAACATACAACAGATACACAAGAAATAAAAAGCAAGAAATTAAAACATCCCACCAGAGAAAATAATTTTCCCTAATGGAAAGATAGAAATGAAGAAAAGAAGAGAAGACTACAAAACTACAAGAATACAAATAGTGGTAGAAGCAAGTCCATACTTACCAATAATAACATTGAATATAAATAAACTAAATTTTCCAATCAACATACATAGAGTGGCTCAATGGATTAAAAAAAAAAATAAGACCACATGACCTGTTGCCTACAAGAAACACACTTCACCTATAAAGGCACACATAGACTGAAAATTAAGTGGTGGAAAAAACATTCCATGCCATTGGAAACCAAAAGTAGCTGGAGTATTTGTACTTGTACCAGACAAAGTAGATTTCAAGACTGAAAGTATAAAAGGAGACAAATAATGTTATTATATAATGATAAAGGCATCAATTCAGTAAGAAAATATAAAAATTAGAAATATAATATGAACTCAACACTAGGGCACACAGATGCTATCATATAGATATTCAAAGCACATACAGATATTAGAATGTACAGATATAACATACAGATATTAGAAGTAATTATTATAATATACATATACTATAATATTCAGATAGTAGAAGCAAATATTATTAGAGCTACAGAGAGAGATAGACGCCCAATACAATAATAGCTGGAGACATCAACACTACACTTTCAGCATTGAAAAGATCTCCCAGAAAGAAAAGAGACAGAGAAATATTGGATGTAATCTGCACTATAGACCAAATGGACCTAACAGATATTTACAGACTATTTCATCCAATGGCTACAGAATATACATTCTTCTCCTTAGCACATGGATTAGTCTCAAGGATAGACCATATGTTAAGTCACAAAACAAGTCTCAAAACATTCAAAAAATTGAAATAATATTAATCATTGTCTCTAACCACAATTAAATAAAACTGGAAATCATTAACAAGAGGAAGTTGGGAACTATAAAAACTCATGAGATTTTTAAAATATACTCCTGAATGACCAGTGGGTTAATGAAGAAATTAAGAAGTCCACTGAAAAATCTCTTGAAACAAATGACAATGGAAACACAACATACAAAAACCTATGGGATACAGCAAAAACAGTACTACAAGGGAAGTTTATAGCAAAGCACCTCCATTAAAAAAGTAAAAGAAAATTCAAACAACCTAGTGATGTATCATAAATAACTAGAAAACAAATAGCTAATTAAAACCAAAATTAGTAGAAAAAAAGAAATATAAACATCAGAACAGAAATAAATGAAATGAAAGAAAACAATACAAATGATTGAAGAAATGAAAAGCTGGCTTTTGGAGAAGATAAACAAAACTGACAGACTTTTTGCCAGACTAAGAAAAGAGAAGACTCAAAATCAGAGAAGAAAAAGGAGACATTACAACCGATACCATATAAATTCATAGGAGTTTTAGTGGTTACTATGAGTAACTATATGTCAATAAATTGGAGAACCTAGAAGAAATGAATAAATTCCTAGATACATGTAACCTGCCAAGGTAGAACCATGAAGAAATTCAAAACTTGAACAGGTCAAAAACAACCAATAAAACCAAAGCCTTAAAAAGTCTCCCTGTAAAGAAAAGCCTAGGACTCGATGGCTTCACTGTTGCATTCTACCAAACATTAAAGAAGAACTAATACCAATTCTACTCAAACTATTCCAAAAAAGCAGAGGAAGAAGGAATACTTCCAAACTCATTCTACAAGGCCAGTATTATCCTGAAACCAAGACCAAAGACATATCAAAAAAGAAAAGCTACAGGCCAATATATCTGATGAATATTGATGCAAAAATCCTCAACAAAATACTAGGAAACCAAATTCAACAACACACTAAAATGATTATTCATTATGACCAAATGGGATTTATCCCAGGAATGCAATAATGGTTGAACATAAGCAAATAAATCAAGGTAATACATCATATCAACAGATTGAAGGACAAAAGCCATATGATCACTTATTGATACTGAAAAATCATATGATAAAATTTAACATCAAATCCTCAAAACACTCTGCATACAAGGAACATACTTCAATAAAAGTCACATATGATAGATCCACAGCTAGCATCATACTGAATAGTGAAAAACTGAAAGTCTTTATGATCTGGAACATGACAAGGGTGCCCACTTTCATCACTATTATTCAACATAGTAGTGGAAGTCCTAGCTAGAGCAACCAGACAAGAGAAAGAAACAAAGCACATGCAATTTGAAAAGGAAGAAGTCAAATTATTCTTGTTTGCAAATGATATGATCCTATATTTGGAAAAACCTAACGACTCCAGCAAATACAATTAGAACTAATAAACAAATTCAGTAAAGTTACAGGATACAAACCAACATAGAAAAATCAGTAGCATTTTTATATGCCAACAGTAAACAATCTGAAAAAAACATCAAGAAAATAATTCTATATACTATAGTAACAAATAAAACAAGATACCTAGGAATAAACAACCAAAGAAGTGAAAGACTGATACAATAAAGCTGGAGGCCTCACAATTATGACTCTAAAACATGCTACAAGTCTATAGTAACCAAAACACCATAGTACTGGCATAAAAACAGACATGTTGACCAATGGAACAGAATAAAGAATCCAGAAATAAATCCAAACTTTTACAGAAAAACTCGTTTTCAATAAAGGAACCAAGAACATTGATTAAAGTATGGTCTTTTCAACAAATGGTGCTGGAGAAACTGGATATTCACTTACAGAAAAATAAAACTAGACACCTATCTCTCACCATACACAAAAATCAAAGCAAAATGGATTAAAGACTTAAGTGGCAGATCAGAAACTATGAACCTAGTATAAGAAAACATTAAGGAAATTCTTCAGGACATTGGTCTGGGTAGTAAGTTTAGAGGTAAGACCTCAAAGCACAGGCAGCAAAAGCAAAATAGACAAATGGTATTATATCAAACTAAAATGCTCTGCATAGGAAAGGAGGCAATCAACAGAGTGAAGAGACAGCCTATGGAATGTGAAACAATATTTGCAAGCTATACATCTGACAAGGATTTAACAACCAGAATATATAAGGAATTCAAACAGCTTACTAGAAAAACAACAACAACAAAAATAATCTGATTAAAAGATGGGCACGTGATCTGAACAGACATTTCACAAAATAAGACATACTAATGGCCAACAAGTGTGTATAAAAATACTAAACATCACTAATTATCAGGGAAATGAAAATTAAAACCACAGTGAGATATCATCTCACCCTAGTTAAAATGATATCAAAAAGACAAAAAGTAACAAATGCTAGCAAGAATGTGGGGAAAGGGGAATGCTAGTACACCATTGGTGTGAATATGAATTATACAGCCACTGTGGAAAAGAGTATGGAAGTTCCACACAAAAAAACTAACAATGGATCTAACATATGATTAAGTAATCCTACTGGTAGATATATACGCAAAAAAGGAAATAAGTATATATCAAAGAGACATTTTCACTCCTATGTTTATTGCAGCACTATCCACATGGCCAATATATGGAAGCAAACCTAGCATCCATTAACAGATGAATGCATAAAGAAGGTGTGGTATATATACACAATGGCCTATTATTCTACCATAGAAAAGAACTCAATGCTATCATTTGGAGCAACAAATTGGAGGACATTATATTAACTGAAATAAGCCAGGCACAGAAAGATAAATATCACATGTTCTCATATATGTGGAAACTAAAAATGTTTGTCTCGTGAAGGTAGAGAGTAGAATGATGGTTACCAGAGGCTGAAAAGTATAGTGGATAGAGGGGCATAAAGAGATTTTGATTAATGGGTACAAAACTGGTTAGATATAAGGAATACATTCTAATATTTGATAGCACAGTAGGGTAAAAATAGAAAATAACAATGTACTGTATATTCCAAAATAGCAAGAAGAGAAGATTTGGAATGTTTCCAACACAAAGAAATGACAAATGTTTGAGTTGATATACTAATTACCCTGATTACAGGTATACCTCATTAATATGTGCATTTATTATGTGTCACTTTAAAAAAAAAGAGCTGGGACATTTTGGAGGTGATTAGGTCATGAGGGCTCTACCTCTATGAATGGGATTGGTGCCCTTATAAAAGAGGCCTAAGGGAGCTATTCAAGGATGTAGCAAGAGAGCACCATCTATGAAGAGGAATAGACCCTCACTAAACAGAATCTGCCCGAATTTTAATCTTGAGCTTTCTAGTTTCTAGAACTATGAGGAAAAAAAGTTTGCTGTTTATAAGCTACCAAGTTTACGCTATTTTGATATAGCAGCCCTTATAGACTAAGACAGTATTCCAAGCGTTTTATCAATTCTTCATGAATTTTATATATCATATTTGATGATTGGATCAAATAATTAAAACACCATCTGATACTCAAGGTAATGTTTAAAACTGAGAAAAGTGGCAGATTAGTGCCCTTATATTAAAAAAAAAAAAGAGGAAAAGTAAATTAAAATTGAGAAAGGAAAAGGGACCTAAATAGAAGCAAAATTTCCAAATTTAACTCAAGGTCATAAAATGTTTATAGCAGTGGACCGTGATGAGGTACATGGGTATGTTGGAATACCCAGAAAAACTCCGAAAACTATTCAAAGAGATACATTTTAAATAAATTTTTAAAAATAAATCAAGATGGAATTTCAAAAACTTGACAGTTTAGCAAGAAAAGAGAAACAAAACCACAGGAAACAAACAGAAATCAAATACCAAAATGGCACACTTAAATGCTATCATATCAATAATTACATTAAGCATAAATACATCAATCTAAAGATAGGGATTGGCAGAGTGGATTTAAAAGAAAACAAACAAATATGCTGTTTATAAGAAACTCACTTCAAAGTATACTATATTGGTAAGTTTAAAGTAAAAGGATGCTAAAAGACATTCTAGCCATAAAAAAAATGGAATAAGAGTGGCCATATTTATACATAAGGAAGCATACTTTAGAGTAAATAAAATTACCAGAGACAGAGAGGTATTTCATAGTGACAAAAGGATCAATTGATGAGGAAGATAGAACAATCCTAAATATGTATGCAACAAAAAGTAAAATCTCAAAATATGTGATGAAAACACTGATGCGCTAAAAGAAGAAATACATGAACCCATAATTACAATTGAACTTGAATTTTCAGAACTTTAATTGCTATGTCTTGGCATGGATTTCTTTGTGTTGATCTTTTTGTGGTTCACTCAGCTTCTTGAATTTGTAGGTTTGTATCTTTTCCAAATTGAGGAAAAGTTTTCAGCCTAATTTCTTCAAATAATCTTTAATCTCCACCTATTCTTCTCTCTCTCTCTCTCTCTCTCTCTCTCTCTCTCTCTCTCTCTCTCTTTTGGAGACAGACAGAATCTCACTCTGTTGCCCAGGCTGGAGTACAGTGGTACGATCTCAGGTCACTGCAACATCTACCTCCCAGGTTCAAGTAGTTCTCCTGCCTCAGCCTCCTGAGTAGCTGGGACTACAGGTGCACATCACGACACCTGACTAATTTTTTGTATTTTAGTAGAGGTGGGGTTTCACTGTGTTTCCCAGGCTAGTCTCGAACTCCTGATGTCACGCAATCCACCCGTCTTGGCCTCCCAAAGTGCTGAGTTACAGGCATGAGCCACCACTCCTGGCCTATAATTTCCACTTAGTTCCTTTTTATAACTTTTATTTATTTGTTCTGATTTCCTAGTTTTCATTTATTTTGAGAGAAATTTTAATTGCTGAACCATTTTCTTCACTGATTTATTTCAGTGTTGGTGTTTGTTCATAATTAGTAATTTTCAATTGTATCCCAAACATTTTTGTAGCATACTAGCAGAGTCTGAATCCCATTTAAATCCATCACTTCAGCAGACAGTCACTCTTTAGATTTGGTATGCAGGTCCTGCCCTACTTTTGTGGGCTGTCTTCCAATGCCAGTTTAATTTTCGGAGCCTTTGCAGAGTTAGTTTGGTTGCCTTGCTTTATCTGGTGCTGCTGGGGCTTGTAATGGTTACTGTTGGTGCTGCCTGAAGAGGTAGGAGGAGTTTCTTCAGTTTGGGCTGTCATGTGTTTCTCTGTGGGGAAGGGATTCTTAGGCAACAGAAACAATATGTCTTTTCTGGCTGGGCATTTGTTGCAATTGAGTCCCTTTTGCAAATGCCCCTTTTGCCAATTCAGTGTCTCTGAGCCAGTGTGGGGAATCTCAGTTCTAACAGGACAAAGAAGCTTTTAAAATCTGGCCATTTGTTGTGGCAAGATCTCTTTTGCTAATTCTTCCTTAGTATCTCTCAGTGGGAAAGAGGAATCTTAGTCCTGGTGGGAAAAGATAATATTTCTCCTGACTGCTTATTAACAGGCCTCTCACCAAACCTCCTTGCAAGTGGTTCTGTGCTCACTTAGTGTTAGAAGGACCTCCATTCAATACAGGGCTGCCGTATTTTCTTAAGTTGGAGATTGGAAAATTCTGGATCTGGATGAAATTCTTCTATTGGATGTAGGAACATAAGATGTCCTGCCACTGTGTTGTTTCTCCAGCCTTGGGGTCGCAAACCAGTTTTCTTTCTTCTTATCACCTCTCAGAGTTCTTTCTTAGTGGCTTCTTGCATTATTTCCAGGACTTATAATTGCATTTAGTGGGGATGGAGAAGAAAAAAATGGATCTATGTGACCTTATCCAGACTGAAGTTGATTTTTGACAAAAGTATAAAAGCAATTGAATGGAGAAATAATTATCTTCTCCACAATGGCCCATGTAGAGCAAGGGTCCCCAACCCCCATGCCATGGACTGGTACCTGATGATCTGAGGTGGAACAATTTCCATCCTGAAACCATCCATCCCCCTGCTCCCGCACTTCCGGGAAAAGTTGCCTTCCACAAAACCAGTCCCTGGTGCCAAAAAAGGTTGGAGACTGCTGATACAGAGGACCATTGCAAACAAAACAAAACATTGACGTATAATTCATGCTTTATGTGAAAATTAACTCAAACTACCAAATAAATGAGTCTATATTGAGTAAGTGATTGAATAAATAAACTCCCTCTTATGATGATGAGAGCAGTTCGTATATCTAATATTTTTCCTCCCAAACTGGTAATCCTAGTTAATCATGGACAGAACATGAGACAAACCCAAATTAAGGGAGAGTTTACAAAATAGCTGACCACTAGTCCTTAAAACTCTCAAAGTCAAAAATCATTTTTTTAAGACTTTAAAACCATTATAGAGCAGAAGAGACCAAGGAGACATGACAATTAAACAAAATGTAGTATCCTGGATTGTATCCTGTAACAAAAGACACTAATGGAAAAATTGGTGAGATCTGAATAACATAGAACTAAGTTTTAAAAATTGTGAAGATACTAAACCATAAAATATGTCCCCATATTGGTAATATAAACCACCACTCATTTAGACTCAATGAATTTTAATTTAATGCTATGAACTTTATTATTGAATATTTACCAATAAAAACTCTATAATTAGTGTTCCCAAATGACTGCATTATATCAAAGATAATAACTAAAAAATACTAAAATTTATATTGCTCAAACTAAGTGGAGTATTTCCACTAGCTCCAAAAGAGAATAGTCACCTGGCTCTTAGGTTGCTATTTTATCTCTTTTTCTCATTTTTTCTTTCTTTGGAGGTGTTTCTCATTTTCTTTTAATATACCTCTTGTTTCTCTAGTTACTGTTGTTTTCTCCCTTAGATACTCTACTCTGCCTTAGAGCCTCATTTTAATTACTAGATGGGTGACTTCATCTATAATTATATAAATAGCATAATCTCCAAAGATTTTTTTGCCTCTCATTTGTTGCTTGGAACCCAGAACCACATTACCAAGGACTGCTGAGCATGAGGGATGTTATTATCTACAGAGAAAGCAAAGAGAACCTTTAAAATGACATAATCATATACCTTTGCATTCCAGGCACTTACAAAGAATGCAAATGGCTGTTTGATAAATGGAAAAATAAATTCATCATATGTTTAAATTTACTTGCTAACCACCCAGTAAAAGGACTAGATAGAAAGTCCTGGGATTAGAGGAAGCCTTTTGCTATTTGCCTATTGTCTGCCGTAATTTTCTTTGTTCTATTTTTTTTTTTCTTCTTCTATGAAATAAACGGTGAGGTGATTTTAACAAAACACCTCTGTTTCTCAACCATATTATATAATGTAATACCTGGTAAGCATTTTACATTCTATGGTTTCCAGACACGTATTTTTCCTTAGACACATTCTTGGGGATTAAAGAGTAAAAATTTTTTTAACAACTTGAAAATTTCAATTCAATGGAAATCTAAAAATGTAGAAAGAGACTTAATCTTGATCTGTCTTTATCACCAAGTACTGCCAAAGAGTACCAGGACTCAAAGTTGTTTATAATCTTATTCACAAGAAAAGGCTGAACATATTAGTGCATGCTACATGAAGGACTGTTCAGTGGTTTAAATAGACAACTGAGTTATCAAATAGCTCTTCAAGTATAAGTCTTATCAAATAAAGGAGATAGTCAATCATTTAGGACAATGATTCATTGTATAATTATTTTTATATGTAAGAAAGAGAAAAATAGTAAATCTGAAAAAATAGATTTTTACTTTTTCAGTATTGAATGGTGTAGTAAAATGTTAATTTGATTGTATCATCAAAGAAAAGTATTGGTAATTTAAAATTAGATCAGTTTTTAAAGTAAAATGTTTCATTAGTAAAAATGGCAATGAGAAATGATGACCCATTCTTCTCAATATGAAAACAATTAACTAAACAAAAATAATAAAACATTTTCATCAAAATCAACATAATCAATTTAGTTTTAGGGAAACATTCTTGATCGTATTAATATTTTTAATCTTGGGGTTTCTTTAACTTTTAATTAATTATTGTTTGACAATTTTCTATTTAGCTTTATGGCTACAAATATTTTGGAAGCATTTCCAATAATGAATGAAATCAAAGATATAACAATTAGTATAAATGTTTTAGGACAGCAGCCCTTAACCTTTTTGGTACCAGGGACTGGTTTTGTGGAAGACAATTTATCCACAGACCAGGGTTGGGGGCCAGGGATGGTTTTGGAATAAAACTGTTCCACCTCAGCTCATCAGGCATTAGATTCTCATAAGGAGGGTGCAACCTAGGTGTTTCACATGTGCAGTTGACAATAGAGTTCATACTCCTATGAGAATCTAATGCCACCACTGATCTGACAGGAGGTGGAGCTCAAGGGGTAATGCTCACTCACCAACTGCTCACCTCCTGCTGTGTGGCCAGGTTCCTAGCAGGACATGGAGTCATACCAGTCCATGGCTAGGGCTTGAGGACCCCTGGTTTAGGACAATGGGGAGATCAATGAGCATAGAGTGTGATTAAGTCCAAGAGTGGCATGATCACTGATTTCAGGTGAAAGATAATGTTCAATACTGAATAGAGGAGATCAAATTCAATAGAAAATTGAATAGGATACTAGTGACAGGAAATTAATTCATCATCATTATATAGAGAGATGTGGAATGTGGAAGTCATCGAGCCAGGGAAGAGTGATGTTACAAAAATCTAGACACAAGGTGATGGAGATCTGACCTAGGAAAATGATAAAGATAATGGAAAAAGAGACATTTTGAAATAAAATAAAGCATAACATAGAGATGGCACTATGAAGTCACCTGTAGCATTAACATAATTACTCTGATTTGATTGTTGGGTTTCTTCTTTTCCATAGAGTAAAAGGTAGTAATCCTGGAGCCATAGTAGGAAATCAAAACTAAATGACCAGGGATTTCATGCTGATACTGGTATCTACTTATTAGCATTTACATATTATTTGTGTTCTTAGTTACTTGATCTATAAATGAAATGGATTAGCTGGAAGGGTGGTTTTCAAATATCATCTCCCCCAAGTACTGGAACTTTTTCTTTTAAGACACTTGACACTTTACACAAAGCTTAAAAAATTGAGAAAGATAAAGCAGCCCAGCAGTTTTGTGAAAATTTCTACATACATCTACCATAAGATCCAACCATTCTATTCCTACTGAAATGGGAAAAGTTCCCTTGTCCTCCTTGCAAGGCATGTGATGGGGGTGTGGTTCACTTCTTTGGTGCCCGGCTGCTCAAACATCTAGAGGGAGCATGCAGACAGGCAGGCTGTGGGGCTCCCACCTCACAGCAGTGTCTAGGGGTAAATGTTTATAGCTCCTGAGGCCCCAGTGGGCCTGTGTTACCATGTGCTCTTTTAGTTCTGCCATCTGTAGGCAGCTTGTGTTAGCTCAATTAGCCCCTCTACATTATTGCAAGGACAGAGGGCTTTCTGTATCCTTGAGTTCTTGCCTTGATGTACTGGAAGAATCAGATCACACATGGGCATCGCATCACACATGGACTTGGAGAATGAGTGTAAGTTTTTTTATTGAGTGATAGCTGGGGAGGCCAGAAGGGGGATGGAGTGGGAGGGTAGTTATCCCCTGGAGCTGAGTGGCTCAGCAGCCAGGCTGTCCTCCGACTGCCCCTGCCAAACTCCGCATCATTCTGCCAGTCGATGGCCTTCTGGCATCTGCAGCTGTCTGCCACTATGCTCTTCTGCTGTTATGTTCCTCTCAACATCCAGCTGCTGGTGTGTTCTTCCACGGATGTGTTCCTCTCGACATCCAGTCTCTTGCATGTTCTTCTGCCAGTGTGTTCCCCTCCATGTCCAACTGCTTGTGTCTCTGCCCACTAGGGTCTCAGGGTTTTTTTTATAGGCACAAGATAGGGGCATGGCAGGCCAGGGTAATCTTGGGAAATGCAACATTTGGGCATGAAAACAGGAGTGCCTGTTCTCACCTAGGTCCATGGGTATAGGCCTAAGAGTGGAGCCCTCACCAGGGACCACACCTTTCTCCTCCCAGCACTTCCCTGCCCCACTCCATGTCACTAGGTACTTACGAGAAGAATGGAAGCATATGTCAATACAAAGCCTCTACAAGAATAGTCATAGCTGCTTTATTTGTAATAGCCAAAAACTGGAGACAACAAAAACATCCAACAATGGATGAATAGATAAATAATTTGTAGCATGTCCATACAAGGAAATGCTGTTAACTAATAAAAAGGGATTTGTTACTGGTAAACACAACTTGAGTGACTCTCAAAATAACTATGCTTAGTGAAGGATGACCAAAAAAAGAGATTACGTATTGTATGATTCAACTTATAAAACTCTAGAACACGAAAATTATTTTACAGTAATAGAAATTAGATCCATGGTTGCTTCAGGATGCTCAGAGAGACAAGGGGCAGCAGAGAAATTACAAAAAGACACCAAGAAGCTCTTGGAGGCCGTGCATATATTTACTATCTTGATTGTGGTGATGGTTTCAAGGGTTTATATATGTCAGCATTTATCAAACTGCACACGTTAAGTATGTGCAGTTTGCATGTCAATTATACCTCAGTAAAGCTGTTTTAAAAAAACAAAAGGCAATCTTGACAGCTGACAGCTGACAGCTAGTAGCTGGTATAGTTGCTTCCAACTAGGGCATGGTGTTCCTTTGTTGGATGTAAGGATTTTACAGAATATCAATATCAGAAAAGGAGTCCTCGTGACTGTGATGAAGCAAAACAATAGAAAGACAACTCCACTCTCCATAATCATGCCCAAATAGAGATATAAGTGGAAACTTTGGACAATCACAAAATGCCCAAATATCACTTTCTCAGTTAACATGAGTAACAACTGCTTATTTTTCAATGATTACCCCATTTTTCCCCTCCAACCTCCTAGATAAAAATTAAGGTAGTCAATCAACAAATTGCTTCAGATTTCTGGCTTCAGCTAATTGAAAACAGACTCTTGCCTCTTGAACTTTCCCACAAAAAAAAAAAAAAAAAAAACCTGAACACAAGCTACAATAAGCCTCCCCACCCCTCAACCATTTCCTCTTTCAGAGAAGCCCCACAATTTCTCCAAGGTGTTTAGTCTCCATTGGCACAGCAATAAGAAATCTAACCTTACTGATTAGAAGTATTACTGGTGATCTTTGGGACTTCGAAAGTAAGAGTTCTCTGAAATGCAGGACATTGGGAACCTCTCTCTCATGTCCCCCATTCCCTCAGGCCCTTAGGAGCCTTTTGGAAACCATTGAGATAAGTCATCTCTAAGGACTACTCAAATCCATATTTTGATGGTGTTGATGATACTAATATTAATTCCTGGAAATGATGGCCTTTAGTAAACTTTTTAATTGAGATAGTCTTTTGAAACAACCCAAATTTATATATTAACATTAGTATTGTGTCTGAGAATGGTGATCAACAGAGTTAACATAGAGACTATTATTTGTACAGAAAAGTCATTTTGAAGTCTCTTTAAATGTTTATTATTAAATTGCCCTCTACACTTGGTCTGTGGCATTATGGAGAAGAGCTCCGTTTTCGCTGACTTAAAAGAGATTGATCCAGGAATGTGCTTTCTTTCGCATCCTGCTGATAAATACTCTTCCTCTGCTATTTTCCTGAGTTATTTCTGTCCCTGGATTCTCATCTTGAATAAGCAGACAGGGAATCGAGATGAAGAACAGACTTGAATATTTGGGATGCTTTCAAGAATGCAGTGGCCAACAATGAAAAGCTATGATAGGGCAAAGAAAATTTGATTCACCAGAAGGTATTTTAAGAAGTTTAAATATACCCAAATGTCAAATTTACTTCTTTAAAAAAAAACCTAGAGTATGTAAGAATAAGCCTTTTTTTCTATCCTACTAAAATCCTTTTAAAATTACTATCTGCCATCCAAATCTACATTGTCACTTTAAAGAGTTCCAAGAGGGAGTTTTTACATCATTTGTATTGTTTAAATATGTGCAAAAACACAGTAATAGAAATTCAAGACAAAAAGAATAAGTTACAAAAGTGACTTTTGATGTGTACCTACAATTTTTTCTTTTAGGACAAGCGTTGGGAGGCAGACATAACAGAGCAAAAGAAACCATCTTTCTATATCATATTCATGCACACAAGCATGGCAGTTTTGGTGGCACTGCCTATTTTTGGCACTGGGGCCCAGTTGAAGTGAGAAGGACATGGAGCAAAGTCTTACGTTTGGCGATGGAGACAGGGAGTCCAGGAAATAAGGAAAGTGTGAGGCTCACATACAGCCAGAAACTTTCTAAAGAATTTGCTCTTCCATGCTTTTTAAAGATCGTCCACACCTGTTGTCTCATTGCAAATCTAGAAAACTCCAGGAACGTAAGACTGGTAAAACTATAAAATGTGAATATAGTTAGGACTCAGGGCTCTGTAGTCAGAAGGCTAAAATTCTTACCTTAGCAAAGCCGCTTGTGAGCTATACTAACTTTGGACAATTTACAAAATCTCTCTAAGCCTTAAAGTTCTTTTCTGGAAAATAGTGCCTACTTCAAATGATACCTGTGAGGATTACATAAGATAATGGATAAAAAGTTCTCAGCATAGGACTTGCCACCTCATAGGCATTGTACAAAGATTAGCTAGTACTATTACTGCTGGTACTATTCATTAAAAGGAATTGTAATTATATTCCAGTGCTGAGCATTATTCTTATTGATATCAAATAAGTAACATACATAGCTTAAAAAGTGAAATATTACTAAAAACTTATAAAGAGCAGGCTTACTACCTTCTGCTATAGTCTCTGTGATTATCTCTCTCCAGAAGGAGCAACTCAATTCTTCTAGCTACTTTTTAGTATTCACTTTCATATTTCTAAATAACATACTATGCTGCTATTTTTTTCCAGTTTTACACATCATATAGTAATTCCTTGTGACAAAAACTCAGAACTTTGCATTCTGACATTGCCTTACAATTAACTTCCCCTTCTGTGCCTGTTCCCATTCTTCTAATATACTTATAGCATATTTTTAATAAATATTCTGAGTTCGTATTATCATGATTATATATGCATTATTCAGAGGTAAGCCGCTTGTATACAATAATTGCATTTCCTTTCTTGTACACCTTTGTTTTTCCTGGAAATTAATGTAATTACATTTGTTCAATTGCTTAGTTTTCTATTTACCTATCAATAATTCCACATTCACCAATACAACTATAAAATTCCTCTCGGTTTAGTCAAATATATCAGTTTGTTTATTTAAGGGAATAGTGGGAAGAAATATTCACTTGAAGACACTGTCTTCCTGACTAAATCTTGATTGTGTGCTTTTCAGGTATGCTATATTATTGCCTTCTGTTTAAATTTTAAAAAAAAATTTTTTTTTTGAGACAGGTTCTAGCTCTGTCACCCAGGCTGGAGTGCAGTGGCACAATCTTGGCTCACTGCTGCCTTGACTTCCTGGCACTCAAGGATCCTCCTGCCTCAGTCTCCCAACTAGCAGAGACCACAAGCACACACCACCACACCCGGCAAATTTTTGTATTTTTGTACAGATGGGGTTTCACCATGTTGCCCAGGCTGGTCTCAAGTGATCCTCCTGCCTCAACCTCCCGAAGTGCCGGGATTATAGACATGAGCCACCATGCCAGGCCTGCTGCCATTTTAATACTCCCCTTCTTTATAATCCTGGAAATTACCTTGTCTCTCTGCTATTATTACTTCCTCTGTTATTTGAATCCCAATTTTTTCTCATTCTTAGTTTCTTCTCTCAGTTAGTTTAGCTACAACTTCTAGGAGCTTTCTTAGAATGGTTCACAGAAACCATTTTAGATACTTTAAAAGTTCCAGTTCTTATTAATTTTATGTTTAAATTAGATTGATAATATGGCTGCAACTCCAAAAGTCCTAGTTTGTAAATCATTCTCCTTCAGAATTTAGAGCAAATTGCTCAATGACTTTTAGTTTATTCTTGAGAAATCTGATGCCATTCTGATCTCAGTTCCTTTATATAAGTGTATAATCTGTTCTTATTTTCTCTTTGAAAGTTTTACAGACGTTCTTTGTGCCCACAGTTTTGTCATATTTAGTAATCATATACCTTAGGACATTTTAGGCTTTTTGTAGTACAAGCATTTAATGCTGTAAATTTCCCTCTAAGCAGAACTTTATCTGTGTTCTGTGAATTTTCATATATTGCATTTGTATTTTCATCCAGTTCAAAATATTTTCTAATTTCCCTGAGACTAACTCTTTGATCCACGGATTACTTAGAAGTATGTTGTTTAATGTCCAAGGGTTTGGAAACATTCTTGTTAGCTTTCTATTATTAATCTTTTATTTAATTCTATTATGGACAAAGACCATACTTCATAGGATTTCAATTATTTTAAATTCTTTATGGTTTGTTTTATGCCTAAGGATATGATCTATTTTGGTGACTCTTTTGTGTGCACATAAAAGGAATATGTATTATAATGTTGTTGGGTGAAGTGCTCCATAGATGCTAGTTAGATCCAGTTGGTTGGTGGTAGTCGTCAATAACTTTGTCGATTTTTTGTTTACTACTTCTGTTACTAAAGATGAGTGTTAAAATCTCCAACTACACTTGTGGATTTTTTTTTCTTTTGCACTTTTTGGTTCTGTAAACTTTTGCTTCATGTATTTTGAAGCTCTGCTTTTAAGCAAATACACAGGATTGCATGTATTCATTTGCAAAAACGTTTTTTCATAAATTGACTCTTTGATCAATATGTAACATTTCTCTTCTATCCTTCTTTGTTTTAAAGACTATTTTGTCTGATATTAATGTAGCCACTTTAGTTTCTTTTGATTAGTGTTTGCATGATATATCTTTTTTCATTTCTTTACTTTTTTTTTTTTTTTCCCAAGACGGAGTCTCACTATGTTGCCCAGGCTGAAATTCAGCGGTTCTTCACAAGCACTATAGCAAAACGTAGCCTTGAACTCCTGGCCTTAAGTGATCATTTTTCTGGGACTACAGGCACAAGCCACCATGCTCAGTTCTATTCCTTCACTTTTAAACTGCTATGTAATTATATCTGAAGTTTCTTATAGACAGCATATGAGTTATTTTTAAAAAATTCATTTTGATTATCTCTGTTTCAATGAATGTGTTTATATTATTTATATTTAATAAAATTATTGATATGTTTAGATTTAGGTCTATTACTGTGTTATTTGTTCTTTGTTCCCTTTGTTTCTTTTTTGCCTACCTTCTTTTGGGTTATTTGACCAATTATCTATTTTGATTTTAACTATATCTTTTCTACAATTTATTTAGTGGTTGCTCTAGGGACTATAATATATGTACTTAATTTTTTGCAGTCTACTTAGAACCAATGTTATACAACTTCAATAGGAATGTAGAAAGCTTACTTTCTTTTTTTTTTTTTTTTCTTGAGATGGAGTTTCACTCATGTTACCCAGGCTGGAGTGCAATGGCGCGATCTCAGCTCACCACAACCTCCGCCTCCTGGGTTCAGGCAATTCTCCTGCCTCATCCTACTGTGTAGCTGGGATTACAGGCACGCACCACCATGCCCAGCTAATTTTTTGTATTTTTAGTAGTGACAGGGGTTTCACCATGTTGACCAGGATGGTCTCGATCTCTTGACCTCGTGATCCACCCACCTCGGCCTCCCAAAGTGCTGGGATTACAGGCTTGAGCCACCGCGCCTGGCCAGAAAGCTTACTTTCATGTAGGTCCCATTACCTTACCCCTTGCATACTACAGTTGCCTTACATGTATATATACATTGGAAACTCCATTAGACAATATTACACTTTTTGCTCTCAACTGTCAAATATGTTTCAAAGAACTCAAGAGAGGATAGTCTTCTATCTGAGAAGAATATTTACCCCAACATTTATCATTTTTGTTGTTCCACCATCATTTTTATATTCCAAATTTACTTTTTTTTGATCTGTAGAATTTCCTTTAGAAATTATTTTACAGTAGGTCTGTAGCTATACATTCTCTTAATTTCCCTTCATCCAAGAATGTCTTCATTTCACTTTCATTTCTATAGGGTATTTTTAGTGGATATATAATTTTGAGCTGGCAGCTCCTTTATTTCAGTGCTTGAAAAATGTTGTGCCCCTTCTGGCTTCACTGTTTTCAGATGAAAAATGCAATTTTTCCTACAGGTAATGTTTCCTTTTTCTCTGACGACTTTGAGGATTGTTTTCATCATTTTCAGTTGTCAGCCTTTTCATTATAATATGTCTGAGCATTGGTTTCTTTGGATTTATTCTATTGTAGGTTCACTCAACTTTTTTTTCTTTTTTAAGATACGGAATTTCATTCTGTCACCCAGGCTGGGGTACAGTGGCATGACCATAGCTCATTGTAGCCTCAAACACCTGGACTCAAGTGGTCTCTCACCTCAGCTTCCCAAGTAGCTGAGACTACTGGTATGCACAACCATGCCTTGCTAATTTTAAAAACATTTTCTAGAGACAAGGTCTTACTATGTATATATTGCTTAGGCTGGTGTTGAACTCTTGGCCTCAAGTGATCCTCCCACCTCAGCCTTTCAAGTAGCTGGGATTACAGGTGTGAGCCACAGAACTTGGCCACTCAACTTCTTGAATCATCTTCAGTCTTTAGAAGTTTTCAGTTATTATGTATTTCAAGAGTCTTTTTCAGCACCTTATTCTGTTTTGTCTCCTTCTGAGATCCTAATGACATTCTTAGACCTTTTATTGTGGCTTCACAGTCCCTGTGACTCTATACTATTTTTCTATCTTTTATTTCTCTGCTATCCAGATTAGATAATTTCTATAAGATCTACCTTCAAGTTCATTGACTCCTTCCACTGTCATTTTCACTCTACTATTGAATCCATCCAGTGAGTTTTTAAAGTTATTTTTCCATTCTAAAATTTTCATTTTGTTATTTATATCTTCTCTTTTTTTGTTGATACTTTGTACTTTAACTTTTGTTTCAGGACAGTCTGTGATTATTTATTCATGCATTTTAAAAATAGATTTTTAAAAGTCTTTTTTAGATAATTCTAAAACCTATGCCATGTCACTATTGAAATGTGTTGATTGTATTTTACCATGTGGGTCGAGATTTTAATGATTCATTTTTAAAAATTTATACAGCACTTTATATTTTTTATTTTTGTTTGTATAGGCTTTTAGGGAGTATAAGTGTAGATGTCTTACATGCATATATTGCATAGCAGTCAAGTCTGAACTTCTAGTGTACTCATCTGAATAGTTGAACATTGTATCCAATAGGTAACTTTTCAATCCTCACTACCCTCCCATCCTTCTGCTGTTTGTAGTCTCTAATATATACTATTCTACTGAGATTTTGATGATTCTTTATCTATCACATAATTTTTTAATATCCTGAACATTTTGAATATTACATTATGAATCTCTGGGTCTCATTTATACTTGATGGGGAATGTAGGTAATTTGGTTTTAGCAGGCACTTGACCTGCTTAATTCAATCTGCAAGTTTTGACTTATATTCTATGGGCTCTACTCCTAATATCAGTTCAATTTTCAAAGCCTTTTCAGTGCTATTCAGATCTGTCCCACATGTGTACAAGCCAGTGGTCCATCTGAGACCTGGGCAGAGGTCTATCTGTTAGTTCAGATTTTAATGTTTTTTGGCCTGTTAATTATAATGAGATTCATTCATGCTCAGATGAGGGGTGATGAGCCAGAAATTTATAAACAACTTTATAGGGCTGCTTTCCTGAGATACTTTCTTTCTACTATCAGCTTGATAGTTTTCACTTTCTTGGAGCTCTCTTTTTGGTCCAATTGTCGGAAGTCACCCAATTCTATGGTTATTCCATAGCCAAGACATGGAGGACCAAGAGAGTAAAACAAAACCAATGGACTTTGGCTCTATCCTCAGGAGCCACAGCTGCACCAAGTGGGAGAGTTAGTATACACATCCTCAAAGATTTTGTTCCTGCAGTTTCCCATTGCCAGAAGTTTTTGTTTTTGCCCCTGCGTCCACCATGAAGTTGTCTTGGAGGTGAGGCATAAAAGAACAGAGAAAAAGGACAGAAAAAATCGAGGGATTTCATCTATAATTTCAGTGTTAGCAGTCCCCTTCCTTGTCCCATGAGCCACACGAAACATATTTTCCGTAAGCTCTCTTTATCTTTCCCCACACCACAGTGCTCCTTCATGGGGTTTGGGCTTTGTTAAGTTTAGGCTGAGAGACACTAGGAGGGAAATTGGTTGACTTAGTGCTGTTTCATGTTCACTGAAACTCTGAATTCTTTTTTTATTTTTCTGAGATAGGATCTCATTCTATCACCCAGACTGGTGTGCAATGGCACCATCTCAGCTCACTGCCAATCTCTTTCTCTGGGCTCAAGCAATCCTCCCACCTCCTCAGACTCCCAAGTAGCTTGGACCACAGGGACATGCCACCACTCCTGGCTAATTCTAATTTTTTATAATTTTAGTAGAGATGACGTTATGCCATGTTTCCCAGGCTAGTCTTGAACTCCTGAGCTTAAGTGATCCACCCACCTTGGCCCCCCAAAGTGCTATAATTACAGACCTGAGCCACTGTACCCAGCCAGGAACTCTGAATTCTGATGTTCTTGTCCATTATGCCTGCTGATATTTATTTTTCAGAGTTCTCAAATAGATGCTCCATGAATTCTGTCTAGGTTTTATGATGCATTCTATAATGAGATAAACAGGCGACATGTGCTTACTCCATCTTACTCAGACCCATAACCTTTATTAAAAATTAATTTTCCTACATATTCTTTGGTTGTGTACACATTTCTTGAATTATTTCTTTGATGATGCCCTCTCTTCCCTTTTTTGAACTTCCATTATTCATATTATGGACTTCCTAGTTTAATTTTGTTTTACATTCCCAAAGATATTTTTCCCGCATTTTATGAATTTTTTCAACTTCATTTCAACCTTTCATATTTTTAATTTCTAGAAGATCTTTGCTATGGGATAAACTGCACCCTCCAAAAACATATGTACAAATTCTACCCCTGCTACCTGTGAATGTGATCTTTTCTGGCAATAGGGTTTTTGCATATAAATTCAAGTTAAGATGAGGTCATACTGAATTAGGGAAGGTCCTAATCAAATGACTGGTATTTTTATAAGAAGAGGGATATTTTGACACAGACACAAAGCAAGGGAAGACAGTCATATGAATACAGATGCAGAGATTGAAGTTATTCTGCCACAAACCCAGCAATACCTGGGGCCGCTAGAAGCTAAAAGAGAAAGGAAAGATTTCCTCCCTAGAGACTTTGAGGACAGTGTGGCCCTGCTGACACCTTGATTTTGAGTTCCTAGGCTCCAGTAATAGAAGAATTAATTTCTATTGCTTTAAGAAACCAGTTTGTGGCACCTTGTTACAACTGCCCTAATAAATGAATGCAATCTTCTTTCAAGATCTTATCTTTGGAAGTTTTTGAATTACATTTTCATTTGTTTTTTGCTGTTGCTTTCTCGTTTTCAGGTTCTTGTTTACTGTTTACTTTTATCTTTGTTTTTCATGATCTTCATTTTTCTTGACTGTCATGTAATCCATGCTGTCTATTGATTTAATACAGGAACACATAAAAACTGACTTAATTCTGTAGACACAGGCAGGGCTTGATGGTTTCATCTGGTGATCATTTGGGATATGGTCATTTTGTTTGAGGGTTCCCAAATTTAATGTCACTAGATGTGTATCTTTAAATTAGAAAAATGTGTAAAATATCTGTTCTATCCTGAAGAGCTGTATCAAGTAGTGTGTGTATACATGTGCATATATATGTGTGTATATATGTATATATATTTGTGTGTGTGTGTGTGTATATATATATATTCAAATATTCCATCTGAACTAAACATTTATAAGCACATCCATTGACACTGTTCTATATGAATTGATTCGAAAAGAGTATAACAATACAAATACACCCAATTAAGAAAAGCATTTTTTTTATGGTTTGGCTTACACATAAACTTGCCAAATCTAAAGCTACATATAAAAAGTAATGTTTTGACTAAGGGAATAATATCCAAAATTGTCTTGCAAAGACCCTGTTAATAATCCTTATCCTGTGTAGAACCTTAATGAACTCAGTGTGTTAAACTTACCATTATCCCTTTAAACAGAAATGAGGAGTCAAGATAAGTTTCTAGCTTAAAAATCTCATTGTATCCACTTCAATTTAGATTTCAAGTCATCTTAATTTGCACCAAACTTATATTTCACTCTCTATTTTATTTTTAAATTTAAAACTTTTATTTTTAAATTTTATTATCAAACACATGAATAGAAAAAAATGAGGAAATTATATGAACCTTACATTTACAAAAGAGCAAAAGCAATGACTATTAAAATATGAATACATGCTCAACCTCACAAATAATAGGTTATACATATTAACATCATAATGAGATGTTCTTCATATCTATTTCACTCCAATATCAGTGGAAAAAATTCTGACAAGTTCCAAGATTGGTATTAGTATAGAACAACAAAAACAGGTGGACATGTCATTATAACACTACATTTAGAAAATAACTTGGTAAAACTAGTAAAGTTGAAAATGAACACACATTATGAAGCATATGCACCCTTAGTTATTTGACCTGGAGAGATTCTAGCTCACATATAAAAGGGGAAGTGCACAAAAATTTCCTTAGCAGAAGTGTTTGTAGCATCAAACACAAAAAATGAGAAACAACCTAAATGCTCATTAACAGGAAATTGAATAGACAAAACATGTTCTATTTATACAATTCAATATTATACATCTCTTTGGGAGGCTGAGGCAGGCAGATCACGACGTCAAGAGATAGAAACCATCCTAGCTAACATGATGAAACCCCACCTCTACTGAAGATATAAAAATTCACTGGGCATGTTGGCATGTGCCTGTAGTCCCAGCTATTTGGGAGGCTGAGGCAGTAGAATCACTTGAACCAGGGAGGCAGAGGTTGCAGTGAACCGAGATCACACCACTGCACTCCTGCCTGGTGACAGAGCAAGACTCCATCTCAAAAAAATAAGAAATATTATGTAGCAATAGGATAGATGAATTAGAAAAAGAAATGTCAACATAAGAGAATAAAATATTAATGGGAAAGGAAAGTAAATTGCAGAAGTATAAATATAACATATGTCTTCACATAAAATCCTTTTCCTAAAGTTTAAAAATATGTAAGCAATAGTATATGTTACAAATATATATTCACACATAAATTATTGTTAATATATATTTATAATTATATATGTATATTTATGTGAAAGGGAAAGATTATATATGTGTGTGTGTGTGCATACATGTATATTATTCTTCAACTGTATTAATGATTAATTTCTTGAGTTGAATGGTGGGTACATAGTTATTGCTTTTATTACCATTTGTATGGTGTAAAGAAAGCAGAAACTGGACGCCTTCCTGACACCTTACACTAAAATTAACTCCAGCTGGATTAAAGACTTAAACATAAGACCTAACACCATAAAAACCCTCGAAGAAAACTAGGCAGAAACATTCAGGACATAGGCAAAGGCAAGGACTTCATGACTAAAACACCAAAAGCATTGGCAACAAAAGCCAAAATAGACAAATGGGACCTAACTAAATTCCAGATCTTCCGTACAGCCAAAGAAACAATCATTAGAGTGAAGGAGCAACCAACAGAATGGGAAAAAATTTTTGCAATCTACCCATCTGACAAAGGGCTAATATCCAGAACCTACAAAGAACTAAAACAGATTTACAAGAAAAAAACAAACCCATTCAAAAGTGGCAAAGGATAAGAACAGACCTTTTCAAAAGAAGACATATGAGGCCAAGAAACATATGAAAAAAAATGCTGATCATCACTGGTCATTAGAGAAGTGCAACTCAAAACCACCTTTTTTTTCCCATTTATTTTATTGCATTTTAGGTTTTGGGGTACATGTGAAGAACATGCAAAATTGTTGCATAGGAACACACGTGGCAGTGTGATTTGCTGCCTTCCTCCCCATCACCTACATCTGGCATTTCTCCCCTTGCTATTTCTTCCCAGCTCCCCATCCCACACCGTCCCTCCCCTACTTCCCCCCAGCTGACCCCAGTGTGTACTGCTCCCCCCCCGTGTCCATGTGTTCTCATTGTTCAACACCCAACTATGAGTGAGAACATGCGGTGTTTGATCTTCTGCTCTTCTGTCAGTTTGCTGAGAATGATGGTTTCCAGCTTCATCCATGTCCCTACAAAGGACCCAAACTCATCGTTTTTGATGGCTGCATAATATTCCATAGTGTATATGTGCCACATTTTCCCTATCCAGTCTATCGTCGATGGGCATTTGGGTTGGTTCCAGGTCTTTGCTATTGTAAACAGTGCTGCAATGAACATTCGTGTGCACGTGTCCTCATAGCAGAACGATCTGTAATCCTTTGGATATATACACAGTAATGGGATTGCTGGGTCAAATGGAATTTCTATTTCTAGGTCCTTGAGGAATCGCCACACTGTCTCCCACAATGGTTGAACTAATTTACACTCCCACCAACAGTGCAAAAGTGTTCCTATTTCTCCACATCCTCTCCAGCATCTGTTGTCTCCAGATTTTTTAATGATCGCCATTCTAACTGGCGTGAGATGGTATCTCAATGTTGTTTTGATTTGCATTTCTCTGATGACCAGTGATGATGAGCATTTTTTCATATGTTTGTTGGCCTCACTTATGTCTTCTTTTGTAAAGTGTCTGTTCATGTCCTTTGCCCACTTTTGAATGGGCTTGTTAGTTTTTTTCTTGTAAATCTGTTTTAGTTCTTTGTAAATTCTGGATATCAGCCCTTTGTCAGATGGGTAAACTGCAAAAATTTTTTCCCATTCTGCTGGTTGCCGATTCACTCTAATGACTGTTTCTTTTACTGTGCAGAAGCTGTGGAGTTTGATTAGGTCCCATTTGTCTATTTTGGCTTTTGTTGTCAATGCTTTTGGTGTTTGGTCATGAAGTCCTTGCCTACACCTATGTCCTGAATGGTTTTGCCTAGATTTTCTTCTAGGGTTTTTATGGTGTTAGGTCTTATGTTTAAGTCTTTAATCCATCTGGAGTTAATTTTAGTGTAAGGCGTCAGGAAGGGGTCCAGTTTCTGCTTTCTGCACATGGTTAGCCAGCTTTCCCAACACCATTTATTGAACAGGGAATCCTTTCCCCATTGCTTGTTTTTGTCTGGTTTATCAAAGATCAGATGGTTGTAGATATGTTGTCTTGCCTCCGAGACCTCTGTTCTGTTCCATTGGTCTATATCTCTGTTTTGGTACCAGTACCATGCTGTTTTGATTACTGTAGCACTGTAGTATAGTTTGAAGTCCGGTAGTGTGATGCCTCCCGCTTTGTTCTTTTTGCTTAGAATTGACTTGGCTATGTGGGCTCTCTTTTGGTTCCATATGAAGTTTAAGGTGGTTTTTTCCAGTTCTGTGAAGAAGGTTATTGGTAGCTTGATGGGGATAGCATTGAATCTGTAAATTAATTTGGGCAGTATTGCCATTTTCATGATATTGATTCTTCCTAACCATGAACATGGAATGTTTCTCCATCTGTTTGTGTCCTCTCTTATTTCGCTGAGCAGTGGCTTGTAGCTCTCCTTGAAGAGGTCCTTTACGTTCCTTGTTAGTTGTATTCCTAGGTATTTTATTCTCTGTGGCAATTGTGAACAGAAGTTTGTTCTTGATTTGGCTCTCTTTAAGTCTGTTATTGGTTTATAGGAATGCATGTGATTTTTGCACATTGATTTTGTATCCTGAGACTTTGCTGAAGTTGCTTATCAGTTTCAGGAGGTTTGGGGCTGAGACGATGGGGTCTTCTAGATATACAGTCATGTCGTCTGCAAATAGAGACAATTTGACTTCCTCCTTTCCTATTTGAATACCCATTATTTCTTTTTCTTGCCTGATTGCTCTGGCTAGAACTTCTAATACTATATTGAATAGCAATGGTGAGAGAGGGCATCGTTGTCTGGTGCTACATTTCAAGGGGAATGCTTCCAGTTTTTGCCCATTCAGTATGATATTGGCTGTTGGTTTGTCATAAATAGCTTTTATTATTTTGAGATACGTTCCATCTATACCTAGCTTATTGAGGGTTTTTAGCATAAAGGGCTGTTGAATTTTGTCAAAGGCCTTCTCTGCATCAATTGAGATAATCATGTGGTTTTTGTCTTTGGTTCTGTTTATGTGGTGAATTACGTTTATAGACTTGCATATGTCAAACCAGCCTTGCATCACCGGGATGAAGCCTACTTGATCATGGTGGATAAGCTTTTTGATGTGCTGTTGCAATCGGCTTGTCAGTATTTTTTTTTTTTTTTTTTTTTTTGAGACGGAGTTTCACTCTTGTTACCCAGGTTGGAGTGCAATGGCGTGATCTCGGCTCACCGCAAACTCCGCCTCCTGGGTTCAGGCAATTCTCCTGCCTCAGCCTCCTGAGTAGCTGGTATTACAGGCACGCGCCACCATGCCCAGCTGATTTTTTGTATTTCTAGTAGAGACGGGGTTTCCCCATGTTGACCAGGATGGTCTCGATCTCTTGACCTCGTGATCCACCCGCCTCGGCCTCCCAAAGTGCTGGGATTACAGGCGTGAGCCACCGTGCCCAGCCCTTGTCAGTATTTTATTAAAGATTTTTGCATCTATGTTCATCATGGATATTGGCCTGAAGTTTTCTTTTCTTGTTGAGTCTCTGCTGGGTGTTGGTATCAGGATGATGTTGGTCTAATAAAATGATTTGGGAAGAATTCCCTCTTTTTGTATTGTTTGGAATAGTTTCAGAAGGAATGGTACCAGCTCCTCTTTGTATGTCTGGTAGAATTCGGCTGTGAACCCGTCTGGACCTGGGTTTTTTTTTGGGTGTTAAGCTCTTAATTGCTGCCTCAACTTCAGACCTTGTTATGGGTCTGTTCAGGGTTTTGGCTTTTTCCTGGTTTAGGCTTGGGAGGAGGCAAGTGTCCAGGAATTTATCCGTTTCTTCCAGGTTTATTAGTTTATGTGCATAGAGTTTTTTGTAATAATCTCTGATGATGGTTTGAATTTCTGTGGAATCTGTGGTGATATCCCCTTTATCGTTTTTTATTGCATCAATTTGGTTATTCTCTCTTTTCTTTTTTATTAATCTGGCTAGTGGTCTGTCTATTTTGTTGATCTTTTCAAAAAACCAGCTCCTGGATTTATTGATTTGTTGAAGGGTTTTTTGTGTCTCTATCTCCTTCAGTTCTGCTCCGATCTTAGCTATTTCTTGTCTTCTGCTAGACTTTGAGCTTTTTTTTTTTTATCTTGCTCCTCTAGCTCTTTCAGTTTTGACGATAGGGTGTCAATTTTTGATCTCTCCTTGCTTCTCATGTGGGCACTTATTGCTATATATTTTCCTCTAGAGACTGCTTTAAATGTGTCCCAGAGATTCTGGTATGTTGTGTCTTCATTCTCATTGGTTTCGAAGAACATCTTTATTTCTGTCTTCATTTCATTGTTTATCCAGTCAACAATCAAGAGCAAGTTGTTCAGTTTCCATGAAGCTGTGCGGTTCTGGGTTAGTTTTTGAATTCTGAGTTCTAACTTGATTGCACTGTGGTCTGAGAGACTGTTTGTTATGATTTCCGTTCTTTTGCATTTGCTGAGGAGTGATTTACTCCCAATTATGTGGTCAATTTTAGAGTAGGTGTGATGTGGTGCTGAGAAGAATGTATATTCTGTGTATTTGGGGTGGAGAGTTCTGTAAATGTCTATTAGGTTTGCTTGGTCCAGGTCTGAGATCAAGTCCTGGATATCCTTGTTAATTTTCTGTCTGGTTGATCTGTCTAATATTGACAATCTTTGTAAGTCATTAAGAACTTGCCTTATGTATCTGGGTGCTCCTGTATTGGGTGCGTACATATTTAGGATCATTAGCTCTTCTTGTTGCATTGATCCTTTTACCATTATGTAATGTCCCTCTTTGTCTCTTATGATCTTTGTTGCTTTAAAGTCTAATTTATCAGAGATGAGAATTCCAACTCCTGCTTTTTTTTTGCTCTCCATTTGCTTGGTAAATCTTCCTCCATCCCTTTATTTTGAGCCTTTGTGTATCCTTGCATGTGAGATGGGTTTCCTGGATACAGCACACCGATGGGTTTTGTCTTTTTATCCAATTTGCCAGTCTGTGTCTTTTGATTGGGGCATTTAGTCCATTTACATTTAGGGTTAATATTGTTATGTGTGAATTTGATACTGCCATTTTGGTGCTAGCTGGGTGTTTTGCCCTTTAGTTGAGCTGGTACTTGTTGTTCCTTTATATGTGTATAGCCTCTTTCAGGAACTCTTGTAGAGCTGGCCTGGTGGTGACGAAATCTCTGAGTACTTGCATGTTCCCAAAGGATTTTATTTTTCCTTCACTTATGAAGCTTAGTTTGGCTGGATAGGAGATTCTGGGTTGAAAGTTCTTTTCTTTAAGGATGTTGAATATTGGCCCCCACTCTCTTCTGGCTTGTAGGGTTTCTGCTGAGAGATCTGCTGTGAGTCTGATGGGCTTCCCTTTGTGGGTAACCTGACCTTTCTCTCTGGCTGCCCTTAGTATTTTCTCCTTCATTTCAACCCTGGTGAATCTGACAATTATGTGCCTTGGGGTTCCTCTTCTTGAGGAATATCTTTGTGGTGTTCTCTGTATTTCCTGGACTTGAATGTTTGCCTGCCTTGCTAGGTTGGGGAAGTTTTCCTGGATAATATCCTGAAGAGCATTTTCCAGCTTGGATTCATTCTCTTTGTTGCATTCAGGTACGCCTATCAAACGTAGATTAGGTCTTTTCACATAGTCCCACATTTCTTGGAGACTTTGTTCGTTCCTTTTTACCCTTTTTTCTCCAGCCTTGCCTTCCCGTTTTATTTCATTGAGTTGATCTTCGACCTCTGATATCCTTTCTTCTGCTTGGTCAATTCGGCTGTTGATACTTGTGCATGCTTCGCGAAGTTCTCATGTTGCGTTTTTCAGCTCCATCAATTCACTTATATTCCTTTCTATTTTGTCCATTCTTGTTAGCATTTCGTCAAATCTTTTTTCAAGATTCTTAGTTTCTTTGCATTTGGTTAGAACATGTTCTTTAAGTTCACAGAAGTTTCTTACTACCCACCTTCTGAAGTCTGATTCTGTCATTTCATCACACTCTTTCTCCCTCCAACCTTGTTCCCTTGCTGGCGAGGAGTTGTGATCCCTTGTAGGAGGAGAGGTGTTCTGGTTACGGGTGTTTTCATCCTTTTTGCGATGGTTTCTTCCCATCTTTAAGGATTTATCCACCTGTGGACTTTGTAGTTGCTGGCTTTCAGATTGTGTCTCAAATCTTTCAGATTGACGTTCTGTTTGTTGATGATGAGGTTATTTCTGTTTCTTGGTTTTCCTTCTGACAGTCTGGCCCCTCTGCTGTAGGTCTGCTGAGGTTCACTCCAGGCCCTGCTTGCCTGGGGTTCACCTGCAGCAGCTACTGAACACTAAGGGTTGTTACCGGTTTTCTTCTTCTGCTATCTTTGTCCCAGAAGGATACCCGCCTAGTGTCAATCTGATCTCTCTTTTATGAGGTACCTTTTTGGATATATAGGGGTCAGGGAGCTGCTTGAGGAGATGGTCTCTTCTTTATAGGAGCTCAAATGGTGAGCTGTGAGCTCTGTTGTTCATTCAGAGCTGCTGGGCAGGTACGTTTAGGTCTGCTGCAGCAGAACTCATAAACTGCTTTTTGTTCCCAGGTGCTCTATCCCAGGGATTTAGGGCTTTATTTATTAGTTTCTGTTATGCTGCTGCCTTGTTTTTCTTTTCCTTCAGACCTGCCCTGCCCAGCATGGAGGCAGCCTAGTCGCTGTTGGCCTGTAGAGGCTTTGCTTAGCTGCTGTGGGCTCCGCCCAGCTGCCTAGTGAACTTCCCTGCAGTCCTGTTTATATGGGTATAGTTGGAACTGCTTTGGCGATGGTGGCCCACCTGTGTTGAGGCAGAATCTCTCTGCTGTGGCGGGTTGCCTTGGCAACGGCGGGCTGCCTCAGCAATGGCGGGTTGCCTTGGCAACGGCGGGCTGCCTCAGCATTGGCTGACTACCTCCGTCGTGGTGGGCTGCCTCGGTAATGGCAGACGCCCCTCCCCCAGAGAGCTGGACCGTCCTAGGTTCAGCTGCGCTTGCTGTGAAACTCTCAATCCAGAGTTTCTGATTGCTGTTCTTCTGTGGGGGTGGGACCAGCTGAGCCTGATCGCCTGGCTCCCTCCCTCAGAGCCTTTTTTAAGTTTGTGTTCCAGTCGCCTGTTGAACAGGCGCCGGGGTCTGTTTGTTTTCCCCTATGGCCACTCACTGTGCTGGCTTAAACAGCGGCACTGAGGTTTGTGGCGCTTTTTTTTTTTTTTGCCCTGGAATCTACTGTCCTGGTTCCCTGCTGAGTCCTCTTTTTAAACAGATGAATGGGCGACTTCCCGTGGCTCCAATTGCCAGCCAAAAGGGCACCTGGACCGGTGTATTTTGTATGGAGAACCGCGGCTCCAGGGCGCCGACAAAGCAGCCGCGCGGGGCAAAGCAGCGGCGCCGGCGGGCACAGCCGCGCTGGCCGGCACAGCCACGCTGGCTGAAGCAGCCGCGCCGGCGACCGTGGAGCTTCTCCACCTCGGAATTTCCTGGTCTGTGGGCAATAAAAATGAGCATCCATTCACCCTCTGCGCTTTCACTGGGAGCTGCAATCCTGAGCTGTTCCTAAACGGCCATCTTGGATCGAGCAAAACCACCTTAAGATGCCATCTCCCGCCAATTAGAATGGTGATCATTAAAAAATCTGGAGACAACAGATGCTAGAGAGGATGTGGAGAAATAGGAACACTTTTACACTGTTGGTGGGAGTGTAAATTAGTTCAACCATTGAGGAAGACAGTTTGGTGACTCCTCAAGGAACTAGAAATAGAAATTCCATTTGACCCAGCAATCCCATTACTGGGTATATACCCATAGGATTATAAATCGTTCTATTATAAGGACACATGCACACAAATGTTCATTGCAGCACTGTTTACAATAGCAAAGACTTGGAACAAACCCAAGTGCCCAACAATGATAGACTGGACAAGGAAAATGTGGCACATATACACCATGGAATACTATGCAACCATAAAAAATGATGAGTTCATGTCCTTTGTAGGGACATGGATGAACCTGGAAACCATCATTCTCAGCAAACTGACACAAGAACAGAAAATCAAACACTGCATGTTCTCAGTGATAGGTGGGTATTGAACAATGAGAACACATGGACACAGGGAGGGGAGGATCACACACGGAGGTCTGTGGTGGGAGGACTAGGGGAGGGACTGTGCGGTGTAGGGAGTTGAGCAGGGATAACATGGGGAGAAATGCCAGATATAGGTGATGGGGATGAAGGTGGCAAACCACATTGCCATGTATGTACCTATACAACAGTCCTGCATGTTCTTCACATGTACCCCAGAAACTAAAATGCAATAAAACAGATACATTAAAAAGAAAAGGTATGGTAAGTCATATGGCAATGAGTGGGGTCAAATAATCTAGTTACAGAGAAGGGGAAAAATGAATTAAAATATATAATATGGTATATAATACTTCCACTCATACTTTTCCTTAATTTTAATAATCATTACGTTTTGACTATCAGGGAAACATTATTTCTATAAAACATAATTTCCAGTTATGCAGATCAAATTAGAAACTTGGATCTGTTTTAATGGTTTTGTTGTTTGAAACAAGCAAATATATAAGAATGTTTATGCAGTCATAAAAAAGAATGAGCTCATGTCCTTTGTAGGGACATGGATGAAGCTGGAAACCATTATCCTCAGCAAACTAATATAGGAACAGAAAACCAAACACCCCATGCTCTCACTCATAAGTGGGAGCTGAACAATGAGAACTCATGGACACAGGAGGGGAACATCACACACCAGGTACTGTCAAGGAGTGGGGGGAAAGGGGAAGGAGGACATTAGGACAAATACCTAATGCATGTGTGGCTTAAAACCTAGATGGCAGGTTGATACATGCAGCAAATCACCATGGCACATGTAACAAACCTGAACGTTCAGCGCATGTATCACAGAACTTAAAATTTAAAAAGAAAAAGAATATTTATCAATTAATTATTTTACAAAATTTCCTGAAAAAAATAGAGATTAAAAAATCTGGGTTGGGTAAGGTGGCTCATGCCTATAATCCCAGCAGTTTGGGAGGCCGAGGCAGGTGGATCACAAGCTCAGGAGTTCGAGACCAGCTTGGCCAATGTGGTGAAACTTCATCTCCACTAAAAATACAAAAATTAGCCATGTGTGGTCATGGGCGCCTGTAGTCCCAGCTACTAGGGAGGCTGAGTCAGGAGAATTGCTTGAACCTGGGAGGTGGAGGTTGCAGTGAGCCAAGATTGTGCCACTGCATTCCAGCCTAGGTGACAGAGCAAGACTCTGTCTCAAAAAAAAAAAATCTGGCCGGGCACGTCACTCATGTCTGTAATATCAATACTTTGGGAAGCCAAAGCGGGCGGATCACTTGAGGTTGAGAGTTCAAGACCAGCCTGGCCAACGTAGTGAAACCCCATCTCTACTAAAAATACAAAAATTATCCAGGGTTGGTGGCTCCTCATGCCTGTAATCCCAGCTGAAGCATGAGAATCTCTTGAACCTGACAGGGTAGGGGAGCAGAGTTTGCACTGAGCCACGATTGCGCCACTGCATTCCAATCTGGGCAATACAGCGAGACTCCATTTCAAAAAATAAAAATAGTTATAATTGAGTGAGTTGAGAATAAATATATCTGAAAATCACTTTCCTGTGCAGCAGCATTAGCAGTCTACATACCCTAAAAAACCTCCCTGACAGAATATAACTTTAAAAAACTTGTTACATGAGATATTTAATTATTTTAAATGTATCAATGAACCTGCAAATTAGTAGCAATTGCTCAGAGCTAAAATTAATTTAAAGCAGAAACTCAGAGATGTGAAGGAACCATTAACCTAGCTTTGAAATTGACACAGCATTTGCTAAACTAGGTGAACTTCAACTTAAGATGCTCTGGCCTCACAGGCATAGGAAATATGATACACATATTTGAGCCCACCTAGATGAGAGAGTCTAATAGAAGATTTCCCATATACCTGCATGTGTGTATAATGCTGGAATCCAACATGCTATGCCTTCAAAATAATAGTAAATTAAACAACTCTTACCACAAGGAGAGTAAAAGAAAATGCTTACATTAAAATTTGGTGATGAATGGAGTTGGGTAAAAGGAGAATCTCCTTTGAGAATATATGTGACAATAGGTTATTCCTCATGTGGGATTGTGGTTGGAATTTATACAATCTAGTTGATCTACGAAAATCTAAGGAGATTTCATTAAAGTGGTCGAGGGCTAAAAATGCTATAGATATGTGAAATAAATAAATAAATAAACTTTGAGTAAATATTTTTAACCCTCACCTCAAAGAATTCCCTTATATCAAGTTCCCAAAATTATGAGCTCAGTCAAAAGAAGTAAAATATCAAACATAATGAGTACAAAGCAAAAAAAATAATAGAGCAAAGAAACAGACCCAAAGGGATGTATATATTGAATTATTAAACACACGAAAGTTTTCTAAATGGGTTCAATAATTTTTTTTTTTTTTTGAGATGGAGTCTTGCTCTGTTGCCCAGGCTGGAGTGCAGTGGCACAATGTCAGCTCACTGCAATGTCTGCCTCTTGGTTTCAAGCAATTCTCCTGCCGCAGCCTCCCGAGTAGCTGGCATTACAGACACATGCCACCACGCCCAGTTGATTTTTTTTTTTTTTTTTTTTTGTATTTTTAGTAGAGACAGGGTTTCACCATAACTTGGTGAAAGATCAGCCAGGCTGATCTTGAACTCCTGACCTCAGATGATCTGCCCGCCTTGGCCTCCCAATATGCTGGGATTACAGGCGTGAGCCACTGAGCCTGGCCTCAATACTTTTAAAAATATAAAAGAAGGAGTTATAATGTGAATAAAGAGTAAGAAACTATGCAAATGGACAGTTTGATCTAAAAGTAAAGCATTTCACAGTGTCAGAAATATAATAATGAAATAGAAACTCAATGAATGGGTTTAAGAGTTAATTAGAGATAGCTGATGAAGAAATCTAAACTCAAATATAAAACTAATTAAATTATTAATATCATATTAAAGCTAATCCAAGAAAAAATTGAAAAACCAAGCAGTTGTATAACTTAAATCTTATAACTCAGTCGCTAAAATTTTTATCACAACCTTTTTGTCAAGGTTACATTCTTTACTTCATAATTTCACATAAGTTTGGAATATATTTTAATTTACTATATACTAGCATATAAAGCAAGTCTCAGTAAATTTCAAAAGGCTCAATAGAGTATCTTGCTGACTAAAAAACAAATTAGAAATCAGTGTTATAAAGATTATTTTAAAAATCCAAGTACTTTAATATTAAGACATACACTTACATAATACAAAGACAAAGTAATAATAGACATTGGAAAATGTTTGTAACTGAATTACAATGATGGAACTTTATCTACTATTACATAGGATGCAGCTATCACAGAACATACAGGGAGATTTTAAGTCTTGTAGGAGTCAAGGAAAAACTTCTTCTTTGCCCTCTGAAGGTTTACTAAAAATCAAGTGACTAGAGGCAGATGAATTGAAGAAAAGGCATACAAATTTTTAATGTCCATAGGAGGAGGGAATCACAGACAAATTATCCTTCCCTTGATAAAATGCAGATGCTTATATACTCTTTTTATTAGGGGAAACAGAAATGGGGACATGTGAATGATTTTAGGGAGAGTAGTAAATGATTTTTAGGAAAATTCAGTGGACTTGAAGAACATAAAATGGCCTGGGACAAAATCTGGTGGGCCCACAGAGCAGACAGTGGTTTATGACAAAAGTCTATCCAGCTGTGCTGATAGACTTCAGACTTCAGTCTTTCTTCCTGCAATATGAATTCAGTTAATGAAAACTCAGGGAAGGGACCAGAGATAATAATTTTCCTCTTTGGTGGGTCTGGACTTTAGGCAGATGAGGTAGTTTCAGAGAACAATTTTATCCTTTGATTTGGGAGCAACAGAAGATTGAGAGACAGAGAGAAATCTTAAACAGGCACTTTACAGAAGAAATGTAAGTGACCCTCAATCCTATGAGATGGTAATGAATTGCATTAGTGACTAAAGCCAAGCAAATTTAAGCTACTATTAAATAAATGCTATTATATACAGGCCAGCTGGCCAAAATTTAAAATTCTGACAATATCATATACTGACTGCTAGTGAAGGAAGGAAAGGTAATAAATTTTTACAACTATTTTGGAAATAATTTCAACAGTATTTGATAAAGTACAGTGTATATACTCTGTGGGCCAGAAATTGATTACTGTAAGTGTATATCCTAGAGAAATTATATGTACATACACATTAGAATACATTCACAAAAATGTTCATATTGATAATGGACATTTTTTTGTAATAGCACAAAACTCCCTCCAGGAGTGTATCAATGGTAGGATGGAAAAATAACATTGTGCCACATTCATACAATGGAATAGTACTTAGTAACGTAACTGGATGAAATATAGGTACATGTAGCAATGTGTATAAATTTCTGAAATAATACTTTGCCAAATGTTGCAGAAGAATCTGTACATTAAAAGCATAAAGTCCAAAAATCATGTAAAATTTAATCATTTTATTTTTAGGTATATAAACATATGTGGTAAACCATTAAGAATCTGAAGCAGTTACCTCTGAGATGAGAGGCACTGGGATTGAGATTAAGGTAGTTCTCAAAGAGGATATTAAACACATTATTCTTTTTCTTAAATGGGGTGAAGGATGCATGGGTATTCCTTGCATTATTGTTTTTAATGTTACATATATTTGATAAACAGTCATATATTTCTTAGTATTTAGTAATAAGAATTTTAATATTTTTTATTATTATTTAATAATTATAGTTTTAAGTCCTCCTCAGTAGACTGTGCCTGAGATTTAACACTTAAGAGTAATCTTTGCTCAATCATTATTTTCTCCATATTTACCTTAGAAAATGCCAAAGGTAGCTGAGGAAGTGAATTCTGGACTCTTACTTATAAGGACAAAATGACTTAAAGAAATCAACATATATTCCACCATAATTTTGGCTTTTTGAATCATAGTTTAATCGGAAGTAACTAAAAACTTGTATGTCACTGAGGGTTCTACAGCTTTGGAGAAGAATTGAAGGTCTAAAAAGAGAACATCATTTTTTTTAATTGAAAATTTATGAGGTATTGAAATCTCTCTTTTCCTCAAACACCTACTTTCCCCTCATTAGTGTAGTTCCTTCTTATTTTACTGAATATCTCATTTTTCCTGTAGTCTAACATAAGTTAATGTGTTACTGAAAAATGTTGCGAGAGAAACCAATTTGCCTGAATGTTGACAGTGTTAAAGCCAGTTAGGAAAATAGCAATATGTGGATTTGCATTTGAATAATTAATATTGACAGCTCCCCTTCTCTATTTTTGTGTTATGCATTGATATGAAATTCAATTCTTTACTACCAAAACTGGCTGTGGAGAGTGAAAAAGAAAGTATGTTAAATTTATTCTAAATATTGAGACAGGGTAGTATTACTCTGCCAAATTGAGGTATAATCTGAAGGTTTGGGTTTTTAAAAATTAATACATGCTTAGAAGGTTTGGGTTTTTAAAAATTAATACATTCTTAAAGTACATATTGAAGTATAACATATATACTTTTCTGAGTCTGAATCAATATTGAAAATTTCAAGTATTTAACATGTTTGTTAGTACTCAGGAAAATAAAGCATAATGTAAATAAAAACAAAGCTTGAATCCTGTTCTTTTACATGGTTATCTTCCTACTGGAGGTGGGGAGTTGAGTGGGGTGGGGTTTACTGGGAATAAATATGGGAAGGAATGTTCCATCTGAAGAAGAATCTATTGGAAATTGAGAGTGTACAAATGCAATGATGGATTTAATTGGATTGTAGAGCTATAGGAATTAAAATCCTTTTCAGAAATATTCTGTGAGTGGCTATATATTCACCTCCTTCTGTTAAAGAGAGGACAGGAGGAGAGAAAACATTATTTATTTTAAATCAGGAAACAATGAAAGAACTCTGAATTGGGTTCAAAATGATATTGGATCTCCAGAGCTAGTGCTCCTTTCAAGAGCTTTAATGCTGGACTACTGGGAACAGAGGACAAACAGTGCCAGCTCTGGAGCTTTGCCACATCAATGTGGTGACTATCATGTGCAGGCTCTGTTGTTGATGGCACATGGCTTTGTCCCATCGATATGAGCCCGTATAGTGTCCCCTCCACAGCACTTGTGAACATTCAAGACAAAATAAGACACAGTAGTTGTACTTAAAGAAAAAAGTTACTGAGACTGTTTTGTTTTTCTTCTTTTTTGTTTTTTGTTTTTGTTTTTGTTTTCTTTTTGAGATGAAGTCTTGCTTTTGTTGCCCAGGCTGGAGTGCCATAGCATGATCTCAGTTCACTGCAACCCCTGCCTCCCGATTCAAGCAATTCTCCTGCCTCAGCCTCCTGAGTAGCTGGGATTACAGGTGTCTGCTGCCACGCCTGGCTAACTTTTGTATTTTTAGTAGAGACAGGGTTTCATTATGTTGGCCAGGCTGGTCTCAAACTCCTAACTTCAGGTGATCCGCCCACCTCAGCCTCCTAAAGTGCTGGGATTACAGGCATGAGCCACCACACCCAGCCGACTGTTTTGTGTTTCTAATAACTTTATTTCTCATCACTTTCCTTAAAAGTTACAAACTATGAAAATGCAAATGTCCTTTCTATATGAAAAGACACAACTGTCTCTCTTCCTGACTTTAGAATGGCTTTCATCTTCACATAGTCTCATTTAACTCCAAGGGGCATCTTGTGGAGTAGCCATTATCATTCCTATTTCCCTGAATGGGAAATGTAGGAGATTGAGGTTCTTGTTCAAAGTCATCCAGTTAGCACTTAGCTGAACTGTATCAGGCCTCTACCACCAGTCTCTAATCGCTTCGAGAAAATCAAGCACACAAATACTGCTGAATCATCACTGAATTGGAGGCTATCAGACATAGATTGGGAACTAACAGTGATATTTTTTCAGAGTAAGATGCTGCTGACAGAGTAGATGCTGCTGCTACTTCCACCCCATATAATCAAATTGGTTACCATTTGCTGTACGTTTATTTGGTGTTGTCAAGCCTTGGGCTCAGTGAGCTATATACATTATCCCAATTGACTTTTAAAAGAATCCTGCAAGGAATATATGTTATCAATATTTGACAGATGATGAAAAAACATTCAGAGAGGATAAATGGCTTAAAGGGCAGCCATCTACTTTTGGATGCGAGTTGGAATGGTTACAATCTCTTTCTGGAACCTGAATTTGCATTGTTAGTACACTATTTTACTTAGATTGCTTACGACAGAAGAATCAAAATGTAAAATTTTCCAAAGATGCTCTTCTTCATTCACATTTTACACAAAACCTAGGAAACATACATCTTGCAGTTCAATATTTTTTAATTGAAGAATTTAATTGTCACTTTTGGATATTTCAGGAAAGAATCTTTCCCTCACTCCTTGGCACTGCTACTGGTTGCAGAGCTGGGTTTCAAGGCCCAGCCAGTCTGAATCACCTTGTCCTCTGTCCCCCAGGCTTCAAGTATTCAAATATGACAGTTTATAGTGTCTTTAATACATGAAGAAGTTTAAGAAAAATTAGGATGATTTTCCATATTATTGCTTCTTGTTCTGCTTGTCTATAGATGTGTACAAATCACCCTAAACTTAGTTGTAGACAAAAAACAACAACTATTTATTATTATCTTTCATAGTTCTAGGGGTTGTCTGGGTTTGACTAGGCGACTCTTGGCTTGAGTTATTTCTTGCAGTTACAGTCAGATAGTGGCTGAGGCTAGAGTCCTGACTCAGATTTCTGCCTATTGGTGTTGGCTGCCAGCTGAGACCTCACTTTGGGGTTGTCAGCCAAATGCCTGTATCTTGCCTGTCTGCGTGGGAGCTTTCTCATAGCACGGCAGCTGGGTTCTAAGACAAAGATCCAAAGATAAGCTGACAGCCAAGTGAAAGCCTTTACAATTTATCTTTAGATGTCACATAAGTATTAAATTTTTTTTTTTTTGCATTTTATTCATAAGAAGCAAGTCAGTCAGGCCACACCATATTCAAGTAGGGGGAAATTTGACTTTGCCTTTGAATGAGAGGTATATAAAAGAAGTTACAGACATTATTTAAAACCACCACTCTTCTTTCACTGATAAAGATAGGAAATCATAGTAAACTTCAGCTGCTCTGATCAACAAGAGTCTAAGGGATTAAAGAGCATAGATCAAGGAAACAAATGTGACTCTGTGGTACAATGATCGTTTCATTAAAAAAAAATGCAAAGGTAATTTACTGTATAACAAAGATTATTCTAACCCTTCCATGAGACCAACTATTTCCTCTCTATCCCCAACTTCAGCTGTGAAAGCTATTGGCTGGCTGATGTTGCCATTTTTCCTCAAGAGCACGTTTCATTCCCACCTTTCTCCCATTATTCTGTAGGACCCTGGCTGTTAGGCTTCTCATACATAGCTGTACTATCTGGCTATTCATTAGAGTTGGCACAAGGCCCACCCTCCTACCCTACACTCTGAAGTCTTAGAAATCAAAAGGACACAAAAGTTGTATAACTCAAAGTTTAGCCCTATCATACTAGTGTCTAATGAGACTCAGGGTAACTGACATTTAGGATATTCTATTTCCTTTGTGTTTTAACAGAGCCTTGAAGCTATCTATAATTGTAACACATTTATTTTAAAATCTTCATAATGTACTATAGAAACATATCGTAAAAATTTTGAACAGACATACCATTAGAATGTCATTACCAGTTTTCATTTCTCTTGAGTTTTCATGTGCACCACACCAGAGGGGACTCAAATGCTATAGTGGAAACCACAATAACTCAGTGTTAGGGTAAACTTTTGGGCCATGTGGGCCCTACGTTATAATATTGTTCTCAAGCACAGGAGCAAAAAAAAGACAATTACAGCCGAGCCACTAGTCTATGTTTACCAATCATTTTTCTTTCCTCCGTGTACACAGCTTGACTACATTTTCCAGCCCTTTAAGGTTAGATAGAGTCCATAAGGCTGAGTTCTGTAACCAGTGAAATATATGCAGAAGTAATGCAGGCCACTTTTAGGCCAGGCCACAAAACTCCATGTCTATCTCACTTTGTTTCCATTCTGTAGAAATCTTGCAGGCCACGTATTGAATATGATGGAATAATAAGGAAGCATTAAAAGGTGGAAGAAACCTATGTCTTGGAGTGGCCATGTGAAGACTTGCCCCTGCTGACTGTATTAAATTATGATACAATTGACAAAAAGAAATCCAATTTAATTTTTTTAAGCCTTTGAGAGTTCAAAAATGTATCTGTTATAGCAGCTGGCATCACCATCACTAACATCTCTCTCATTTATTCTGATAGAATAAGAGTCTCATAGAGCTTGATACATGTGGAGTTGAGGCACAGAGTTTCTCCCCAAATCTCAGGAATAACCAGCTGGATAAAGTAAAGAAGAGAGGAATTATATACTAACACCTAGTCGTGACCTTTAAGATAGAAATATAAAATTGTTCAGGAAAGTGCATTACCATCTCAATGTTGAAGAAAGAGCAATCTACCTCACCGAAGAACAAATGAAAAAAGAGACAGGCTATAAGTGTATTGTTAAGACTCACAGCAGAGCTTATTTAATTGGCCCACCACACAGGTTGCTGAGAGTGGAGGAGGAAGATGCTCTGTAGGGTCTTCCTACAGACAATCATATTTCCAAAGAGGAGGGAAAAACAGAGTCCTTTGCACTCTTCACCTCAATAAATGTCCTTGACTTTCTTGTGGGTGCAGTGAAGTACGTGTCTGTGTGTGTGTGTGTGTGTGTGTGTGTGTGTGTTTTCATGTGTGTGTATCTGGAGAGTGGAGAATGGGGGACAGCTTTGCTAGAGATCAATAACAGAAAAAATTAAAAGTCAGATCCCTTTGTCCCTTCTCAAATCATATCACGCCAGGGTCCTTTACTCTGTCATTCTATTGTACTCATCTTGTGAAAAAACACCAAGAAACCAAGTATAGACCAAGAGTTTCTATAAAAAACACCAAGAAACCAAGTATAGACCAAGAAGTTCTACACATTTGAATTGTGAGTTCCAATTAAATTATTCACAAACCTTATTTTTGCTCTTCCAGGAACATATTTTCATTATATGTTGGACATGTATACTTCTACCAATAAATTGTAAAAAGGTAGAAGTATATATAGATATAGATATAAATATAGATATGGATATAGATCTGGAACATCTAACAAAAGCAAGAATAGCTACTCTGTTCAACCTTGGAAAGCGCCAGTGCATTCCTTTCTTAATGTTCCTGACAATGTTTCCAATAGCAATACTTTCATCACAGGATTACAAATCTAAGACTAGCAAGTTATAAATTAAATTGCTTTGCAGTTTTTCACTGTCTTTCATATGAAATAGGACTTCCTGATACTTTCCTATAATCAAGATAAAATTCAAGTACACATCAAGCACTTAGGCTACAATTATTCTTACAATAACTTTATATGAGATTTGTGAAACAGAATCCATAATTGAACTATCTAATTTATTTCCATTTTTCCAATGTTGATTTTACTGTTCTGAGGGGGAAAACACAAAGGTTTAACAAGAAAATCCAATCAGAATTCACGTATCACCATTTGTATTTGATGAGGCACAAAGTCACACTGGAAATCTAACCTTGCAATGCTGGATGCTTGTGTCAACTACAAGTACAGGCTGTTCATGAGCTAATATTAGTCTACTGATTCCCTTCCCATTACCTGCTGCCTAAACCCCAGCAAGTTTAAGTTCCATCATTTCGATAAAATTTTTGAACTCCAGAGTAATTCTGGATATTTGCACACTGTGTAGTAAGCAATTAACCAGACCCAAAGAGAGGTCTAGCCTTTGCCCTCGGTTCCTGGGAGTGAAATCTAAGGCCTTGGTTCACACAGGATCGTCTAACAACGTGATTTATGATGTGGGTTTTGGATCATTCCCTATCAGCTTGACCTCCAGAGGGACTGGAGACTAAAAATCAGCCATGTGTCAGCAGCTAACCATGTCTATGTAACTAAGCCCCAGTAAAAACTCTATACCAAGGCTCAGATATGTGTCTGTGGTTGGCAATATTCTGTGTATACAGTGCCACACATTATTGTCAAGGAAAAGTTAGTACTGCTCTTAACTCTATGGGGAGAGTTAAAAACTGGAATCTTTGCACTTGGAAGTTTCCTAAACTTTCCCTCATATATCTCTTCCTATGGTTAATTTTATCTGTATTCTTTTACTCCAATAAATTATAATTGTGAGTATAATAGCTTTCAGTGAGTACTTTGAGTTCTTCCATCAAGTTGCTGAACATGAGGGTGTTTCTGGGGATCCCAAATGTGCAATTGGTTTTAGACATGAGGGTGGTATTGCGGGTCCCCAGACTTGCAGTTAGTGCCAGAAGCGAGGGTGGTCTTGGGAATTTCTGAAATCTGCAGATACCATGCCAAATGTCTTCAGAATTAACATGTAAAATTAATCAGCTCATGCCACAAATAGCAATAATTTCTGGCAAACCCTGATTAACTACATTATCACTTTCTATGGATATTGTGTTCCTAAAAACATTTCTTGCTGTAACATGAATTTTTCATAGCGGAGTGTCCACATTCTTACAGAAGCATATTATGAAACTAGCTTTTAACTAAAATAATGACTCTTAGACTTTTCTTTCTCAACAGTTTTCATCTTGTAATTGGCGATGGATTCCAGAAAAGAACAATGATGTTAGGATATAATTCAATTATAGTTAATTGTGTAGCTAGGGACACATGTATTACAGTAGCTGTTAGATAATGGAATCTCATTTGCCTTCCTGTACTTTCTCCATTGAAATACTGTTATAGAAAAACCATGAAGAGACATGTAAGGTTGCAACAAGACTGGAACTTAATGACTTTCAGACTCTAGAAGGAGAAAAACAAACAAACAAAACAGTTTGAGAAATTAAACAGGTTAGCTCTAAGTCAAGAAAACAGGAGCATCTCTAGGCTTTCCAAATGGAGGAATTTAGTATAGGGAATCGGTGGCATAGGTGATGGAAGAACAGAGAAGGAAAATACAGAACAATGAGACAACTCAGAGGTTGGCAGTATCAAGAAGTAGCTTTCATTCCTAAGAAGGGATGAACATTGGAATCAAGGAGGAATCTGCAAGGTGAGAGTGGATGGAAATGTCTGTTAAAATATGAGACACTGAAAGAACTGAAGCTATGAAGGAGCCACAGCTGCTGCCAAAGCACTGCCTGAGGAACAGAAAGGGGGAAAGAAACACCATGCCTTCTCATTTCCCCTCAAATTCCTATCTGCTATTAGTGCTCTCTTTGGCAGAAACCAGGTAAAAGCCAACTAACATGGAAGTCTGGGGTAAACGGCCTGTAATGGTCTTCCCCTGCAATATAAGGTAGCACAGAGCAAAGATGAAGATTAGAACTGAAGAAAATAGGCAAATGATCAGCATATTATTAGAGGCTAAGGCACACTCTACCTTGTGAACATAATCTTCACATGTACTCCAAAACCTAAAATGCAATAAAAAAAAGAAAATATAAAAAGAAGAAAGTTAGAAAAAATAGCTACCAATTGCCACTACGTATCCACCACTCTATCTCAGACATACCCCCACCAGGATCAAGGTAGCACCACTATGGACTTGCATACAAGTTTGCTAGGGCTGTTGTTCTATCCCACAGAGTGCCTCTTAAAAAATAATTTGAAGACTTTAAGTCCCTGGAAATGCAACATAACCAGTGCTCAAATATCAAAACAGTGGCAAATTACCTTTTGTAATTAAGCTATCACAGAAATCTTCAGGTATCAGAGATGCAGCAGGGCTATTCATGCAAGCATCTATGGGGTTTTATGCATTAAGTTAGTAAAATAAATAAATACATTATACATCTATGTATATGTAAAGAAACACACAGGCACACACACACACACACACACACACACACACACGCACGCACACACACACACAAATCCTAAAATGCCTCTACTTATTCAGGAGTAAATTAGGCTTCATAAAGTAAATTCAAAGAAACAGGAGAAAAATACTTCTTGGTTAGTAGAAGTGCAGTGAATTAATGATTTCCAGACTCAACATATTTGAGTAGGAGCTATGTATATTCACTGTAATTTCAGCTAAATATCACAGAGTAGGGTTCTTTTAGCACTCAATTAGACAGTGAGAAGGGAAAGGGCACCTACATTGGGCTTGGATTAATACCTTATTATTTATTAATAAGTGAAAATAAACCAAATAAAGTGGATGCTAAAAAAAAAAAGATGTGATTAGATCAGGGAAAGTTGAATATTAACTTGAAGGTAGAGAAGATAATCATACTTATTTAGAGCTGCGCTACATGTTACAAAAGACGACTTCAGGAAAAGAGCATTGGTTGTTCTTAAGGAAAATAAAGAAAATATAGATTGTAAGAAGAAAGAGGTTGAGATGAGAGGAAACTTAGCTGATATGACAAAGGATTTGATAAGATATAGGCTCAGATGAGGAAGGAAGTAGCTGAGAGGAGAAGACAGCAAAAAAATATAAAAACATAATAAAATTGAAATTCATAACCCAGTCAAAAAAGAACAGATTTATCACTGCAGGAAATTAATAAGTGATGAGGAGAACGAATTAAGAAGCATTCACTGAAGATAGAAAAAATAGACAAAAGACAATATCAAATAAAGAGAAAAAGATAGATTTGAAGACAAGTGTGTAGAGACTTGCTTTCTCAAAGAAAATTCACATTCCTGAAGAAGAAACAAAAGAAATGGTACAGTAATTGGTGGTAGAACAGAAGAAAATGGCCTTCAATTGCTGAATATAAAGCATGATTAATGAATAGAAATTCATGTCTGACATATTCTAGCACAAGTTTTAAATTTTGAGAAAAAGGAAAATTGCATCTAAGTAGACAAAACAGGCTACCTAAAAAAGAGTAAGAATCTGATTAGCCTCTCATTTTCCCTGCACCATTATATTCCAGAGAGCAAGTAACTATATCTGGGTAATTTTGAGGGGACAAAGTTGGAGAGATAAAAGTTATTTCTTTAGGTGAATTTGCTATTTGTAGTAGATGCTATGGATCTCCCATGATAGGACTCATTCTCCTACTTACTGGGAGTGCTGGCTGCTGAGAGCTCACAGCTAGATCCCACTCTAGGAATCTTCGCCAAACCAAGCCAAATATTATACTCCTTTCTAAGGGCAGACCATGTACAATGACTAGTGCATGTGGAGATACCAAGACCTGGCCCTCTTGTCCCAGCATCAAAGTTCGGGGCAACTCTGAAGGGTTATTTCATCCCATCCCTAATCAACCTCCTGCATGTATATCTCTGTCTCAGAGTCTGCTACAAAGAAACTGGCCCTAAGATAGTATTCATTAAATAGTAGCAAAAGACTTATTCTAGCACCAATTGAAGAATAAAAATAAAAAGCTGAAGAAAAAAATAGTGGTATAGTACTCTAATTTTAAGCATTGAAACTAGTTAACCATATAGTTATTATTGGCAAGCTTATAAAAGAGAATAAAAATATAAAATATAGTTTTTGAAAGAAATGGGGTAGGAGTTATGTGTATATTTAATAGAGATCATCTAGTTACAAAAATCCAGGTAAGGTTTCTTAAAACTAGGACGTATGGAAGGCAGGACTATGGGAAAGAAAGGAATTCCACATTTCTTATTTTGCATAGGTAACAGTTGAGGTTAAAGGACTCAAAAGAGACTATGTATTGCCTAAGTTGAATAAGTAGATAATTATAAACCCAAATATAATTCTGACAGAAGCATAAAACTTGAAAATTAAAATATCCAATTTTGTTGAAGATAATGAAACATGTTTATTATCTTACATGTCAGGAGAGGTACACATTGATAAAGTCTTTCTGAAGATTGTGTGTGTGTGTGTGTGTGTGTGTGTGTGTGTAAATGTTTATATGTATATACATGTTACATTTCCAATTATATAGCAATATATCCATATAATCCTTACACTGGAGTATAAAGATGCATGTAAAGCTTCTTGAAGCATTTTTATCTGAGTGAAAAATTGGAAATAACTTAAAAAGTTTCTTAGACCTCTTTAAAGTCACTGCTACAGAATTATCTCTATGATGTCAGGTAACAAAAAAGTTTTTAAATCTGTATCTATTTTAAATGATAGAAAATCTATATTTGTAAAAAATGTCAGAATTTAACAAAGTAAAAAACAAACAAAAAAATTTAACAAATAAAAAACGGACAAAATAGCCATCAAAATAAATGGTCAATTCAAGGAATGGAATCATTCTGCCCACTTACAATGAATAAGAACAAGATCACAATTGTCATTATATCACAACTTTGGCTCCAGGCATCCTGGTGACCAGTGTAAACCAAAACTTAACAATAAAAGCAGCAATTAAAAACAATAAAAATCAACAGAACTGATTTTCTAGTTTCCATTCTTCATAAGTAAAAAATAAAGCCAATGGTATCTCAGAGGATATGAAACATGTACTCTAAAATGTATTTCTGAGATAGGAGACACTTGAATTGTTGACAAGACGGTTACATCAATAGGCTCTTATAACATCATTCTCTGAAATATGAAGACACAACAGCTCAGTGCAGTCAACTTCATAGTGAGAGCAAGACAGTTCAATACAAAGATGCAGCTTTAATGGTCTAACTTGAACCACAGATAAGTCATAGACTATATATAGCAAAATACACAGCTTGAATATCGGTATAACAATCCTCCATAAAGACCAATTATTTCAACTAGGCTTTTGATAAACTTTGCAAAGTGGTCTCTTATGTCATACTCTGTAAATATAAACCATACATATGAATATCATGTGACTTGAACCAACAATCAGCTCTAGAAAATGTAGTTCAAAGGAGGAAGATGTTATTTTCTCTTGGAGTGAAGGGGCAAACTGCAGGAACTATGCTTTGAGTTTGGCATTGAAAAATTAGGGAGCTTTTCAGGGATTAAAGTTTATGGGAAGGGAGTGAGTGATGGCATGCTTACAAGTGAGAGAGCTATCTTGAAAAGTACACTAGCTTGAAGTTAAGAAATCTGGGTAATAAACTGACATTTTGTGATAGGCATGAATGAAATCGATGAGCTGAGAAAGTCGAAAAAGTTTGGCGGAACACTTGAAGATAGGTCTGCTGGGCTGAAGCAGATAATTTGTTGAAGGGAACAGTAACAGTTGAGAATGGGTTGATTTGGACCATGAGGTAGCAACAATCAATATGCCATTTTTTACTGTGGTTTCGTATTCCACCCAAGGTTCCTGGGAACAATAATGGCATATTTGTTACAAAGAAACTGCAAAGAAGTTCCAGAATCATTTACTCAACTCCCTGACTTCAAAGAAGAAAAATATGAGCTCCATATAAGTAAAGAAAATCGCAATTACTCCTGGAATGCCTCCTTTTTGAGGCCAGAAGCATGCTGAAAAGATGTTAGAAGACTGGATGACGAACGAGGGAGATCCTGGATGTTCCAAACTCAGCTGCACTCTGAGCAGAAATCATTGTTTTAAGTCATTCAGATCTGAGATTGTTACACAGCACTAGATAATTGGAGAGAGGTGGCTACATGTTTTCTAGGCTTTTCCCACTTTTCTAGCAAAAACATGCTTCACCCATTCCTGTCTTCTCTCATTCCAGCAAACTTTTCCCCCAAGTGGCTGATTGTCCAATCACTACTTATTTCCCCAGAGTATTCTCTACTTCTCTACCCCATTATCTCAAATGCACCTTATCTATTCTAAGTTACACATTGTACAAAAATGGAAATATTACAAGTAGATCATATTTCTCACTAAGAAAAGCACAGCAGGAAGAAGATTGGCCCTGCTCCATCTCATTACCACAATCATTAGCCAGCACACAGGTGAGTAATTACCAGATGTTGGATATTCCTCAGATTTCTCCTCTCTCAGAATGTAGGGAAAGAAGATACTCAGCCACACATCACTGATGACCTTCAGCAAGTGACCCTTCTGACATTCACTCCTCTATCTCCCACCTCACTTCTCTCTGTCCATCCATGAGAGTCTGTGGGTATGACTCCTGATCACACCAAATGCTCCAGGCAAAACTAGTGCTGCCAAAGTAGCTGTCATTACTTCACCCTAGAACAGAGTTTGTCAAAGTCTCCCTTGGAGTTTGGGGGAAAAAGAGGGGTGAGAAGGCAGAAGAGTTTACCTTCCTTCTATTTCATAAGGTAGAGCTTCTCTGCCAATAAAATATCTGAAAACCACAGCCCTAAACTTTTGTTCCCAAAGCTCTTAAAGATATAAACAAAGCCACATTTCTGGAAGCAAGTCAGTCTTTCCTAGGGATCCCCACACGGTGTCATGGGTCCCAGGGCCACCCAAATTGAACAATCAAAGAGATATTGTCTCACAAAGTCAGTCCAGTTTATGGCTTACTCTCTTTCCCTTGAGATGGCTTTATATCTTCATTTTCATTTTCTGAGAAGGTGGTTCTGTCAGCAACAAGTTTAAATAATATTATCTCACAGCTGATGTCTCTGCTTACATTCTCACAAGGATCTGAAAGAAGGGTAGGTGCTCACAGGGAAATTCCAGTGAGTATGGCCAGGTGGTATTTTAACTAGGTTATTGTTTGATCCTAGGAACTTCAATCATTCAGAAGAACTTCTCTCAAAATGTAGAACTGAAAGTAAAGACTGTCTGGGATTCTGAGTTAATTTTACAGACAAAACCAAATAACTTAGAGTTAAAAAGAAATTAATTATATCCCATCAACAACAAAACTCAATTTGTTGTCAGTGTAGTGTGCTTAATGGTGGGGATCAAAAATAGCCAGTAACTAGCATTAACTGGCTTCCTGGCCACTTCTGCACTTCCTTTGGGAAGCCTCTATAAAACCTTGGTAAAGCAGGATTTTTCCTTGAGTAATTTTGGCAGTGTGTTCATATAATTTATCATACAAATTGGGGTAATTTTGAGAGTAAAAGGGGGTTCTATGAATAATTTGCTCTGTGGTAACAGGCATAAAGTGGAATTGTCCTGGGCAAACTTGAATCCATGGTATCCCTAATCTTGGAGAATATAAGAAAGACCTCTGTACTAAAAAATATCCCACAACTGTTTGTCACACCATTCACCAAGGGAGCACCATTCCAGAAAATCCTTTTAATATGCAATACCTTCAGGGAGAGCAGCACTTGTTTTTACTGGTCATACCTTAATAAAAACAAGTATATGAATTTCTTCCTTTTTGACAGGTGACAAAAATCAAAGCACTGCATAAAGTAAAACCTTAAAAAGAGAAGTAATAGATGTAGAACCATATCACTAGGCGGTATTTTAGAAGGCCTGAACAGGTAGAGTGTCTTTGTTGGAGAATCGCAATGGAGCGAGGTTTCTGAGAGTAGACTCCAACCAGAAAAATCTAGAAAGAGATATAAGCAGTGCAGAGGGCAAACTCTATTTAGGATACAGTATTTTCTCAAGCTATTCTAGACAGTCTCTCTTTTATTAAGGTCAAGCCCCCCACCATATTTCTTGCTGACAAAAGGATGTCGAAATAAAAAGTCTAAGACAAAAGGAACTGAGGTTTTGGATTTGGTAGTTTACTTACACTGGATAGAGTGGACCTAGAAAAAGTAATGAAGCTGAAGCAAAAAAGTTTTTAGAGAACTAAATTAATATTGTTGGAGGTGTAAAACTAGTGAGTGCTGTGATACTAATTTCATAAAGAGGTCTTCTAAAGTGACATTTATTTGAGTTAATGCTGCTGCTGAGTTCTTAAGGGGGTGGAGGGGGTGATGGCAAGTAGGGAAAGAAGTGTCCTGGACCTTAATGTAGAAAGCCACATTAGCCAGCTCCATCACCACCCATATGCCAACTGGAGTTATGGAAAGCAATGCAGATCAGTTCAAAATTTAACAAATTTGATTCAGATGGGGAGCTTCAATAAAATGTGATTTACAGGTAGGCAAAGGATTATTTTAGTTTCCATATTTAGTTTACGCCTCTTTCCCCAGGGAACTGGTACAGTGTGATTTGCATTGGCTTTAGTTCACTTTTTTAAACTTTTTATCTTAAAATACTTTTGGAGTGACAGAAAATTGCAGAAATAGTATATCAAGAATTCCTTTATACCCTATACTCTCTTTCCCTTATTATTAACATCTTAAATTACTATGGTACATTTGTCATAATTAATGAGCTAATATTAATATATTATTTACTGAAGTCCATATTTAGATTTTTTTGGTTTTTATCTAATTTTCCTTTTCTGCTCCAGAATTCCATCCAAGCTACTATTTAACAGTCATTATGTCATTTTAGGCACCTCTTGGTTGTGCAAGTTTTTCATGCATTTCTTGTTTTTGATTATCTCAACAGCTTTGAGGAGTACAGGACATGTATTTTGTAGACTGTCCCTTAATTGGGATTTGTCTGATGTTTTCCTCATAGTTAGACTGAGGTTTTGGGTTTGTTAGAGGAAACCATAGAGCGGAAGTGCTCTCATTATCACATCTTATCAAGAGTATGTACTATACTGTCAACATGACTTATCAATGTTGATGTTGACCTTGATCACCTGGCTGAGGTAGCGTTTGTTAGTTTCTACACTGTAAAACTACTCTTTTTTTTTTTTTTTTCTCCCTTTCCATATTGCATCCTTAGGAAGAAGCAAGTCACTAGGTGTAGCCCATACTTAAGAAGTGAGGAATTATGCTCCATCTCCTTGATAAGCATAAGTTATTTGGAATTCCTCTGCACGGGAAATTCGTCTATTCTCCTTCATTTGTTTATGTATTTATTCATTTATTTAATCTTTATATCAGTATGGACTCATGAATAGTTATACTCTGGCCTATAATCTACTATTTTATTTTATTGCTCAAATTGTTCCAACTTTGGCTATTGAGAGCTCTTTCAGCTGATTCCTGTTCTCTTTGACATATCCCATCGCTGTAGCTACTTCTGTTTGAGCACTTCCTTAGTCTCTGGCACTGCAAAATGCTCCAAGTTTCTCTCAAATAGCTTCTACCTGAGTCATATAATCAGCCATTTCTTCAAGAAGTCCTAGTTTCTTTCTTTTCTTCTTTTTTTTTTTTTTTTCCCCGACAGAGTCTCACTCTGTCACCCAGGCTGGAGTGCAATGGTGCAATCTTGACTCACTGCAACCTCCACCTCCTGGGTTCAAGCGATTCTTCTGCTTCAGCCTCCCAAGTAGCTGGGATTACAGGTTTTCACCACCAAGTCTGGCTAATTTCTGTATTTAGAGATGGGGTTTTGCCATGTTGGCCAGGCTGGTCTCGAACTCCTGGCCTCAGGTGATATGCCTGCCTTGGCCTCCCAAAGTGTTGGGATTACAGGCGTGAGCCACTGCGCCCAACCCTGGTTTCTTTTTATTGAAGAATGGTAGTTAGAAACCAAGACCTGAATGTCTAAATTTGTCGTGAAGGAAATTTTAAAGGAATCTTTTCAGGTTGGCATGTTGTTACTAGCAGCACTTTGTCTAATTGCCTTTGTATTTATTAAAGAAATACATTTTTAGGATGAGTAGAGAAGTTGGAAAATAATTCTTTAGATGTCAAGAAGGGAAAATTTATTGAAGATTTTAAGGAAAATTTTAATCTCATTTAAATATATCCACAAAATAATTTGAGAGATTGATTTAGGATTGAGGGAGTGAAAGGGGGAAAGAATATATAAGAAATGGCATGTGGGTATGTATTAGCCAGGGTTCTCTAGAGGGACAGAACTAATAGGAGATATATATATACATATATATGTTTGTGTGTGTGTTTGTGTATGTGTGTGTGTGTGTGTGTGTGTGTGTGTGTGTGTGTGTGTATATGAAAAGTTTATTAAGTATTGACTCAGATGATCACAAGGTCCCACAATAAGCCATCTGTAAGCTGAGAAAGAAGGTGAGCCAGTCCAAGTCTTAAAACTGAAGAACTTGGAGTCTGATGTTCAAGGGCAGGAAGCATCCACCGTGGGAGAAAGATGTTGGCTTGAAGGCTAGGTCAGTCTAGTTTTTTCACATTTTTCTGCCTGCTTTATATTCTAGCCATGCTGGCAGCTGATTAGGTGGTGCTCACCCAGATTAAGGGTGGGTCTGCCTTTCCCAGCCCACTGACTCAAATGTTTATCTCCTTTGGCAACATCCTCAGAGACACACCCAGGATCAATACTTTGCATACTTCAATCCTATCAAGTTGACACACAGTATTAACCATCACAGCATGTTTGATTAATTCATTGATTGATCAATTATACTAATATGTTGTTAGCCTATGTAGCATTTCAAAAATAATAGAAACATATTTCTTCAGTTGAATGTAAACCCTGAACTCTCATGAGATGAGAAAGTGATGTTTCCGTTCCTAATTTCTCATTTCAATGGCACCATCAGGATTTTTATAGGTTAGACATAAGAGTCTCAAACTACATAAAAAGGACTAAGAGACATTGTTTTGACTAAGAAGCTATTCCATTGTCTTTATCAAATCCATGAGCAAGAGGCTTGTATGAGTCAGCTTTACCCTTTTACTGGCCATATAACCTTGGACAAGTCACTTGGCCTCTCTAGCCTCATTTTCTCATCTGCAGAAATGTCAGAATAAATTATTTACTTCTGTAAGGCTTAAAAAATAATGTAAAAATGCATAAAGAACTTAGCAAAATACATAGCATAAAATAAATGCTAACAGATGCTTGTTATCTTTTAATGAATGAAGAAAAGCTTTTGGTCCCAATGGCCTCCAGGTATACCAGAATATTCTTAGTAGGTATTGTTAATCTTGAGCATCATTGTAGGAGACTTCAGCACAAGTGAGCTGAATCCCATTCCCCTGCTTTTTGTCCATTAATGAAGTCCCTTTTAAGTAGGAGGAGTAGGAAGACTGAAGGAAATGCATATTAGAAAAGTTGTATTCTATCACACATTTAACACATTCCCCAAATAATCAGGAATCTGAGTTGAAAGTCAGGGTACCGACTTAATGCTTCTTTTTTTTCTTCCCTTAAAGAGGTAGAACAGATTCCCAAGAAAAGTTTATTGCTAGTACATTACTTGCCTAGTACAATATCCCCAGAGATACATTTTCACAGGCTGGAAGCAGACCCATTACTGCACTACAGTGTGTGGAGGAGGGGTATAGGAAGGGAGGCAGGTTCTTTTTCACTAACTGCCTGATTGATTCCAAATTACCATGGTGTACTGCTGTTACATTTCCAGGGTGTATTCATTAAGAAGATGATTTTTTTATGACAAAGGTAATTTTAGTTAGAATTTTATAATAAAGAATTTGTGTAATTCTATGCCCCCTTGAAACCACCTGAGCTGAGAAGTCTTACTGTGTTAAGAACCACAAGACTGCTAAAGAAATAAGATCATTAATATTTAATAATAGGCAGGCTGTAGCTTTTAAGCACATGCTGTCATCTTCTCTAAACACAGGCCCTATAACCCAGGAGACCAAATAGCACATAGCCATTTGTATCTTTCCTTTTTTTGTAAAGTATTTCTGTAAAACTCTCTGCATCCTAAGACTATAGGATACTTTCCAGAGATAATGTGGAGTGGAAGGAGCATGGGATAGGAGTAATAGGGCTAATTTCTAGTCTAGCAATATCCTAAATTTGCAATATGGGTAAATTTCTTTCCTTAATATGGTTTTCTAATTTTGATGGCTATAATCAGGACTCAACTCCCAAGCTAATAACTGCTAACCCCAAATCCACTGCTCTTTTCAATATGCCACTGTGCTTCTGTTTTATAACTATTTAAATTTCTTGCTTTTTAAATTCAAAACACTTCATTTTCTTCTCTTTCACAGTTCTAGTCATATACAAGTAGTATAGTTATTTACATATGACAAGGATGTTCTTTAATTGACCTGATATTTCTACTGTCTTGCATAGTATCTGAAATTGTCTAGGTATTGAATTATTTCTTATGGTATTAATAACCCTTATGCTTTTAACTACATTTTGAATTTTTTGTATAAAAATTTGTGTTTACTCTCACCAAGAACATAGACTATTGCAGTTCTACACACACACTTGCCATGTTTTATTCTCTCTCTATTTTTAATACTCAGATATTTTGACAATGTGAGGTTTGAGTAACCCTAGCTTCTCCAGATTACAGCATGTGAAATCGAGGAGGACTTGCCAATCTGTGGATGTTATGCGCATTAGAGTGGTGATACTCACTATCTCAGAGCAAGCCCCAGAAGAGTCGCTGGGGCTTCAAGCCATTCTTTCCTTGGGTTACCTCTTTTCCCCACTGGCTGAATCAGTACTGGCTCATGACTTCTTCTTGGTCATTACAATTCACATATTGCAATTAACGGTGCCACATCTTTCTGGCTTCATGGGGTTTTAAGTATCAGACACTGCACTAAGGCTTGTCATTGTCTTCACTGTCAACACAAACTAAGTGACACTAGGCCCTTTGGATTCCCAACACACACACACACACACACTGACTATGTTCTCAATTGAGAGGGCTCACTACCACCAATATTACAGCTCTTTTAATTAAGAGCTTACTCCTCTAATTATATATATACCTTGTACCTCCTACAGGTACAAAGATCAGATCTCTCATGGCAGACTAAAAGGTTTGAGGCTGCCATCTGATTCTTCAATCAAAGTTGGTCTCCTCTGCCAGTATCCAGGCCTAGAACCTGGGTGCATGAATTATTCTCTACCTCAAAGTGAGTCATCTGCTGCCCTCCTCAGGAGCCTCACTTATCTGGAGGGTGAAAGCAACTTTTGCTGCCATATTTGGTTGAGTCTTAAAAGTTCAAGGATGAGGCCATGAGTACAAAGTTGCTTAAATTTTTTTCCTGTGGCTCATTAGGATTTCACTCAAAAGGACGCTTGTTGCTCTGCCATGACACGAGCAGATTCTGGGGTTGAACATGCATATCTGCTTCCCAAATCCACACTGTTCAAAACCTCTGCAAAAGGTTTTTCACCTTTCCTAAGTCACCTTAGAAAAAAAATCCCTGCACAGTGTATATATTTCAAAAATTCTTCGTGCAATTACATTTTCTTCAGAGAATACTTTAAAAGGTTTTAAGCTGTTTGGATGCAATCTGGAATGTTAAAAATTCCATCCTTTTAAAAACTACTCACAATGTTTTTCTCAATTCTAAAAATCAGAACCTCTTTACTGGATGTTTGCAACATTCTCTCTTAAAGGTGTTTGCTTTTTCATACTATTTTATATTGCTAAGAGGCATCTCTATTATGTTTTCTTCAAGTAGTTCATTCCTTCTGACTTCTATATTGTATTCTATTGTGTGAACATACCAAAATGTACACATTTTCCTGTTTTAGGGCATAGGGGCTATTTTCTCAGTTTGTTTGTTTGTTGCTATCAAGAACAGTGTTGCTATAAACAATCTTGAACATTTCTCCTGGTATAAATGTAAAAGAGTGTCTGTTGGTTTTTACTGAAAGGAATTACTAGCTTGTATGAAATGTGAATGTTCAGTTTTAAAGGATAATCCCAACCTAGTTTCCAGAGTGGTCATTAACAGTTTCTAGTCCCATCACTGAGGTTTAAGAGATTCTGTTAATACACATGCTATCTATACTTGGTATGTCATCCTTTTAAATATTTGCCAATATTAATAAATATAAATTTATTAAAAATAAAGATACACAGGTTATTTCTGTCATTTTCCCTTAAACACATTCTTCTTTCCACTCTCCTAAGATGCATTGGTCTCAGTTCCTACATTTTGAACTGAATATTTTAATATGATAATCCTCTAGATCCAAGAAAACCACTAAGTCAAAGAAAACTGAATGTGGAACATGTAACATGTCACCATCTTTAAGGCTTCTTGCTAATGCTGGAGAAAAACCTCGGCAAGCAAGATATGAAAAGCTCTGGTCTGTTAAGTAGAGTTCCCATTACTGGTTGATGTAATCTAGTAAGCATAACACTTAGGAATGTTCTCTGACTGGCTTCTGTTCCTTTTCCTATATTTTCTGTGACCTATAAATGAATAGGGCTGACCTACATAGCACTGTACGTCAAACATAGAGGTCTCTATTTCTGCCTTAGTAAGGAAGAAGAGGGGAAGAAACAGCTGGTAAAACAAAAGGCTCTTAAATTCATGTTGTACTTTCTCCCTAGGGAAGAAGGGTGGAAAATAAATACTGGTACTAGAGGTTTACCTATATATTTATTGATATAATAGATATGTGGGCCACCCCAAGGCTTCTGGAGAGCAAACCCACCCCTTCCCAAGATACTGATTGCAATATTTTTCGATGTTGGGTGCTTGTCAACTCCTCCAGTGTTTTATTCTTGACCGCGGGCTCAACTGCTTAAACTGTATATGGTTATATACAGTCATTTCTCATTATTCAGGGTAATTTTGATCTATAAATTTGCCATGAACTCTGAATTAATGAATAATGAGCCACTGCTCCTAGGAGAAATACAAGGTTAGGTTCCTTTGAGTCTCTGGTCACAATATTTTCATCAGTGGATTAATACATAACCTTGTTTTATGTGCATTTAGTTTAATGACACTTTATTTAATATACATTGTTGATTCCTTAACATTAAGCTCACAGCCAGCAGCACCTATGATTCATGTTCGACTGAAGTTTATGTCTTATTTTCTCTGTAAGGCACATTAGAGCCTTCCTGACCTTAGAAACACTAGACTCCACTTCAGCACTACACTTGGGGGCCACTTGAAACAGCAAAATCACCAACCAAAAGCACAAAAAGGCAAAACATTAGACAAAATAAACCACAAAGAGGAGATTTGTTTATAATATGAGAGCTGAAACAAAAAGGGAAAGTGTCACTTTGTTTAATCTCAACTGGCAATGCAAACTTAGGTGGCTCAAATTGTTCACCGCACAACACATGTCCATGACTGTGATAGTGCCATTCATATTAATTTGGGGTTTACAAATAAATCTTAGTAAGTAGGCAAATTCACAAATAATGAATCCGTGAATAATAATGATCAACTGTATATCAATTATATGAGTGTGAGCTTACACTCAAGCAAGTGCATCTAAGGATATGACATTCTTTTGCAGTGTTGTTAAAGACAGAATGTGAGTGAACAAAAGCAAGCTAGCTCATGAAACACATTTATAGTTTTATTGCTAGCAATAGCCAAGGAAGAAAAATCCATACTTATAGTAGTTAATAATAAAGGCTTATACATAAATTCAGACTTCACACTTCTAAAACTTAGTATGTTAATTAATTTTCTCTTCTCTTCAAAATATGGGTAAACTCAGGCAACCATTGAAGGGTGAATAGTTTCTAATCTGTCATAATAATGATAATACTTACCTGTTAGTAGTTGTTTATTATATGCCAAGACTTCTTATGCTAATCAGTTTATTCATTTAATTTGTACAATGGCCCTATGGAACAAGTACTACCATCCTCATTTTACATGAGAGTAATGTGCTGCTGAGAGACATATAGGAATTTTATGAGGTTGTACCATTAGGAAACAAAATATCCAGCATCCAAACCTAGGTGTTTCTGTTTACAAAAACCTATATTTTAAAACTGTAGTTCTCAAAGGCAGCATTACCTGAAAATATGTTAGAAACACAAGTTATCAGTTCCAACTCTAGATCTACTGAACTAAAAACTCTGGGAGTGGGGCCCAAAAATGTGTGTTTATGCCAGTACCATTCTGTTTTGGTTACTAATGCTCTGTAGTATAATTTGAAGTCAGATAATGTAATTCGTTCAGCTTTCTTCTTTTTGCTCAGGATATCTTTGGCTATTCTGGGTCTTTTATGTTTCCATGTATTTTTTAAGATTTTTTTCTATTTCAGTGAAGAATGTTATTGGTATTTTGATAGGGATTGCATTGAATCTGAAATTGATTATTTCAATGCGTGAACATGAAATATCCTTGCATTTTTTGGTGTTCTCTCCAATTTCTTTTATTAATGTTTTATAGTTTTCATTGTAGAGATTTTTCACTTCTTTGGTTAAGGTAATTCCTAGGTATTTAATTTAATTTGTGGTTATTGAAAATGAAATTACTTTCTTGATTTCTTCTTTAGATTGTTTGCTGTTGACACATAGAAATACTACTAATTTTGGACGATCCAAGATGGCCGTTTAGGAACAGCTCAGGATTGCAGCTCCCAGTGAAAGCACAGAGGGTGAGTGGACGCCACGTTTTTATTGCCCACAGACTAGGAAATTCCCGGGCGGAGGTGCTCCATGGTCGCCAGCGCGGCTGTTTCGGCCAGCGCGGCTGTGCCGGCCAGCGCCGCTGCTTTGCCCTGCGCGGCTGCTTTGTCGGCGCCCCGGAGCCGCGATTCTCCGTACAAAATACACCGGTCCGGGGGCCCTTTTGGCTGGCGATTGGAGCCACGGGAAGTCGCCCATACGCCGGTTCAAAAAGGGGACTGAGCAGAGAACCAGGACAGTAGATTCCAGGGCAAAAAAAAAAAAAAAAGCACCACAAACCTCAGTGCCGCTGTTTAAGGCAGTGCAGTGAGTGGCCGCAGGGGAAAACAAACAGACCCCGGCACCTCTTCAACAGGCGACTGGAACACCAACTTAAAAAAGGCTCTGAGGGAGGGAGCCAGGTGATCAGGCTCGGCTGGCCCCACCCCCACAAAAGAACAGCAACCAGAAACTCTGGATTCAGAGTTTCACAGCAAGCACAGCTGAACCCGGGACGGTCCAGCTCTGTGGGGGAGGGGCGTCCGCCATTACCGAGGCAGCCCGCCGTTGCCAAGGCAACCCGCCATTGCTGAGGCAGCCCGCCGTTGCCAAGGCAGCCCGCCATTGCTGAGGCAGCCCGCCATTGCCAAGGCAACCCGCCACAGCAGAGACTCCACCACAACAGAGGCTGGCCACCATAGCCAAAGCAGTTCTAACTACACCCATATAAACAGGACTGCAGGGAAGTTCACTTGGCAGCGGGGCGGAGCCCACAGCAGCTCAGCAAAGCTGCTATAGGCCGACAGTGACTAGGCTGCCTCCTTCCTGGGCTGGGCAGGTCTAAAGGAAAAAAAAAAAAAGAAGGCAGCAGCATAACGGAAACTCATAAATAAAGCCCTAAATCCCTGGGACAGAGCACCTGGGGACAAAAAGCAGTTTATGAGTTCTGCTGCAGCAGACCTAAAAGTACCTGCCCAGCAGCTCTGAATGAAAAACAACAAAGCTCACAGCTCACCATTTGAGCTCCCATAAAGAAGAGACCGTCTCCTCAAGCAGCTCCCTGACCCCTATATATCCAAAAAGACACCTCATAAAAGAGAGATCAGATTGACACTAGGTGGGTATCCTTCTGGGACAAAGATAGCAGAAGAAGAAAACCGGTAACAACCCTTGCTGTTCAGCAGCTGCTGCAGGTGAACCCCAGGCAAGCAGGGCCTGGAGTGACCCTCAGCAGACCTACAGCAGAGGGGCCAGACTGTCAGAAGGAAAACTAAGAAACAGAAACAACCTCATCATCAACAAACAGACCGTCAATCTGAAAGATTTGAGACCCAATCTGAAAGCCAGCAACTACAAAGTCCACAGGTGGATAAATCCTTAAATATGGGAAGAAACCATCGCAAAAAGGATGAAAACACCCGTAACCAGAACACCTCTCCTCCTAAAAGGGATCACAACTCCTCACCAGCAAGGGAACAAGGTTGGATGGAGAACGAGTGTGATGAAATGACAGAATCAGACTTCAGAAGGTGGGTAGTAAGAAACTTCTGTGAACTTAAAGAACAAGTTCTAACCAAATGCAAAGAAACTAAGAATCTTGAAAAAAGATTTGACGAAATGCTAACAAGAATGGACAAAATAGAAAGGAATATAAGTGAATTGATGGAGCTGAAAAATGCAACACGAGAACTTCGTGAAGCATGCACAAGTATCAACAGCCGAATTGACCAAGCAGAAGAAAGGATATCAGAGGTCGAAGATCAACTCAATGAAATAAAACGGGAAGGCAAGACTGGAGAAAAAAGGGTAAAAAGGAATGAACAAAGTCTCCAAGAAATGTGGGACTATGTGAAAAGACCTAATCTACGTTTGATAGGTGTACCCGAATGCGACAAAGAGAATGAATCCAAGCTGGAAAATACTCTTCAGGATATTATCCAGGAAAACTTCCCCAACCTAGCAAGGCAGGCAAACATTCAAGTCCAGGAAATACAGAGAACACCACAAAGATATTCCTCAAGAAGACCAACCCCAAGGCACATAATCGTCAGATTCACCAGGGTCGAAATGAAGGAGAAAATACTAAGGGCAGCCAGAGAGAAAGGTTGGGTTACCCGTAAAGGGAAGCCCATCAGACTCACAGCAGATCTCTCAGCAGAAACCCTACAAGCCAGAAGAGAGTGGGGGCCAATATTCAACATCCTTAAAGAAAAGAACTTTCAACCCAGAATCTCCTATCCAGCCAAACTAAGCTTCATAAGTGAAGGAAAAATAAAATCCTTTGGGAACATGCAAGTACTCAGAGATTTCGTCACCACCAGACCAGCTCTACAAGAGCTCCTGAAAGAGGCTCTATACATATAAAAGAACAAGAAGTACCAGCTCAACTAAAGGGCAAAACACCCAGCTAGCACCAAAATGGCAGTATCAAATTCACACATAACAATATTAACCCTAAATGTAAATGGACTAAATGCCCCAATCAAAAGACACAGACTGGCAAATTGGATAAAAAGCCAAAACCCATCGGTGTGCTGTATCCAGGAAACCCATCTCACATGCAAGGATACACAAAGGCTCAAAATAAAGGGATGGAGGAAGATTTACCAAGCAAATGGAGAGCAAAAAAAAAGCAGGAGTTGCAATTCTCATCTCTGATAAATTAGACTTTAAAGCAACAAAGGTCATAAGAGACAAAGAGGGACATTACATAATGGTAAAAGGATCAATGCAACAAGAAGAGCTAACGATCCTAAATATATACGCACCCAATACAGGAGCACCCAGATACATAAGGCAAGTTCTTAATGACTTACAAAGAGACTTAGACTCCCACACAATAATAGTGGGAGACTTTAACACCCCATTGTCAATATTAGACAGATCAACCAGACAGAAAATTAACAAGGATATCCAGGAACTGAACTCAGACCTGGACCAAGCAAACCTAATAGACATTTACAGAACTCTCGACCCCAAAGCCACAGAATATACATTCTTCTCAGCACCACATCACACCTACTCTAAAATTGACCACATAATTGGGAGTAAATCACTCCTCAGCAAATGCAAAAGAACGGAAATCGTAACAGTCTATCAGACCACAGTGCAATCAAGTTAGAACTCAGAATTCAAAAACTAACTCAGAACCGCACAGCTTCATGGAAACTGAACAACTTGATCTTGAATGTTGACTGGATAAACAATGAAATGAAGGCAGAAATAAAGATGTTCTTCGAAACCAACGAGAATGAAGATACAACATACCAGAATCTCTGGGACACATTTAAAGCAGTCTCTAGAGGAAAATATATAGCAATAAGTGCCCACATGAGAAGCAAGGAGAGATCAAAAATTGACACCCTATCATCAAAACTGAGAGCTAGAGGAGCAAGATCAAAAAAACTCACAGTCTAGCAGAAGACAAGAAATAGCTAAGATCAGAGCAGAACTGAAGGAGATAGAGACACAAAAAACCCTTCAAAAAATCAATAAATCCAGGAGCTGGTTTTTTGAAAAGATCAACAAAATAGACAGACCACTAGCCAGATTAATAAAAAAGAAAAGAGAGAATAACCAAATTGATGCAATAAAAAATGATAAACGGGATATCACCACAGATTCCACAGAAATTCAAACCATCATCAGAGATTATTACAAACAACTCTATGCACATAAACTAATAAACCTGGAAGAAATGGATAAATTCCTGGACACTTGCCTCCTGCCAAGCCTAAACCAGGAAGAAGCCGAAACCCTGAACAGACCCATAACAAGGTCTGAAGTTGAGGCAGAAATTAAGAGCTTACCACCCCAAAAAAGCCCAGGTCCAGATGGGTTCACAGCTGAATTCTACCAGACATACAAAGAGGAGCTGGTACCATTTCTTCTGAAACTATTCCAAACAATACAAAAGAGGGAATTCTTCCCAAATCATTTTATGACACCAACATCATCCTGATTCCAAAACCCGGCAGAGACTCAACAAGAAAAGAAAACTTCAGGCCAATATCCATGATGAACATAGATGCAAAAATCTTCAATAAAATACTGACAAGCCGATTGCAACATCAAAAAGCACATCAAAAAGCTTATCCACTATGATCAAGTAGGCTTCATCCCGGGGATGCAAGGCTGGTTCAACATATGCAAGTCTATAAACGTAATTCACCACATAAACAGAACCAAAGGCAAAAACCACATGATTATCTCAATTGATGCAGAGAAGGCCTTTGACAAAATTCAGCAGCCCTTTATGCTAAAAACACTCAATAAGGTAGGTATCGATGGAACGTATCTCAAAATAATAAAAGCTATTTATGACAAACCAACAGCCAATATCATACTGAATGGGCAAAAACTGGAAGCATTCCCCTTGAAATGTGGCACCAGACAAGGATGCCCACTCTCACCATTGCTATTCAATATAGTATTAGAAGTTCTAGCCAGAGCAATCAGGCAAGAAAAAGAAATAATGGGCATTCAAATAGGAAAGGAGGAAGTCAAATTGTCTCTATTTGCAGACAACATGATTGTATATCTAGAAGACCCCATCATCTCAGCCCCAAACCTCCTGAAACTGATAAGCAAGTTCAGCAAAGTCTCAGGATACAAAATCAATGTGCAAAAATCACATGCATTCCTATACACCAATAACAGACTTAAAGAGAGCCAAATCAAGAACAAACTTCCATTCACAATTGCCACAAGGAGAATAAAATACCTAGGAATACAACTAACAAGGAACGTAAAGGACCTCTTCAAGGAGAGCTACAAGCCACTGCTCAATGAAATAAGAGAGGACACAAACAGATGGAGAAACATTCCATGTTCATGGTTAGGAAGAATCAATATCGTGAAAATGGCCATAGTGCCCAAAGTAATTTACAGATTCAACGCTATCCCCATCAAGCTACCAATGACCTTCTTCGCAGAACTGGAAAAAACCACCTTAAACTTCATATGGAACCAAAAGAGAGCCCGCATAGCCAAGTCAATTCTAAGCAAAAAGAACAAAGCAGGGGGCATCACACTACCAGACTTCAAACTATACTACAAGGCTACAGTAATCAAAACAGCATGGTACTGGTACCAAAACAGAGATATAGACCAATGGAACAGAACAGAGGTCTCGGAAGCAACACAACATATCTACAACCACCTGATCTTTGACAAACCAGACAAAAACAAGCAATGGGGAAAGGATTCCCTGTTCAATAAATGGTGTTGGGAAAGCTGGCTAGCCTTGTGCAGAAAGCAGAAACTGGACCCCTTCCTGACACTTTACACTAAAATTAACTCCAGATGGATTAAAGACTTAAACATAAGACCTAACACCATAAAAACCCTAGAAGAAAATCTAGGCAAAACCATTCAGGACATAGGTGTAGGCAAGGACTTCATGACCAAAACACCAAAAGCATTGACAACAAAAGCCAAAATAGACAAATGGGACCTAATCAAACTCCACAGCTTCTGCACAGCAAAAGAAACAATCATTAGAGTGAATCTGCAACCAACAGATTGGGAAAAAATTTTTGCAGTTTTCCCATCTGACAAAGGGCTGATATCCAAAATTTACAAAGAACTAAAACAGATTTACAAGAAAAAAACTAACAAGCCCATTGAAAAGTGGGCAAAGGATATGAACAGACAATTTACAAAAGAAGACATACATGAGGCCAACAAACATATGAAAAAATGCTCATCATCACTGGTCATCAGAGAAATGCAAATCAAAACTACATTGAGATACCATCTCACGCCAGTTAGAATGGCGATCATTAAAAAATCTGGAGACAACAGATGCTGGAGAGGATGTGGAGAAATAGGAACACTTTTACACTGTTGGTGGGAGTGTAAATTAGTTCAACCATTGTGGAAGACAGTGTGGCGATTCCTCAAGGACCTAGAAATAGAAATTCCATTTGACCCAGCAATCCCATTACTGGGTATATATCCAAAGGATTACAAATCGTTCTACTATAAGGACACGTGCACACGAATGTTCATTGCAGCACTGTTTACAATAGCGAAGACCTGGAACCAACCCAAATACCCATTGACGATAGACTGGATAGGGAAAATGTGGCACATATACACCATGCAATATTATGCAGCCATCAAAAACGATGAGTTTGGGTCCTTTGTAGGGACATGGATGAAGCTGGAAACCATCATTCTCAGCAAACTGACAGAAGAGCAGATGATCAAACACCGCATGTTCTCACTCATAGGCAGGTGTTGAACAATGAGAACACATGGACACAGGGAGGGGAGCATTACACACTGGGGTCAGTTGGGGGGAAATAGGGGAGGGACGGTGGGGGGTGGGAAGCTGGGGAGAGATAGCAAGGGGAGAAATGCCAGATGTAGGTGATGGGGAGGAAGGCAGCAAATCACACTGCCACATGTGTTCCTATGCAACAATTTTGCATGTTCTTCACATGTACCCCAAAACCTAAAATGCAATAAAATAAATAAATGGGGAAAAAAAAAGAAATACTACTAATTTTTGTATGTTGATTTTGTATCCTACAACTTTACTGAATTTGTTTATCATTTCTAATAGTTATTTGCTGGAGTATTTAGGTTTTTTCAAATATAAGGTTATATCACCTGCAAACAAAAATAATTTGACTTATTTTTTTCCAATTTGGTTGCTCTTTGTTGCTTTCTCATGTCTGATTGCTGTAGCTAGGACTTCCAGTACTATGTTGAATAACAGTGGTGAAAGTGTGCATGTTTATTGTGTTCCAGATCTTAGAGGAAATGTTTTCATTTTTTCCCTGTTCAGTATGATACTAGCTGTGGGTTTGTCATACATGGCTTTTGTTATGTTGAGGTATGTTCTCTGTACACAGAGTTTTTTGAGGATTTTTTTCATCATCAATTGAAATGACCATGGTTTTTATACTTCATTCTGTTGCTATATCACATTGATTGATTTGCATATGTTGAACCATCCTTTCATCTCAGGAATAAATCCCAGTTGGTAATAATGAATGATTTTTTTTGATGTGTTGTTGAATTCAGCTTGCTAGTTTTTTGTTGAGGGTTTTTGAATCAATATTCAGCAGAGATATTGGCCTGTAGTTTTTTTTTTTTTTTTTTTTTTTTAAATGTTGTTGTTGTTGTTTTTAATGTGTCTTTGCCTGGTTTTGGTATTAGGGTAATACTGGCATCATAAAATGAGTTTGGAAGTATTAACTCCTCCTCTATTTTTTGGAATACTTTGAGTAGGATTGGCATTATTTCTTCTTTAAATGTTTGGTAGAATTCAACAGTGAAGCCATCAGGTCCCAGGCTTTTCTTTGCTGGGAGACTTTTTATTATGGCTTCAGTCTTAGTTGTTATTGGTTTCTTCAAGTTTTAAATTTCTTCATGGTTCAATCTTGGCAAGTTTTACATGTCTAGAAGTTTATCCATTTCCTCTAGTGTTTCCAATTTATTGGCATATAGTTGCTCATATCAGCCACTAATGATCCTTTGAATTTCTGCAGTATGAGTTGTAATGTCTCCTGTTTCATCTCTGATTTTATTTATTTGGGTCTTCTACCTTTCTTTGTCCAGTTAAAGGTTTATCAATTTTTTAAATCTTTTCAAGAAACCAACTTTCTGTTTTATTGATCTTTTGTATTCTTGTCTTTATTTCAAATTCATGTATTACTGCTCTGATCTTTATTATTTATTTCTCTTCTACTAATTTTGGGTTTGATTTGCTTTTGTTTTATGAGTTCTTTAAGATGCATCATTAGGTTATTTGTTGGAAATTTTTGTTCTTTTATGATGTAGGCACGTACAGCCATAAGTTTCCCTCATAGCACTGCTTTCACCATATTGTGTTTCCACTATTATTTGTTTCAAAAATTTTTTCAATCTATTTCTTAATTTTTTTTCATTGATCCACTGTTCATTCAGGAGCACATTGTTTAATTTCCATGTGTTTGTATGGTTTCTAAAATTTCTCTTGTTATTGATTTCTATTTTTATTCCATTGTGGTCAGAGATGATATTTGATATTATTTCAATTTTTTAAATGTTTCAGAGCTTGTTTAATGATGTAACATATGATCTATCCTTGAGAATAATCTATGTGCTAAGGAGAAGAATGTGCATTCTGTAGCCATTGGATAAAATGTTCTGTAAATACTGGTTAGGTTCATTTGTTGTATAATGCAGATGAAATCTGATGTTTCTTTGATTTCCTGTCTGAATTATCTGTCCAATCATGAAAACGGGGTGTTGAAGTCTCTAGCTGTTATTGTATTAAGACCTATATCTTGCTTTAGCTTTAATAATATTTCCTTTATATATCTTGGTGCTCCAGTGTTGGGTGTATATATATTTATAATTGTTATATCTTCTTGCTGAATTGACCCTTCTATCATTACATAATGACCTTATTTATGTTTTTTTACAGTTTTTGTCTTGAAATCTATTTTGTCTGATATATCTATTCCTGCTTTTTTTTGTTTCCAATGGCATGCATGGAATATCTTTTTCCATCCCCTTATTTTCAGTATATGTGTATCTTTATAGGGAAAGTGTTTTGTTTTTTTGCTTTGTTTTGTTTTGTCTTTTTGTAGGCAACAGGTCATTTGGTCTTGTTTTATCATCCATTCAGCCACTCTATCTATGTCTTTTGACTGTAGGGTTTAGTCTATTTACATTCAATGTTATTTGAACATTGAATAAGTACAGATTTATTCCTGCTATTCTGTTGTTTTCTGATTGTTTTAGAATCTTTTTTTTTTCTTGTTTTCTTCTTTCTTGTATTCGTTTTAGTGAAGGTGATTTAATTTTTTCTTTTAATTTTTTTGTGTATCTGTTGTATGTTTTTTGATTTGAGGTTACCATGAAGCTTGCAGATTATATTTTATAACCCATTTAATTTAATATCTTTAGTGATGTGCCAGTTTAAAACTTTGCCATTTTTTAAAAAAAAATTTATTTCTATATCATTTAAGATTTATAGAAGAGCTGGATATTGAATTTATTTCATAGATACAGGATTATTCCAGTTGTATATTTCTTTTTAAATGACCTTTTAGTAACTTGTGTCTTTCAAGAAATTTGTTTATCTCATCTAAGTTGGTAAAATTGTAGGCATAAAGTTGTTCACAATATTCCCTTATCATCTTTTAAAATCTATACATTCTGTCACAGTGCAAGAATGAACTTTTCTTATTTATGATATTGATAATTTGTGTATTTGATATTTTTCTGCTGAACAGGCTGGCTAGAGGTTTATTAATTTTGTCAATCTCAAAAGAAGTATCTTTTGGTTTCATTGATTTTCTCTATCTTTTCCCTGTTGACTAATTTATTGATTTCTGTTCTGATCTTTATATTTTTTTCTTCTATTTATGTTTTTTGCTCTTTGTACCATTTTATGGTAGAAACTAAAGTAACTGATTTAACAATTTTCTGTTTTTCTACTATAAGCATTTAGTATTGTAAATTTCCTCTCAGTACTGCTTTAGTGGCACCCAACAAATGTGTATGTTTATGTTTTGTTTTTGTTTTTATTTGATTCAGTATATTTTAAATTTTCTCTATTGATGTATTCTTTGGACCATAAGTGATTAAAAGTATGTTATCTCATTCCCAAATATTTGGGATTTTTCCAGAGATCTCTATAATATCGAGTTCTAATTTAATTCCCTTGTGATTGGAGAATACAGTTTATATGATTTTAAACTTTTTAAATTTATTAAGACTTGTTTTATGGCCTGGAAAATGGTTTATCTTGGTAAATGTTCTATGGGCACTTGAAAAGAATATTACTTGGGTACAGTGTGATCTTTTGGGTCGTGTTTTTTTATGGTTTATAATGCAGTTCCAAAGCAGTGATCAGTCTAAGGCTAATTATTTCCCATTACTAAGTCAAGACCTTCTTAAGTACTTTACTTAATCTTCCATGAATTATAAGTTTTACAGTGTAACTGATGGTAACAAGGCACAATGCATGGCCCTGTATGAACACTAGGCACTGTTCTCTTTAATTCTTTTGGAGGGTTCTTCTAAGTCTTGAATAGTTTCCTCACATACATGGGCTCATTAGTACTCTGCTGAATAATTGAGGTTGCCCCCGCTGTGGTTCCCTAGAGTCCATGCTGTGCCCATTTCTCTCCTCATCGATATTTTATCTTATAAGCTTTGCCTGCCTTCATGTCTCTGAACACTTGAGCTAATTTGTACAACTCAGAGTCTTCTGGGTTCTATCCCAGCTTACCCTCTCTCTCCAGTGGCCTAGAAACTTTTTCACAGAGGTAAACTGGAGTTATCTTTGGGCTCACTCCATTTGTTTCCCATTTCTTAAGGATCACTTTCCTTCATTGGCTGACATCTAATGTCTTGAAAAATATTGTTTCATTTATTTTGTCTGGCTTTTGGCAAGTTTCTAGTGGTAGAGTAGATATAGTTTCTGTAATTCCATCCCAACTGGAAGCAGAAGTTTTACTTTATCAGGTATAAAACTTTGGTTGTAAATATATAGTTGAGTTTTCTACATGTCCTACACCAAAAAGAAAATCCAAACAAAATTATATGATTTAACATGCTGTTAATCACTTCTACAATTTTAATACCTTTAAAAGCACTTTTCAAGACTCAGTCATCTTATCTAGATTCAAATTAATAGAATAAAATGGTTTATTCAGATAGACCTTTTGCCTGAGTTGGACAAGATCATATGTCTATATTTAGCTGTGATTTAGTGCTTGTTTCCAAATGAGGACAAATCTTCCTGAGTAGAGATACTGGCATCTGTCTGCTCTGTTCATGCTTATGGTAGGCAATAATTCTCTGTCATGGCATAATTTACATTCTATAACTTCTCACACAAAAAAAGGATAAGCCTCCTTTCCTAGCCAGATTGTCCCAGAAACATTATGATCACTGTTCTAAGGCCTCCCCTCTCTTCACAGAAATGCAAAAAGTATGGAAAATGTTTTGTTCCAAATCAGCATCAATATTAGACATTGTTATGGACTGAGTACTTGTGTCTCCTCAAAATTTATATCTTGAAGTCCTAACCCTTAATGTGATGGTATTTAGAGGTAAATACCATCTTTGTCCAGTAATTAAGTTTAGATTAAGTCATGAAAGTGAAATCCTCATGATAGAATTAGTGCCTTAATAACAAAAGGGAGAGAGAGGGAGAGAGAGAGAACTCTTCATCTCCATGGGTATGTATTGAGAAAAGGCCATGTGAGGACACAGGGAGAAGGCAGCCATCTGCAACCCAGGAAATAGGAAATTTTCAGACACAGAATATACTAATACCTTGATCTTGGACTTTCCAGCCTCTAGTACTATGAGAAATAAATGTCTATTGTTCAAGCCATCCCGTTCATGGTATTTGTCTATAGCAACCCAAGCAAACTAAGAAATACATATAAGTCTAAGAAATTCTAATTTCAAAGCTGTCCAGAATTCTGTTAGGCTAATTAAATTCTCAGCCTATTCCTCAGTTTTTGGTCAGCAGTATTAAGATAGAAGTATAGAATTAAATTACAGAGATGTTGTGTAGAATAATCTATAAAACACTTGCACAAAACAAATATAAGCAAGAATATTTTTAAATTGGGTTCCTGATATTTTCTAAAATGTTTTATATAAAACCTCAGCTCAAGACCCAGGAATTCTTACATAGTTATTAGTAATGTTGCATTTCATTTTGTTACTCAGCAAGAATAACCAAAATGTTATATTCGTAGAGAAGACCCTGTCACCATATTGTCTAAGTGCCATGTAGCCTATTATATACACTTCAGTGTTCAAGTTCAATAAGAATGTCACAATTCTTACCTTCATCATCAGTGTATTCCTGATACATAATCATTTTATATATCAGGAATAAAAATACTTTGGTTCTACCCTGCCAGAATGAAAGAATAGTATCTAGAAGGTAACCCCTCTACCTTGTTGGTTATGAGGAAATTCAGAGACCCATAGGTGAAAATGGTAAGTCTTGGATTTTGAGACACCTGTCTCTTTCATAGTTTTTTTGTTGTTGTTTTGCATTTGAGGTTTGAAATGTCCACTGGCCATGCCAAGTGGAGATTTGAGGCAATTGTAAAACTGACTGGGGAGGAATATATGCAAACAAAATGCATTGCAGAAATACAACCAGGAATATCAGGCAATAACAGTGAGTTATGGATTTGCTTTTGCCTGAATTAGATAATTTCTTCATCTTTAATATTTGATTTGCCAGTAGAGACTTGGCAAGGGAATATTTATTTCAACAGTGACTCCTGTGTCACATAGAAATATAATTAGTTTGATTATAATGATCTCTGCTAGGTAAATAAGATCTGAAATTGTATTCCTGGTTAATTCAATCTTTAATTTTTAAAATTAGTTAATAGTAACCTGATTTCACCTATTTTCATGTTGAAACTGTTGTGTGACCTGTCATTATAGTTAGAAATGACAATAATGATAATCGAGATCTCTGTCTTCAGAATACCCAAATATGTGTAATAACTAGTGGTTGGCACAGGTTAAAGTTGCCCACATATGGCCTTAAAGTCACTGGTTATAGAAGTGTGAAGCTTAGAAATACATGAATTCTGTCCAACTCATGAAAATGGAAACAATAGAATAAATGTGAAGAGCAGAAGAAATGAAATTTTAGCCCTAAAATTAGAAATTAATAAAATAGGAAACTGAACAGATGTAGTTATTAAAGTAAAATCTGTTCTGGAAAAGATTAATGAGATATATACACTTCTGGATAGACTGACCTAAGAAAAAAGAGAAAAAGACACAATATTTTTAATAAAATGGGTTTACTATGAAAGACATAAATGCAGATGTAAACACTAAAATAAAAGTACAAATTTCCTAAATAAAAAAAAGTGACACAAAGCTGTAAAGATCAACCAAAACAGAACAAAACAAGAGGAAAAATTATAGCATAAATTAACATGATGAATTAAAACATGTCAGTCATATAAATAAGTATGAACAGGCTAAACTCACCTGTTTAAACAATTTTTTTTTTCAAATTGGCACATAAAGCAAACACAACTCTAATCTGTATATAGAGAAATGTCAAAAATGTAAGGATTCCAAAAATCTAAAAATAGAGATATGAACAAAAATTTACCATTGAAATGGAAAAAATAAGAAAACAGAAACTTGCAATCCTGTCATCAAATTAAAATTCAGGACCAAAAGTAATTAATGAAACAGAGAAAGATAATTCATTGTGCTAAAAGTCACAATCCAAATTAAAGATAAAATAGTTATGTACCACATAATAGCAATTACCTATATAAAGCAGGAACTATAGAAAGTGCAAAGAAAATAAATAGAAATACATAATTAGTAGAAGATTTTAACACACTACTCATAGTACAAGACAGGTAAAGTGGACCATTAATTAATTAATAATCTAAATAGCAAAAGCAATAAGGCATACTAGACACTATATACTGATAATAGAAATATAATTTCTTCTCAAGAACACATATAACTTTTTCAAAAATTCATGCAATATTAGAGCACTTTCCTAAATGATCAGTGGAGTTCATAAAGTACAAATATTACAAGCAAAACTATATATGTGATCACAGTGCAATAAAACTAGAAATTAAAATATGAGCCATAAGCAAAACAAAATAAAAATATCTTTCCACCTGGAAATTTAAAAAGACTTCTATTAAAGAAATCTTGGTGTAAACATAGACTTACACACAAATTACAGAATCTCTGAAAAATAATAGTAATGAAAGCTCTACATGCCAAAATCTATAGGATGCATTTAAAGCAATGATCAGAGGCAATTTATAGTACTAAAAACCTACATCAATAAAAATAAAAGAATGAAAACAAAGCAATTATATTTATAACTCAGAAAGGTAAGAAAAACCAAGTAAATTAAAAGAAAGAAAAGAAATAAAGATTAAATTAGAAATTATTGAGGTAGAAAACATAAAGATAGTTAATTAAAAAGAATCTGTATTTTTAAAAAAATCCAAGAAAAGAAAGCAAATCGCTAATTTAATTTAAAAATTAAATAAGAAATAGCAAGAGGGAAATAATTACTGCTACAAAAGGAAAAATTATAAGAATCTACTTTGTATACACTTTTGCAAATAAACTTGAAACCTAGATTATGTGGATAATTTCTAAGCAAATACAGTTTACAAAAACTGACCCAGTAGAGATAGGAAGCTTAAACACACCAATTTTCATCATAAAAATAGAAAAAGTTATCAAGAAGCGACTCCTCAAAAGGACCTAGCTCAGATGGTTTCACAGAGCAATATAGCAATTTTGCCATACTTTTAGAGAACAGATAGACCTAATGAGACATGCATTTAAAATGAAGAAAAATGTCCAATTTTTTTATGAAGCAATGTATAACACTGGTCCCATAAAAAATTACTGGATCAATATCACTTATGAATATTAATATAAAAATTGTAAATAAAATATTAGCAGAGTCCAAAGTCATACTATATAAAAAAAGTTATACACCATAGCCAACTAGAGTTTATGCCAGGAATGCACTATACTCTTATATTATTTATTCTGCATTCTACAATGTGTTTAAGAGCTGTGTCAGGTAGGAGAGCTAGAGAGCTCAGCTTGCTATGAGGTGATTTGCCTGTAGTTGTTCTTTCCTTGAATTTTAATTACCAGTGCCTACCCCAAGGTCCAAACTTTCTTCCAAATCTCAGTATGACTCACAATTAAAATTCAATTATTTCATGACTGCTGCTTTGAGATGCAAGTCTCTAAAATTTGGCAACAGTAAGATTTCTCAAAAGGCATCAGTTATAGTAACTATCAGAAAATTGAGTTTATTCATTTCAAAGCCTGTTTTTAAAGATCTCCATGCCAAAGAAAGACTGGGAGTAATTGAGTTGCTATGTGGTTATGAACTTTATCTTATCTTCTAAATATTAGACTAAAATGGGAAGTTTTAGGAAAATATACTTTTACTTACTATCCTCCTTGGACTGCTTTTTGAAGAATTTATCTAAGTCTTGGGATCTAAAATCATCAATAAATTAAACTGGAAATATTCTAAACAAACAGCAACCTAATTAGATATCTGATCAACTGATTATAACTTTGAGGCTTTATTCTTTCATTTTTTAGGGAGGTATAATAAATTTGTTGATTTTCAAGAGTTGTACCTATGATATGGTGAATCACAGCTAATCTGCTCAAATTCAACAATTTGGAGTCCTACCTGTTGCTGTTTGCTGAGCAATAACTTAGGAAGTAGGTTGGAAGTTAGTGGAAGAGAAGGTGAGTTAACCTGGTAGATTTAATAAGATGATATTTATACATGTAATTCATACATGTAATTAGTTATCATACCTACCACCAAGCTTACCACAAACCAAGGCATGATTCATAGGACTGCATTTTTTCTATTTTTATATGAGCCCATTAGGATGATTTTTGGTGACCTAATTACCCTTCAGAGTCATTCTTGATGTTATCATAAATCTACTTTTATCTATATAATACCACTGGGGACAGAAGGAAATGGAATAACCACTGTAGTTAGCCCAAAGACAATCACCCCTGAAGAATGACTGGAATCCCCCACTCACATAAAGATTGCTCTACATCTTAACATTTGCTACAAGTTTCTGTGACAAACTTGGAAATAAGGTAACAAGTGAACTAATCTGCATTACTCTGATTTTAGTGGTCCATCCCAGTTGAATACAAAATAAGGCAAAATGACAAAAGGTGAAGTCATACAATATTCATTTGTCTCTGTGGATAGCTTGTTTGTGCTTATAAAGTAAAAACAATAAATATTTTTGAGCAACCACTAACTGATAGATATAATGCCAGACAGGATAGTAGGCAAGCTTTATCTCTTGGGTTGAAAAACATTTACTTATGTTAAATGATTCCTGTAGTGGACATTGGTGTTTCTCCTTGGGCCCCTGGGATATTTTTTTATCATTCTGGGAAACCTGCTTTCAGCCTTCATATACTTTGCTTCCAATATTTGACACCCAAGAGACTCCTTGGGATCTGAAATCACTTTGTTGCAAATCATCTTGTTGCCTGAGAGTTTACTTCTCTACCTACTTCCCCAGGAGGACCTTGGCCAGTGACAGGTTTGTGGAAAAGTATGAAAACTCAGACCCTTTAGTCCTGTCAAAACAACAGGAATAGAGTTTCCCTTTGCAATCAACTGGTTTCAAAGGACTTTGCCTGAAATCTGAGATTGTGCCTTGACTTGTCCCCTTCACAGTCTGCTCACTTTTCTCTAATTCTTAACTAGTTTTTTCCACCACCATTTCCTTCATCAATCATTTGCACATCCATTCTCTTCTCATCTTATAGTTTGCTTCTGGGGAACTCAACTGAAAATACCACTTCCATCCCAAATTTTAAAACTTAAAAAATACGCAAAACTCCCACTAATTACCTAGAAACAGAAAGAATTTAAAATTATTTAAAGACTCATTCAAAAAGCAAGTAATCACAATTTCTTTGAATAGCTAATTGTGGGAGACAAACTGAGTCAATGGGTCATGATGTCCATCAAGAAAGGATTAATCTCACTATGATATCATTCTTTCTGTACATAAATATATGTGGGTGTGGGACAATGGAAAAATATGCCAGATTTTTTCAAGGGCATAAGCAGGAGAAAAAAGAAGGTGAATGTGTAAGGAAAGAGCTTTTAATAAGCTCTTCTAAAAATCCAACAAGAGAAAAATATGAGGACGGACAAAATAATAAAATTATTTTTATTCCCTCCAGCCTTTCCATTATTTTTCTTTCTCACTCCATTATAGGGGAGGCATCTTTTTATAGTGCTTATATGGTATAAATCTGGAGAGTAAAAAAGAGAAATAAATTGGCACTTTACAAAAACTTTAAAATCCTAAAGAGCAGCCAAAAGAATTAGATTCAATGATATATTTTAATTAATCTACTAAGCAGAACTTTAGCTCTTACTTCTGGAGGTAGAGGAAAAAAACAGTAAAGTCTAAGTGCACAAAGGGGAAATAGTCACTTAAACACAAAAAACAAACATGGACAATCATTGTTCTGAACACACAATATCAGTTGGACTGATAGGGAATATTGCCTTGCTTGAATAAAGACATTATTAGGTCAAGAAATGGGTCTGCTGTGCCTATCACTGGAACATTGTGAGCAACCTATACATACTTCTTGCATGCATTATCTTATTAATTAATCATATTAAAAACATAATCCTACTTCATTTATTTACAAAGGATATGTACCCTATAATTTAGCACATAGCAGGTACTCAAAAATGTATTTTGAATAAATAAAACTCAAATATCAGAAATGGGACACATGGCCTCTGAAGCATAATTTCATTCATAGGAATGATAGAAACAAATGTTTGAAATCATGACTGTTTTTGGAAAATTTGAGATGTATGGATCTAATCAGCTCAACTTATTAAAAAAGAAAACCTAATTTTCCTTAAAACCTACAGAAAAGTACTCTGTATTCAATCTTAGGCCTGAAAAAGTCCTAGTATTGACTTTCTCTCTTCCCATTTAACCTAAATAGTTAATAGTAGCAGGAATGGTTATTATAACCAACCTAAGTTAAATAAGTTTTAGGAAATTTTAAGGAATTTTTTAAAGATGATAGAGTTAACATAATTTCATAGATGGCTTTGAGAGTAAGTGGAATAAGGCTTACTTAGTATATGGCAAAGAAATAGAACAATGCAAGAGAGTGGCTTTTTAATATGCAGCATCTAATCTCACTTACACAAAATATCAAATAAAATGGAGAAGAAGAGGCATATTAAGCATTAAGTAGCAGTAAGAGCATTAAGAGTAAAGATACATCCTTAAAATTTTTAGAGAAATCCTGTGGCCTAAAATGATCTGTGAGATGCATTTCTTTCTTCTCCTGAGTTTCCATATTCAGCTACCTAGTCCCTAATTTCCCTTGGCAGGTTCCAGATCTCAGTGCTTTTTCATAATTTGGATGCTTTTTACTGGGTATGTATACTCCTCTCTAACAGTACACATATTGTCCCAATCAGAAGAGAGTTCGACAGTCAATTAACTCACTGACAGAACAGTAGCATTTTATTCATTGGCATAATGTGGTATGAGTCTAATGAATGGAGTTCAATCTCAGTGGAGACCTACTCTAGCCCAGCAAAATATATTCTCTCTCTCTCCATATATATATATATATATATATATATATATATATATTCATCATCTGTCATCCCCATTTTTAAAATTAGGAAACTGAATTGTGATATTATTAAGTAATATGCTCACACAGACTATTTCGTACCAACCCTGGGAGGTAGCTCCTATCACCATCATATGGATAAAAAAAGCTGGCTTTTAAACAGTATATGACACTTTTGTACTTTCCCAGGGCTTATGATATCTGCTCCAACTCAAATATCTTTGCCATGTTAGATGACATTTTTTAAAAGGCTATTGTATAAGAGACTTATTAAAAAAAAACAAAAAACCTGTGTTATTAAATTTTTCTTCTCTTTAAGTAGGTTACACTGTCCCTTCTTGTTTAGTGAAAATTGGTACTAGAACTAATTAATTCCTTCTTGAAGAATTCAGTAAATATACTTGACTTTTTATTTTTAGAGACTTGCATTTTTCAATACTGGCTTTCTGCCAGCAAGAAGAAAACAGAAAGAAAAAAGAATACGAAAGAGTGGAGGAAACAAATACATATCCAGGGCATATCTGAAGGTGAGAGGCACTGTTAACCAAACTGCCTGGGCTGCCAGGCTGAGATTTTTCTCCACAGAAGCGGAAGCCATTCATTGGTCCTTTCTAGCCTTGAGAGATGGTATTTGCAAGAATCAAGGAAATGGGCAACAGGAGAGCTAGACATATTTTAGCATTTAGGTCTATTTTTTCTCCTCTGATTGTACAAAAACATTCTTACTCCTAAGAAATACTTTGCCATACATGCCAATTAGATGAACATCACATCACAGACTAAAAACAGCTATTGTCAGTCAATCAGCAGAATACCTCTGCAATCTTAAATGTATCCTCCAAATGCAGTTAATAGTAACATATGTATACTGCTCTTGGCAAAAACTGAAAATTAATCACACCAAAATTAAGAAAAAAATTTATTTAAAAAAATTATTCTAGTTTGTGATGTCAGACTTTTGCTGCTCCACCTAAATTATTGCTGACAACACTCAGATGTGTTATTTCATGTTAGTAGGTGGGAAAGAAAGGGTGTGTGCCTTTGTTTTGTTAGTGTTGCAAAAGTAAGCACTTTTTTTTTTTTTTTTTTTTTTTTTGAGAGGAGGCCTTGCTGTGTCGCCTAGGCTGGAGTGCAGTGGTCCTTCAGCTCACTGCAACCTCCTCCGCCTCTCAGGTTCAGGCAATTCTCCTGTCTCAGCCTCCTGAGTAGCTAGGATTACAGGCAGGTGCTACCATGCCTGGCTAATTTTTTGTATTTTTAGTAGAGACAGGGTTTCACCATGTTAGCCTGGATGCTCTCCATCTCCTGACCTTGTGATCCGCTGCCTCAACCTCCTAAAGTGCTGGAATTACAGGCATGAGCCACTGTGCTGGGCCTGAATAAAGAATAATTACAGAAGAAGCAGGAAAGTAATAAAAAAAAATGAAAATGAGAAACTGCCCTTCCCTTTAAAAAAAAAAAAGAAGGAAAAAATAAAACCCTCTGAGAGTGACTATAAAACACTCAAGCAGTATAAAAAGATGATCCTTTTAACAAATACCTATACTGAGTCCTGACATAAAAGCCTGTAACCATGTCCTTTCAGATTTCACAGTAGAGGAAGTAGAAGTTAAGTACAATTAGATGAGGTGTATATATGGTGTGGTGATCATGTCAGGAACATTAGAGACACGTCTGAAACTAGCAGATAAAAGATTTCTAACCATGATGTTGCATAGCCATTATAGGTAAAAATGGGTCTACAACTAAACTTGATCATGCCAGGAGACCAAGATTTCCCTAGGTCCAAGTATTCACAAGATTCAAATGCCTACCTTTTATATTGCTTAGATAGTCAATAAGATTTAAGAGAAAATAGGTAAAATAGCCACTAAAACCACAAAGCCATTGGAAAATAATTCCTTCTTTGGATATTTAGCATGTTTCTGTCTTGCTACTCCCCATAGACATAACTAAGTCTGTTAATTCACTTTGGAAAATGTATTTAATAACCCAATGATGGGCAGAACATCAACACATGACCACAAGGGCAATTCAGTCTTGACAAAACAGGCGAAATGATTATGATTTCTTTATGTTTAATGTGACTCTTAGATCACTTAAAAGCCACCTGCATATTAGCATCTAAGAATGTGAAAGTTCAGCATCTGTCTTTTACCTAATGAGCTGGTGATTTTTCATATAATTTTTATATTGTTTCCCTCTTTTACTGAACATTTGGAAGAACATTAAAGTTGATGATGTTAGCATGTTCATTAAAAGGAAAGCTACATTTTTTTTTTTCTTGTTACCCAGGCTGGGGTGCAATGGCGCGATTTCAGCTCACTGCAACCTCCGCCTCCTGGGCTCAGGCAATTCTCCTGCCTCAGCCTCCTGAGTAGCTGGGATTACAGGCACGCACCACATTATTTTTATAGGACTTATTTTTAGGAAAGTTTTTTTTAGAAAAGTTTTTTTAGAAAAGTTTCTTTAATTTTTAAAAATTTGATTGCCACTTACTTTGTATTTGCTACAAAGGAGATATGGAAGATATTTATTGAATTATAATGCTAACTTTCTCCCCCAAGTGCTAATCTTTTATCTTCTAAATGGTAAATTGCTCAATTTTTGTCTATTACCTCCTACATTCCTTCACCACATGCTCCCTTTTCTTCCTGCTACTCATACCCTTTTTCCATGAAATAACCAAAAACCTCGTTAGGTAGGTCCAAAGTCAAACTATGTCTTTAAGTGCATTTATACATGTAGTCTTGTAGTCTTGCTAATTGTCATAAGAGATTAGTCTTTAGGTGGCCAGGCAAACCTACTCTTCTTCACATCTCCTTTGTGTCTTTTGGGCTTCTGCTTTCTTAAGATGTACGGAGCCCAGCATCAGTTTTTACAACACCTCATTCTGTATTCCAGCTTAGTCTGGGCTTGGATGACAGCTGAGAGTGGCTAGAAGCATGACAAAGCTCTGCCATATGGAAAGATTTCTATTTATGTAGACACCTTCTCTGAGTTAAGCTCATTATGGTGCAGCCTGAAGGACAAGAATTTAACAAGACAGCAACACGACTACTGTGGAAATTCTATCAACCTTAACAGGCCAATTTCTGCCTCACCATCCCCACCTACTCATACATCTGGTAGAAATCCACTCCAACTAACTAAGCGATTTGGGGCAAGCTCCTTGACTGCTCTAAGCCTTCTTTTCACATCTGTATAATAAGCTCAGTAGTAGGACCTTACCTTATCAGGTTTATTTTTAAAATTTTGCCTTGAAATAAATTGAAAATTACAGAAAAGTACAAAGAACTCCTGTATTCCTTTTACTCAGGGTTTTAATTGTTAATGTTTTCTTTCATCTGTTCCATTTCTTCCTCCCTCCTTTCTCTGTCCCTCTGTCTCTCTGTCACCCATTACTATGTCTTTTCTGAACCCTTTGACAGCCACCTCCCAAGTAATGTCCCATCACCTGAAAACATTTCAATATGTATTCCCCATAACAATGACACTCTGCTACATAACCAGCATAAATCCCTCCAAATCAAGAAGTCAACATTGATATCACACTAATATCCAGCACAGACTCCAATTCAAAGTAATAGCTATGGTCATCCCCATGATTCCTGCCTCCAGATAGTCTTACCTTTGTGACATCTCATCCCCTTGAGTGTAAACAGGACTGGTAATTTGTTTCTAACCAATAGAACATAGTAAAACCAATGAGACGAATATGATTGTGTGTACATGATTATGTTATGTAAGATTGTAACTCCAATTTGGTAAGAAACTCTCTCCTGTGCTTGGTTTGAAGAAGGCAGCTGACATGGTGTGAGCTGGCCAAATGAGTGAGCCACGTGGTAAGCCCTCAGGGTCCTCTGGCCAAAAGCCAGCAAGAAACTGAGGCCCCCAGTCCAACAGCCCACAAGGAAATGAATACTGCCAACAATCCTTAGAAGTTAGTAGTAGATCCTTCCTTTGTTGAGCCTCAGAAAACTGTAGCCTCGATGACACCTTGACTGTAGTCTTGTGAGACCTTGAAGCAGAGGACCTACCTAAGCCATTCATGAACTCCTCACCCACAGAAACAATGGGAAAATCAACAAGTGCTGTTCTAAGAAACTGAGTTTGTGATAATTTGTTCCATAGTCATAGAAAACTAGCACAACATTAGACTTCCATTTTTAATGTAGTATGAGTTTCTACACAAGTCGTGACACCTCCACTAGATCTTAAATAAAAGTTTCTATAGAAAATTTCTTTTACACATGTTCAGCTCTCCCATAGTTCAGTTCGTAGGGTGGTGCTAGGAGTGCTAGAGAGTGAATTCATGTGTTTAAGACTCTGGGAGGGAATTCAATGACATGCTTCTCTCCCATCACAGTCTGAGCTCTGCCATTGATTTGCAGACAACATCCAATGTTGCCATCTTCTTTCTATCCAGGAATTTATACCTTTGCCTCAAGAATAAAACAAAACAAAACAAAATACATCATAGGCAATTAATTTTGTCCTTTATGAGTTGTGGTTTGATAATTTTTCTTCCAGAGAGCAATCTTTTTCCAGGGTCTTCCCTCCAAATGGATAGATACAAGTTCAACCAAGTGAAGGGAAGGAATAAAGTTATAGGAACAAGTTCAGAGTGCCAATCCCCATGGTGTGAGGGCACATGATGTGAAATGAAGACAGTAGTGGTATACAATTAAGCTTAGTAGTTAAGATGAAGTCAGACTATGCAAAATTTTAATAGAGCACATTCAAGATTTAGTTTTTTAAGCTAGGAGCAATGAGAAGATGCTGAAGCGTTTCAGGAGTGTGGGGGAAGTAGTATAATCGAAACAGCATTTGGAAAAGATGATTCTGGCCCAAATGTAGGAGAGTATTATAAAAACATAGAGAACAGGAAGTGATTGAAGCAATCTTGTGAGAGAGTCTGATAGCCTGGATCAGTATGGTAACAATGAAAATGGAGAAGAGATGGAAATAATTGGACAGAGGTCCCCAAAGTTATTGCTCATTATTGTTTCTTAGACATTTCATCTTCCCTATCTTGGAAACATTTTCTGATTTAATTGTAATTTTCTGGACGAATTTTTTGTTTCTTCAGAAAGGGTGCATGGTTAATATACTTTCTAGCCTTCATATGTGTAAAGCAATATCAACATTACCCTCCTAAGTAAATAAATACATGGACTCGGGCTGCTGTGCATTTCTCTCAACATTTTATAAATGAGGTACTGTAACTTCTAGTTTTATATAGTGGAAAAGAAATGTTTCCCTGTGCTTATCTGCCTTTTTTTGTACATACTTAGTTATTTTTGTTTTGGAAGTTTCCACGTATTTTTTCGTGATATTTCACCAGATATGTCTAGGAGTGTATATTTTGTTCATTAATCCTATTTGTTACCCAATGAATACTTTTTTTCTGAAAACTTGATTACTTTTAAAGCTCAGATAAGTTGTCTTTCTAAAATTTCTTGAATTACTGCTTCCTTCTCTTCATTTACCTTCTCTCCTTCTGGAAATTCTATTCTTGGCATAAATCTCTAGGCTTGTTCTATATTTTTTTTCTCATAATTTCTATTTCTTTATGTTTATTTTTCTTTTTTAGATAGTTGCTATATTTGAACTTTCAAATCACTTATTCAGTTTTCTGTAGTGCTGATTCCAATTTCTTCACATTTTTTGCATCTTTAAACTTAAAAATCATTTTCGGGCTGGGCACGGTGGCTCAAGCGTGTAATCCCAGCACTGTGGGAGGCCGAGGCGGGTGGATCACGAGGTCAAGAGATCAAGACCATCCTGGTCAACATGGTGAAACCCCGTGTCTACTAAAAATACAAAAAATTAGCTGGGCATGGTGGCGCGTGCCTGTAATCCCAGCTACTCAGGAGGCTGGGGCAGGAGAATTGCCTGAACCGGGGAGGCAGAGGTTGCGGTGAGCCGAGATCGCGCCATTGCACTCTAGCCAGGGTAACAAGAGCGAAACTCCGTCTCAAAAAAAAAAAAAAAAAAAATCATTTTCTTTCCAAAACCTTTTGCTTTCTCATAATTTCTTTGTTATATTTAATTTTTCATAATAATTCTCATTACAGATTTTTAAAGTTTTTTTTTATTGCATTTTAGGTTTTGGTGTACATGTGAAAAACATGCAAATATTGCATAGGTATACACATGGCAGGGTGATTTGCTGCCTTCCTCCCCATCACCTATATCTGACATTTCTCCCCATGCCATCCCCCCCACACCCCACCCCCCACTGTCCCTCCGCTGTTTCCCTCCAACAGACCCCAGCGTGTAGTGCTCCCCTCCCTGTGTCCATGTGTTTCCATTGTTCAACACCCGCCTATGAGTGAGAACATGCAGTGTTTGATTTTCTGCTCCTGTGTCAGTTTGCTGAGAATGATGGCTTCCAGGTTCATCCATGTCCCTACAAAGGACACAGACTCATCGTTTTTTATGGCTGCGTAATATTCCATGGTGTATATGTGCCACATTTTCCCTGTCCAGTCTATCATCGATGGGCATTTGGGTTGGTTCCAGGTCTTTACTATTGTAAACAGTGCTGCAATGAACATTCGTGTGCGTGTGTCCTTATAGTAGAATGATTTATAATCCTTTGGATATACACCCAGTAATGGGATTGCTGGGTCAAATGGAATTTCTATTTCTAGGTCCTTGAGGAATCGCCACACTGTCTTCCACAATGGTTGAACTAATTTACACTCCCACCAACACTGTAATAGTGTTCCTTATTCTCCACATCCTCTCCAGCATCTGTTGTCTCCAGATTTTTTAATGATCGCCATTCTAACTGGTGTGAGATGGTATCTCAATGTAGTTTTCACTTGCATTTCTCTAATGACCAGTGATGATGAGCATTTTTTCATATGTTTGTTGGCCTCATGTATGTCTTCTTTTGTAAAGTGTTCATATCCTTTGCCCACTTTTGAATGGGCTTGTTTGTTTTTTTCTTGTAAATCTGTTTTAGTTCTTTGTAAATTCTGGATGTCAGCCCTTTGTCAGATGGGTAAACTGCAAAAATTTTTTCCCATTCTGTTGGTTGCCGATTCACTCTAATGACTGTTTCTTTTGCTGTACAGAAGCTGTTGTGGAGTTTGATTAGGTCCCATTTGTCTATTTTGGCTTTTGTTGCCAATGCGTTTGGTGTTTTGATCATGAAGTCCTTGCCTACGCCTATGTCCTGAATGGTTTTGCCTAGATTTTCTTCTAGGGTTTTTATGGTGTTAGGCCTTATGTTTAAGTCTTTAATCCATCTGGAGTTAATTTTAGTGTAAGGTGTCAGGAAGGGGTCCAGTTTCTGCTTTCTGCACATGGCTAGCCAGTTTTTCCAACACCATTTATTAAATAGGGAATCCTTTCCCATTGCTTGTTTTTGTCAGGTTTGTCAAAGATTGGATGGTTGTAGATATGTTCTGTTGCCTCTGAGGCCTCTGTTCTGTTCCATTGGTCTATATCTCTGTTTTGGTACCAGTACCATGCTGTTTTGATTACTATAGCCTCCTAGTATAGTTTGAAGTCCAGTAGTGTGCTGCCTCCTGCTTTGTTCTTTTTGCTTAGAATTGACTTGGCTATACGGGCTCTCTTTTGGTTCCATATGAAGTTTAAGGTGGTTTTTTCCAGTTCTGTGAAGAAGGTCATTGGTAGCTTGATGGGGATAGCGTTGAATCTGTAAATTACTTTGGGTAGTATGGCCATTTTCACAATATTGATTCTTCCTAACCATCAACATGGAATGTTTCTCCATCTGTTTGTGTCCTCTCTAATCTCGTTGAGCAGTAGTTTGTAGTTGTCCTTGAAGAGGTCCTTTACGTTCCTTGTTAGCTGTATTCCTAGGTATTTTATTCTCTTTGTAGCAATTGTGAATGGCAGTTCATTCTTTTTTTTTTTTTTTTTTTTTGAGACGGAGTTTCACTCATGTTACCCAGGCTGGAGTGCAATGGTGCAATCTCGGCTCACTGCAACCTCCGCCTCCTGGGTTCAGGCAATTCCCCTGCCTCAGCCTCCCGAGTAGCTGGGATTACAGGCACGCACCACCATGCCCAGCTAATTTTTTGTATTTTTTTTTTTTTTAGTAGAGACGGGGTTTCACCATGTTGACCAGGATGGTCTCGATCTCTTGACCTCATGATCCACCTGCCTCAGCCTCCCAAAGTGCTGGGATTACAGGCTTGAGCCACCGCGCCCGGCCGGCAGTTCATTCTTGATTTGGCTCTCTTTAAGTCTGTTATTGGTTTATAGGAATCCTTGTGATTTTTGCACATTGATTTTGTATTCTGAGACTTTGCTGAACTTGCTTATCAGTTTCAGGAGACTTTGGGCTGGGACAATGGGGTCTTCTAGATATACAATCATGTCATCTGCAAATAGAGACAATTTGACTTCCTCCTTTCCTATTTGAATACCTTTTATTTCTTTTTCTTGCCTGATTGCTCTGGCTAGAACTTCCAGTACTATATTGAATAGGAGTGATGAGAGAGGGCATCCTTGTCTAGTGCCAGATTTCAAGGGGAATGCTTCCAGTTTTTGCCCATTCAGTATGATATTGGCTGTTTGTTTTTCATAAATAGCTTTTATTATTTTGAGATACGTTCCATCAATACCTAGTTTATTGAGGGTTTTTAGCATAAAGGGCTGTTGAATTTTGTCAAAGGCCTTCTCTGCATCAATTGAGATAATCATGTGGTTTTTGTCTTTGATTCTGTTTATGTGGTGAATTACGTTTATAGACTTGCATATGTTGAACCAGCCTTTCATCGCTGGGATGAATCCTACTTGATCATAGTGGATAAGCTTTTTGATGTGCTGTTGCAATCGGCTTGTCAGTATTTTATTGAAGATTTTTGCATCTATGTTCATCATGGATATTGGCCTGAAGTTTTCTTTTCTTGTTGAGTCTCTGCCGGGTTTTGGTACCAGGATGATGTTGGTCTCATAAAATGATTTGCGAAGGATTCCCTCTTTTTGGATTATTTGGAATAGTTTCAGAAGGAATGATACCAGCTCCTATTTGTATGTCTGGTGAAATTTGGCTGTGAACCCAACTGGACCTGGGCTTTTTTTGGGTGGTAGGCTCTTAATTGCTGCCTCAATTTCAGACCTTGTTATTGGTCTATTCAGGGTTTTGACTTCTTCCTGGTTTAGGCTTGGGAGGAGGCAAGTGTCCAGGAATTTATCCATTTCTTCCAGGTTTACTAGTTTATGTGCATAGAGCTGTTTGCAATAATCTCTGATGATGGTTTGAATTTCTGTGGAATCTGTGGTGATATTCCCTTTATCATTTTTTATTGCATCAATTTGGTTATTCTCTCTTTTCTTTTTTATTAATCTAGCTAGTGGTCTATTTTGTTCATCTTTTCGAAAAACCAGCTCCTGGATTTATTGATTTTTTTGAAGAATTTTTTGTGTCTGTATCTCCTTCAGCTCTGCTCTGATCTTAGTTATATCCTGTCTTCTGCTAGGTTTTGAGTTTTTTTGATCTTGCTCCTCTAGCTCTTTCAGTTTTGACGATAGGGTGTCAATTTCAGATCTCTCCTTTCTTCTCATGTGGGCACTCATTGCTATATATTTTCCACTAGAGACTGGTTTAAATGTGTCCCAGAGATTCTGGTATGTTGTGTCTTCATTCTCATTGGTTTCAAAGAACATCTTTATTTCTGTCTTCATTTCATTGTTTATCCAGTCAACATTCAAGAGCATGTTGTCCAGTTTCCATGAGGCTGTGCGGTTCTGAGTTAGTTTCTGAATTCTGAGTTCTAACTTGATTGCACTGTGGTCTGAGAGACTGTTTGTTATGATTTCCATTCTTTTGCATTTGCTGAGGAGTGATTTGCTTCCAATTCTGTGGTCAATTTTAGAGTAGTCGTGATGTGGTGCTGAGAAGAATGTATATTCTGTGTATTTGGGGTGGAGAGTTCTGTAAATGTCTATTAGGTTTGCTTGGTCCAGGTCTGAGTTCAAGTCCTGGATATCCTTGTTAATTTTCTGTCTGGTTGATCTGTCTAATATTGACAATGGGGTGTTAAAGTCTCCCACTATTATTGTGTGGGAGTCTAAGTTTCTTTGTAAGTCATTAAGAACTTGCCTTATGTATCTGGGTGCTCCTGTATTGGGTGCGTACATATTTAGGATCATTAGCTCTTCTTGTTGCATTGATCTTTTTACCATTATGTAATGTCCTTCTTTGTCTCTTTTGATCTTTGTTGCTTTAAAGTCTGTTTTATCAGAGACTAGGATTGCAACTCCTGCTTTTTTTTTGCTCTCCATTTGCTTGGTAAATCTTCCTCCATCCCTTTACTTTGAGCCTTTGTGTATCCTTGCATGTGAGATGGGTTTTCTGGATACAGCACACTGATGGGTTTTGGCTTTTTATCCAATTTGCCAGTCTGTGTCTTTTGATTGGGGCATTTAGTCCATTTACATTTAGGGTTAATATTGTTATGTATGAATTTGATTCTGCCATTTTGATGCTAGCTCGCTGTTTTGCCCATTAGTTGATATAGATGATTCATTGTGTTGATACTCTTTACCATTTGGTTATTTTTGGAGTGGCTGGTACTGGTTGTTCCTTTCTATGTGTAGAGCCTCTTTCAGGAGCTCCTGTAAAGCAGGCCTGGTGGTGATGAAATCTCTGAGTACTTGCTTGTTCGCAAAGGATTTTTCCTTAACTTATGAAGCTTTTTGGCTGGATATGTAATTCTGGGTTGAAAGTTGCTTTCTTTAAGGATGTTGAATATTGGCCCCCACTCTCTTCTGGCTTGTAGGGTTTCTGCTGAGAGATCTGCTGTGAGTCTGATGGGCTTCCCTTTGTGTGTAACCCAACCTTTCTCCCTGGCTTCCCTTAGCATTTTCTCCTTCATTTCAACCCTGGTGAATCTGACGATTATGTGCCTTGGGGTTGCTCTTCTTGGGGAATATCTTTGTGGTGTCCTCTGTATTTCCTGGACTTGAATATTGGCCTGCTTTGCTAGGTTGGGGAAGTATTCCTGGATAATATTCTGGAGAGTATTTTCCTGCTTCGATTCATTATCTTCGTCACATTCAGGTACACCTATCAAACGTAGATTAGGTCTTTTCACATAGTCCCACATTTCTTGGAGACGTTGTTCATTCTTTTTTTACCCCTTTTTCCTCTAATCTTGCCTTCTTGTTTTATTTCATTGAGTTGATCTTCAACCTCCAATATCCTTTCTTCTGCTTGGTCAATTCGGCTGTTGAAACTTGTGCATGCTTCACGAAGTTCTCGTGTTTTGTTTTTCAGCTCCATCAATTCACTTATATTCCTCTCTAATTTGTCCATTCTTGTTAGCATTTCGTCAAATCTTTTTTCAAGATTCTTAGTTTCTTTGCATTGGGTTAGAACATGTTCTTTTATCTCACGAAAGTTCCTTATTACCCACCTTCTGAAGTCTGATTCTGTCATTTCATCACACTCATCCTCCATCCAGTCTTGTTTCCTTGTTGGTGAGGAGTTGTGAACCCTTGTAGGAGGAGAGGTGTTCTGATTTCGGGTGTTTTCATCCTTTTTGTGCTGGTTTCTTCCCATCTTTGTGGATTTATCCACCTGTCATCTTTGTAGTTGCTGACTTTCAGATTGGGTCTCTGAGTGGACGTCCAATTTGTTGATAATGAAGTTATTTCTGTTTCTTAGTATTCCTTCTAACAGTCTGGCCCGTCTGCTGTAGGGCTGCTGATGTCCACTCCAGGCACTGCTTGCCTGGTGATCACCTGCAGCAGCTGCAGAACAGTAATGGTTGCTACCAGTTTCTTTTTCTGCTATCTTTGTCCCAGAAGGATACCCGCTAAATGTCAGTCTGATCTCCCTTTTATGAGGTGACTCTGGATATACGGGGGTCAGGGAGCTGCTTGAGGAGACAGTCTGTCCTTTACATGAGCTCAAGTGCTAAGTTGTGATCTCCGTTTTTCATTCAGGGCTGCTGGGCATGTACGTTTAGATCTGCTGCAGCAGAACTCATAAACACCTTTTTTTCCCCAGGTGCTCTGTCCCAGGGAGTTAGGGCTTTATTTATGAGTTTCCATTGTGCTGCTGCCTTTTTTTTTTTCAGGGCTGCCCTGCACAGCAATGAGGCAGCCTAGTCACTGTCTGCCTGCAGAGGCTTTGCTGAGCTGCTGTGGGCTCTGCCCAGCTGTTGTGTGAACTTCCCTGTAGTCCTGTTTATATGGGTGTAGTTAGAAATGTCTCAGCATTGGTGGCCCGGCTCTATAATGGCAGACTCTGGCATAATGGCAGGTTGCCTTGGCAACAGCGGGTTGCCTCAGCAATGGGACACCCCTCCCCAACAGAGCTGGACTGTCCCGGGTTCAGCTGTGCTTGCTGTGAAACTCTCAATCTAAAGAGTTTCCGATGCTGTTCTTCTGTGGGAGTGGGACCAGCTGAGCCTGATCACCTGGCTCCCTGCCTCAGAGCCTTTTGCTCTCCAGTTGAACGGTCAACTCTCTCCCAGGTGTTTCAGTCAGCTGTCAAAAAGGCGCCAGGGTCTATGTGATTTCCCCTGCAGTGACTCCCTGCGCCAGCTGAAAAGTGGCGCTGAGAGTCGTGGGGCCTTTTGTTTGTTTTTGCCCGGGAATCTCCTGGCCTGGCTTCCTGCCTCAGACCCCACTTTAGTCAGATGAATGGGTGACTGCGCCTTCCCAGGGCTCCAATTGCCAGCCAAAAGGGCACCCAGACCAGTGTATTTTGTACGGAGAACTGCCCTGCCGGGGCACCGCAAAGCAGCTGTACAGAGAACTGCCGCGCTGGGGAGCTGCAAAGCAGCCGCGCAGGCCAAAACAGCCACGGGGACCGAAACGGCCGAGCTGGCCAGAACAGTCATGCTGGTGACCCATGGGGCTCCTCCGCCTGGGAATTTCCTGGTCTGTGGGCAATAAAAATCTGTCTGGAAATGCAGCATCCACTCACCCTCTGCGCTTTCACTGGGAGCTGTAATCCTGAGCTGTTCCTAAATGGTCATCTTGGATCTGGCCTCAAAGTTTTTTTTTTCTAATGTTATGACTCCTTTCCTTTGAAGTACTAGGTCTCCTTAACTGACCTGTGAATTATCTGTCCATTCACTTCAGCAAGTTTAGTAATCTCAGAACCTTCACAGTTGAGATTGTTGGAGACTGTTAGGCTGTAGTGGTTTTATGGAAGAGTAAGGTAAAAAGTGTGTCATTAACCACTGGTAAAACAACTCGATTGATTGCTGCTGAGGACCCTACTATTTCAATCTTCTCCAGATATGAGCTTTGAGTGGCTTACCTTTTATGGTCCATTGGAAGGGGAGTAGTTCATAGCAACAGTTCTCAAGAGTGGTGAGAATTCATGGGATCAGCAGGGTATCTTAGAGATATAGTGGTGAGAGGTAGAAATGGTTCATCTCCATGGTTTTAAGCAATCCCTAGAATCTCTTGGCTGCCTTCTCAGAGAGCCTTGAAGTTGGAGCTCCTTACTTCATGCTGCATCGAGAAGAATCATCTCTTTCCTCCTGGCAATTCAAATAATGCTGTAGAAAAGGTACATTATCCTCCTAGCCTGGTTTCTGTAAGGCCATCTGGGAAGCCTAAAGATTCCAGATATATTGGATTACCTACAGGTTTCTACAGTGAAATATTATAATCTCCATGCCATCTTCCCAACCCCTTCCACTCCTAAAGACACACACATACATATGTACATACACACACTCACACGCACACACACACATACCCCTTTCATTTACTGGTGATTCCTTCCATCAGGAGGTTAGAGGAATCAAGGAGTGAAAAACATTTTCTCAGGCTGTCATTTTAACAGAATCCTTCCTCTTGGTGGTTTTAAAATTTAAAAAAGAAAAAAAAACATTATCTATACTGAATTCTCCTTGAAGGTATAAATGTTAGGTGATTTTTTTAAAGCCAATTATATGCAGATCATGTTATTCAACTCCAGTAGGTATTCCTTAAAAACACTAATGACATTCTAAACATGATTCATAATTGGTAAGCGGGTGAGTCAAGGAAAAATGTATATATTTGAACTAACAACTAAGAAATATGATCACAGTAGCACCAGAAATTGATTATTTTTCTCTAGCTGTTTGCCAATTTTGTATTGATTAGTCACTGTCCTTGAAAATCAAGCTACTATTGATCTGCATCAAGTACCTAAACTCCTCAAGAAATACTTATGGATTTTGATTAATTACGAAATAGAATAAGAACATAATAGACTTGTCTATGCAGTTTTCATCATTTACATTTCTGACATAGCTCTGTGCATCTTTCTTTCATTGTTATCCAATATCATTTAGATAATTAAGCCTTTCTGATTTCCAAATAATTTCTAGTCTTTGTGAAGTGGTTTTGGATAGTTTTATCATAAACCATCTCAGGAGATGCTTGACCTACCCTAAGGTCTTGAATGTCCTAGTTTTTTAGTTGATCAATGGAAACATTCTTGAAGATGTACAGTTGAAAATATAAAGTACTTAAGCTCATAATTTTTTTCTTCTGCAAATTGTCTCCCATTTTAAGAAAAGGTACTTTGAGAAGATAGAAAAATTGAACACTGCTGCTCTTTGGATATAGAAATAAAAAATGAGTACACTCTAAATGAAGTTAAAGAAAGAGTGATAGAAACAAGGACAAGAGGTATGTTTGCAAGATTAATTGGCTCACCGCTATTGCTAAAAGCGTATAGAATATCACTAAATGTTAAGTAAGGAAAATTACCAAACTGCCTAAAGCATTGTGTGGAAGAGTCAAAGGCCTATAAAATTGAACTGAAAGAATCTATTTTTCCTTTCTCCTAGTACAAATAAAATGGAGGTTTTTCTTTTCTACATTTGAATGAGACTAAAGAAGCTCGGGTGGCCTTGAGAGTCTTGGAACTGAGATTATTATGTAGAAATGACAGCTAAAGAAGTATCAACCTGGGGTTTGACTTAATTGGTTTCTGTCTACAGGACCCCATATTATTTATCCCAATATGGTTTCAAAAGTCTCTGCTTCCCTGCAAAGTAGATGTTCCCTAAGATTACCTCCTGCCTGCCAGGCTGAGTGTCTATTAGTTGAAATGTTTTGTAATAGTTGCTGCTTCCATTTTAGCTCAGCTGGATTCAGAAAGGGAAGGAGTCTGGGTAGCTGGAATGGATTTCAGAACACTTGGCTGTATCTTATTGACATGTGCTTTAGGAAATGGCTTTCAGTGATTCCCACTTGTCCTGATTATAAATGTCTGCCACCATACTGGGGACTAGTAGTCTGTTAAGAACCTGGCAAAGGAAATCCCTGACCTGGAACACTATTTTTAAAGAGTTTTATTCCAGCCCTCCCACAAACTATATTCTGCTATACAAGATATAGAGTCCATAGGGTCAAGGGGTCTGACAATTCTAATTAGAACCAGGATTTCTAGATTTTTATGAAGTACCTTTGTCAAGATAGGAGGATAAAATATATTTTAATTCATAGTTTGCTGGTTTGATTTTTAAGATTTATATATTTGGGTAAATAGCATATGGGTTTTCATTTGTACTCTTGACCTGAACCCTACAAATGTTAGGAGCAGGCCTACTTGTCACTGTTCCTTTAGGGCAAGCAAAGACATCACCTGACCAATTCCTGGACCAAATCCAGTGCTGCCCTTCTCTCAAATCAGAATAAAGCATTCAACTGGTCTTCCTTCTCCCACTAATTAACTGTGGGACCTTGGCATGTCACTTCTTCTGAGTGTCAGTTTTTTCACCTGTGAAATGAGGAGGTTGGGCAAGATGAGCTAAAGATTTTTTCCAGTTTTTCCAGAAGAGTGACAAAGAGTAAATAGCTATTGGCTTTATCAGGCTTAGTGTGGACTTAAAATCCTTTTGAACCAAGGCTTCAATGAGTAAAGCAGAGAGGATTCTCAATACGCATTTGTATTGTGAGGGTGCAGTGGAATTGCTCCAGATCCCACCAACTTGTGCAAATGAAAATGAACTTGGTAACATTTATAATTCCAGTTTTACCAGTTTCTATGTATACGCTTAAGGCAAGAGCCTGGGCCCTCCTCAAAATTTCACTCAAGTAGTCATGGGCAGCCCTGGATTGTTACAAGTGAATTTTTTAATAGTTCTTAGGGTTTTCCAACCAAGGATGTCATAAGTGTCTGCTGGAGAGACCCTTTCTCCTGAACCACCACATTGCAACTGTAGCCTCTGTGCATGACAAATAGAATGGATGGTGGTGCCAGTGCTCCATTTTCCAATGTCCCCAAGACTATGGTACTACAGAATGAGCTGCAGCCAAGTCATACACCACATTGACAAGAAGGAGTGCCCCTCTTTCATTCTTTTTATTTTATTTTCTCTTTTGTCTCTGGAAGAGCAAAGCAGGGGTGAGTATGCTCTGCTCTCTCACAGTCTCATGTGAAAGGAAGGTTTCTCTCAACAGCCCTCAGAAACTGATCCGAGGATCACAGGACAGACCTTGACACTGGCCTTAAAATCCTCATGTCCCCGCAGATGCTGAATGTCATCAGACCCACATGAATATCAATAGGACATATGCCCATGGATTACTGGCTCACTAACCCAGCAGATATACCAGATGTGAGAATACAACTAAAACACAACAAATCAGTGAGTGAATGAATGAATAAGATACTAGGAAAACGAAGTGCAGTGATACTATACTAAAGTACCCATTTAGTACAGCGATACTGAAGTACTAAAGTAATTATAGTGAGACAGATGAAATCGGATATCATTTCAGAAATTCAATTAGATGCACATTGTTTATGGATACTAGCTGATTGTCTTAGGTTTTAGTGAATGGGTCTTGCATTTTGGGCAATCTAGTAAGCTAATTAATAATTAATATTAACTGAATATTTGTGATATGCCAGGAACTGGGCTACATATTTATATGCATTATCTTACTTATTCATTTACATTAGGGGTTAGAAGAATTTTTCTGTAAAGGGCCAGATAGTAAATTATTTTCAGTTTTATAAGCCATTATGTGTCTGTCGCATTATTCAGCTCCAAAAGCTAAAGTGTATACAAATGGGTGTGTTTATGTTTCAATAAAACTTTATTTACAAAAATGCTTAATTTGGCCCACAAGCCATCATTTGCTGACTGCTGCTTTACAGAATTCATAAGGATGGTACTGTTTACATCTTTATTTAACAGACAGGAGATTGAAACATGTAAAAGGAGGCTAGGCAATTTGCCCAAGGTTTTAGATACCAAGGAGAGGAACTGAAATTTGAACCTAAGCAGTCTGATTCCAGAACTCACACTCGAGTATAGAGTCATTTCTGGTACTTAGCAGTAATGTGAAGACCATACTTCGGGAGAAAGTTAAGAGCCACGGCATGCCTGTGAACCTGCCTATGGGTGGGCTTAATGTTTCCTTCCTTATCATCATTGCCAGCACAGAGCTTGATATATGCTGATTATGTCAAAGAAAAAAAAAACCTAGTAATAAATGAAAGGTCACCTTCTTGATTTTTAACCATCAACTCATGCTTTGCAATATCAAGGAAGTGTAGTGCTAACAGCCTATAATTAGAGAATTGCAGTGTTCATGGCTTCTTAATTGCTCTAAATGGTGATCTCATTTCTACTCATTAATTTTGTTTCCAACACAGCCTCTCAAGCCAGCTACACCTTTCATTAGGAGGCCATGAGTCAGTAATGATAGCTATGATGTTAATAATGATAATAATTCTATGAACACATTTATATAATATGCTCGAAACCACTCACTCTTCTAAACACTTGAATATATTAATTCATTTAATCTTCATAGCAACCATTTTACTGATGGATAAACTGAGACCAAGAGGTGTTAAGCAGTTTGGCTAAGGGCAAAATACCAGTCAGTGGCCCACCTGGGATTTGAAGACAGGCACTCTGGCTCTGGGGCCGATGCTCTTAAATTGCTACTTCTGAGAGCCATACAAGGAAGAATTTAAAGTATAGTAAAAAACACAACTTTACATTTTCATTGGTCACCTCTGAGTAGAGAGAATGTAAATTGCACTGTGATTGACTATGAACAGTCTGAGAGATTCTTCATTCTTAGAAGGACTGTAACATTCCTTGAGTGTGAAGGAACAGGACATCCTCATCACCAGTCCCTCGTGTTCACTGTTAACACTGGCAATATGCACAGATGCTAGAGCCCATTCCCTAAGACAATTTAGAGGAGTGATCAACTAGGTGTGTATGTGGTGGCAGGAAAGGGGGGAATCATGGGGCACCTCAGGAATGCCCAAGGATACAAATGAGGGCACATTATTATTATTATTATTATCATCAAGAGAGTGTCTCACTCTGTCACCCAGGCTAGAGTGCAATGGCGCAATCTTGGCTCACTGCAATCTCTGCCTCCCAGGTTCAAGCAATTCTCACGCCTCAGCCTCCTGAGTAGCTGGGATTACAGGTTTGCACCACCACGCCCGGCTAATTTTTGTATTTTCAGTAGAGATGGTTTTTTTCCGGGTTGACCAGGCTGATCTCAAACTCCTGGACTCAAATGATCCACCCACATTGGCCTCCCAAAGTGCTGAAATTACAGGCGTGAGTCACTGCACCAGGGAGGGCATATTAACATTTTGAAGTGGAAGCGTTTTTCTTTATAATTTGTAATTTTCTACCTCAAAGTTCCTTTTATGAAACTTTACTCCCCTATGAAATATAGCAGATATGTTGCTTGAACTCCTCTATGTCCTCAGAATTTACCCTTTCCCTATATGCAGTCAAATTTCTTATTGTTAGCACCTTAAACATTTCGCCTGAGAACTCGCTTTGACCTCCAGAGCCCTCTCTGCCTGATAGCCAGGCAGGGTGGCAGTGCCAGGGAACTAAGATCCCCTGAAAGCGGCTATAAGGAATAATTGATGAGAGTTGGTATATAAATATCCCAGCACCATCACCCCAGAGCAGAATAATTCTGAAAGACAACCAGAACTTAGTCATCTGAGGTATTCTGAGAGTTAGTGTAGCATAAGTTCTGGTTGTCCACTGTGGAAACTGGCTTAATGATTGTATCAGTCAAGATTTTACCAGAGATGCAAAACCAGTAAGATGGATGGATGGATGGATAGATAGATGATAGATAGATAGATAGTAGATAGATAGATAGATTTATTGCAGTGAATTGATTTACCTGATTGTGGGGCTTGGCAAGGCTGAAATTCACAGGGCAGTCCAACAGGAAGGGTAGGCTGGGACTCTCAGCCAGGAGGTGATGCTCCTGTCCATAGGTGGAATATCTTCTTCTTCAGGGATATTTCTCTTTTACTCTTAAGATCTTCAACTGACTGAGCTAGGCCCACCCAGATTATTAGAATAATCTCCTTTTCTTAGAATTACCTAATCATAGGCAGTAACTACATCTACAAAACACCTTCACAGCACCAGCTAAGTTAGTGTTTGATAACTGAGGACTATAGCCTAGCTAACTTGGCTAGTTAACTTGATGCATAAAATGGACCATTACAATAATGTACCATTTATTTGTTACGTTCGTTTCTCGATCTCACTCCTCTTTAACTGTTTTATTGGATTTCCCTTTCAAATAAACTATCTGTACTTGAATTCTTGTCTCAGGGTCTTTTTCTAGGCAAACTAACCTCAGGCAAAAAAGCTGGTGTCCTCATGAGTTCCTCATCTAACAAAAATTGCTTTCAAAGGAAAAACTCTGAATCTGTAACTCATAATTGACTTAAATTCTAATTAAATGTGATCTTCATCAGAAATAAGGACATTTAAAACATTCCCCATTCTTGCAAACAATGATGTGCCCCATGAGAATTGTGACTGGTATGTACTACATGTGGAAAAGGCATGATGCAGATTTTTAAAAATCAAGACCACAACATTTATAAATTTTAACACATCTACAATCACAGATATTTACAGATTTCAGGAAATTAAGAAACCATTTCAGCGCTGATCAACTATGAGCTACTATAGGACAGAGCAGTCTTTTAAAAATACAATCCTGATAATACCACATCTTCATGCAAATGCTTTCCATATCTACTTTCAACTTTTGAGAAAATTTTCAAACTCTTCAGTCTGACATGTAAAAGTCACCATGGCCTACTCTATACCCTTGTAATTACTTACTGCTTCCCATGCTCCAAACACATGGTTCCAACACCTCTTGGACTGTGCCATGCCTCTACCTCTCAGTAGATTTCTTGAGACTCATTTTGATGTAAATGTGCTCACAGGTCCCCTTTCAGTCCATTTCTTAGCTGGCTCCTTGCTAGTTGTCCTTTGTAAATCCAAGTGTCACCTCATGGAGAAAGTCTTCCCTCACCACCCCACACTCCTATTTGGATTAAATGTCTCTCCTGTGAGTTCCATCACATCTGTTTCATACCTATATAATAGCACCTCTAGCATAATTGTTTGTCTCCTGTTTGAGAACAACACTGTTATTTCTTGGTACATACCTTCTAGCTCAACGCCTGACACAAGATGGTAAAGAAAGGTTTGAAATGAATTAAATAAACCCAGTGAGTCCCTTGAATCAACATCATAACGTGCTTCCTTTGAATTGAAAGAGCCTAGAATATATTTGTATTTTAAGTGTCACAATTTTCATGGAATATCTATTATCCCCCATATGGAGATTTTAAGTCAACCTTTTCTTCTGGGTATCTGTGCTATTTAGGAAATTTTCATAGATGGAAGGAAGAATTTTTCCATGTGTTTCCAACTTCCATAGCATTCTCCTGGCTCCACTCCCAAGAATACCCAACAAGTTTATTACACTTGTAAATTTGCCAACTGGCTTTCATGAGGAAGAGTGCCATTTCTCTATGAGAACCCAGAGCAGGGTTTGCTAGAGACAGTTTGCCAGGAAGGCAAAGACACTGAGTGGTTGCTAGCTCATCAAACCATTTACTGTAGTTCTCCATTTTAAATCAAAAGTATTGACAAAAATGGATTTGTAATTGGTGGACTTTTTACTTGAAACCTGAAAAAGTCCAGTAGCTAACTGAGGGTTTTTTCAAGAGATTGTCTGTGCATGTGTGACCCACTTGCCCTTTTTCTGTTCCCATGAGCCTCCTTTTCCTAGGAAGAGAGATCAACTTGAGCCTTACCTGTAAGCTCAGCTTATCCCAGGTTTGGGGTTTTGAGGCTTAACCTCATGTATGTTGTATGAATGTATATAAAGATGAGATGGAGATCCCTCTACCACAAAGTCTTACATTTGAACTTTCAAATAAAGAGAAGAAAAGACTGGCTCATTCTTAGTTTGAATGGCATTTTAGTGTGCATTATTCCACCAGAGCTAATAACAACAATAGTAACAGCTTCTTTTCATTAAGCACAATTTACCAGACATTGCACTCAGATGTTTACATAGGTGTCAATATATTGATATAATCTTCATAATCAGCCTGTGCAGTAGACTCTGTGAACTCAATTTTACATCCAAAGAAACTGTAGCCACATAGGTAATACATCGGGGAAAAATTTAAGGAATTCGAGTTCAATTCTTAGAAACTCTGCTATAAGACTTACTGTGAGTCCTTCTCTGAACTTTTGCTACCATTCTGAGCCTGAGTCTCTGTTTTCATAAAAATCTTGATGCTGATGACTACTCTAATTTATCGAGGCACTGCTATGTACCATGTGTTTTACATTTAATTAACCAAGTAATGGTGCTAGGATTGAAATTCAAGGCAATCTGCACCAGGGCCTAAGGTCTTTTCGCTGCAGCATGGACCACTGCTCTCTCAAGGCTGAGGCTTACTTATGTTTTCCTCAGGCATCCTAGTAGTTATGGCCTTGCCTGGGGACTCCAGCCCTGTGATTAAGAGGTGGCTTCCTTCCTGGCCCCTGCTGCCTCTTTTTCAGTTTTGAATCTTAGCCCACCTTTTGTCCCAGATCTGCTTTGGTAAATCTTCAGACACCATTAGCTGCCTATCTTCTGTGCTTCCCATTGCTATCTCCCTGCCCCAAGCACTTGGCTCCAGTATCTCCTGCCACCCAACCTCATGTTCCTCTGCCTGATTGGCCTCCTGTCTTCCATACATACAGACCTATCCATAAGCCCCTCATCCACATCCTATGGAGGAGATCTCATTTTTCAGGTCAAAGTCTCAACTTCTCTGGCCTAGCCCTAACTTTCAAGTGTTAAAAGCCCATTTTGGAGTGTGAGGGGCAGCTTTGGTCTCTAAGATCTATACATTAATCAATGTCAAATAAAAAAAATAAAGGCTCTTCAGTATCTGACTTAAATTTTACTTTGAAAGTGACTGAACTCACGATTAAATCCATATCTCTTGAAGCATACAACAATTTCTGTTATATGTAAATATATATACATCTTACACATTGAATCTTTTCATTCAGACTGTATTAGTTCATTCTCATGCTGCTGTAAAGGACTGCCCGAGACTGGGTAATTTATAAAGGAAAGAGGTTTAATTGACTCACAGTTCTGCATGGCTGGGGAGCCCTCAGGAAACTAACAATCATGGCAGAAGGAGAAGAAAACACGTCCTTCTTCACATGATGGCAGTAAGGAGAAGTGCAAAGCAAAAGGGGGAAAAGCCCCTTATAAAACCATCAGACCTTGTGAGAACTCACTATCACAAGAAGAGCAGCATTGAGGTAAATGCCCCTATGACTCAATTACCTCCCACTGGGTCCCTCCCATGACACATAGGGATTATGGAAACGACAATTCAAGATGAGATTTTGGTGAGGACATAACTAAAGCATATCACAGACCATATGCCCCATGGGGCCAAGAAAAGTTTAATTCATGCTAAATTCAACTTTTTTATTTTGTGATACTAAAAGAAATAGCAAAGTGGGGAATAACTGGGTATCTTAAAATGTAGTACCCTCAATGACACATATAGTCTTCATTCGAGTCACCAAATTCACAAACATTTAGAATTTACAGAGGAAAAGCACTTTTCTCATATATAAAATATTACTAAAAATGAAAATTAGGTGATATATTAAAAATGCTAAAGTTAATTTAAATAATAATTCACAGAGACTCATTAAAAGAAGATAATTGCTTATGCTGACGAATGATGTTAAGTGATAGATATTTTTTTCTAAGATTTGCAAAATCTTGGACTCTGTAAAGTCACACAGTCAAATTGTGAAATACAGTTCGTTAGAAGTACTTTTTCTATATTGAAAATGCTCAATTTAATATCAACAGTGATTGAGTAATGAAATTCAGGTAAAATGCAAGTCAAACTCAGAGTACTCAAGTACACAATGATCAAGGAGAAATTCACTTATATGTATACTACAGTACTGTTGTTTTATCTGAGTCATTTATTTGGGACCAAAAAGAATTCTGCCATTATATCTCTAAAGTAAATCAAACACAGTCGCCTGCCTCATACTGACAACACTGTCAGTTTCCAATTGATTATAAACAGAAAATGGCCCTCCCTGCTACCATCTCCATATGCGGGCTTATATTCCTAGCCATAATCACCTGAAGTCTTTGTAATTTAAAGGCCTAATTTTCTGCCCTCATTTTCATAAAGACTTTTATAGCAGGCACAATACACTCCAGTGGGTAAGTAATGTATCATACCCTTGGTACATGCAAAGATTACTTCATTAATTAAAAAGAAAAACTACTTAAAAGGCCATATATTTTCCACAACCCATTCACAGAAAAGGCCATAGGTGGTCATTTAAAATTATTTGGGTGTACATTAAATTATCTTAGACATTATACATGTACATTAAACAATTTTACATGTACAGAGTTTTAAAAGAGAAACATTTCTATAAAGTTTATAAAGAAAACAGCAAATCCTTTCCAATCCTTCACAAGCTATTAACTGCTCTTGGGAGGCAGCCACTTTCAAATACTTTGGCTCTTTCTGTTCAGGTATACAGTATCCAAATTGCTACTTCTTGATTTTTTTTTCTATTTTCAATATTATCTCTTGACTTTTTACTATAGAAAATGAAAACTCAGCTCTCTTAGACCCTCCTTTTCCACCTGTAGGAGAAAGAATAATATTTTAAAAACTCATAGGTTCTTAGTTGTAGTGGACCCCTGTGAAAAAAAAAAGATTAACAAGAGAAGAGAAAAACAGCTGAGTGCAGGGGCTCATGCCTGTAATCCTAGTACTTTGGGAGGCTGAGGCAGGCGGATTGCTTGAGCCCAGGAGTTTGAGACCAGCCTGGGCCACAAGGCGAAACCCCATCTCCAGAAATAATACAAAAATTAGACAGGCGTGGTGCTGTGTACCTGCAGTTCCAGCTACTCAGGAACCTGAGGTGAGAGGATCACTTGAGCCCAGGAGGGAGAGGATGCAGTGAGCTGAGATTACATCACTGCATTCCAGCCTAGGTAACAGAGCAAGACCCTGTCTCAAAAATAAATAAGAGAAAAACAAAAAGAAGTATATTAACATGTATATTTCATATATACATGGGAGACACCAGGGATTGAGTGGTTCTCAAAGAGATAGCTTTGAATTCCAGCTTATATAGAATCTTCAACAAAAAATAGTCAATTTTTGAGAAGTCCCTAGATAAAGGAAAAGGGCATTGCATCTCTGTAGGTAGCAACTTGGGGGAAGGCAAAAAATAACAGATAAAGGCTAATTATTAAAGAGTGTTAATGTAGGTTTCTCTAGTACCATCTACAAGCCAACAAGCATTCAAGATGTCTTCAGTGGTTAACCTTTGTTCTCCCTGGTAGAGAAGTGGGAAGGATACCTTCAGTCTTTGTATACCTAGGTATTAATTTTAGGAAAACAACGGGAGGGCAGAGAGCTTTCCTGTATCTCTCCTTAAATTCAACAATCCTTCATGATTTGGGGAAATGGATTCTGATCTCGCACATATCTCAACTTTCAAACACACACCTCCGAACTGGTACTTTTTCATTCTCTTTATTCTTTGGAAAGATAAACATTCTGTGTTGTGTTATTATTACACATTTAACAATTGAGCTATGTAATTGCCATGCTTGTATTTCATTTCTTATAAAACTATAAAACTTTTTTTAATGTCCCTGGATGTAATCTTTCTCCTTCCTTCCTTCCTTCCTTCCTTCCTTCCTTCCTTCCTTCCTTCCTTCTTCCTTCCCTCCCTCCCTCCTTTCTTTCTCTCTCTCTTTCTTTCTTTCCTTTCTTCTTTCTTTCTTTTCTTTCTTTCTTTTCTTTCTTTCTTTCTTTCTCTCTCTCTCTTTCTTTCTCTTTTTCTTTCTTTCTTTCTCTTCCTTTCTTTTCCTTCCTCCCTTCCTTTCTTCCTTTCTTTTCCTTCCTACCTTCCTTCCTTCCTTTTCTTTCTTTCCTTGGTTTCTCTGTGCCATATTTTTCAGTCTTGAGTTGGAAAGGGAGTTAAGGAGGGTCTAAGTTCAGATGTTCATATTTTTCTCCCCTCTCTCAAATTTTGAGTTTGTTACCAATCCCCCACAATGTCTGGTGTCCCTGAGGGCAGAGAAGTTCTGGTTTAAGTTCTTCACAGAATAAAATATCTGGCGTTCATCACAGACCAGGGAAAGGATGTGAAATTCATTTAAGTGCTGTTTATGCAACCAATTGATCAAGTCTCCTTTTTATTACACCTACTTTCCATCTGATCCCACTCATTAGCCTTTTTGAGCTTCTGTTGTTGGACCCCATTTGCTTCTGAGTTTCCTGCACTATAGTCTAAGACATCAGCTTTCTCTGATCTGTTAGGACAGTTTCCACTTGCCTACTTTGCTTTCTGGTTTGCACTTCTTCCTTGCTGTTTCCTCTCTATTGTCTTCACCTTTTTGTAAAATAACTGTTTTTTCCCCTTTACTGATGGCTTAGTGGCTTTGAAGAAAAAAAAAGCAATAAATGCATGTGTTTAACTTACTAGATATTACTAAAATTCCTCACATAAGTAATTTTTATTTTACTTAAGTTTATATAAATAAATTGGTCACCTAAATTCTCTCTGAATTCAGATTTAGGAGTTCTAAAGGTAGGAAATAAGTTGGTATATCATTATTAGCCTGTATCATTTTGGGGCCTTAATCTCAAATGGCAATGATAAAAAGAAAAAGAAGGAGAAGAAAAAGAAGAGGAGGAAGAGGAAGAGGAGAAGGAAGAGGAGGAGAGGAAGAAGAAGGAGGAGGGGGAGGAAAGAAAGAGAAAGAGAGAAAGAAAGAAAGAAGAAAGAAAGAGAAAGAAAGAGAAAGACAAGGTAGAGGAAAAGAAGAAGACAAACCCACTTCCTTCCACATTATGATGAGGTAGTCCTAGGACACTGGCTTAACGACATAACTAAATGGCAAGACAAAATTATTTGCCAAGATGTTTTATTTACACTAGGTTATTATGCCCTATTGATAAGAGGTTTCCATCCAGAATAATACAAGTCTTTGTCATGTAAGAAAACAAAAAGCAAGTCTTTGAAAATAGTGGATTTTCCCTTAAGTTAAAGGGCAATCTTTGAATTACTTCCATTTTTTATTCAACTGCTGCTACCCTGCTGGCACTACTGTGCAAGGGCCCCAAATGACTTCCCACCTGCTTATAACAACAGCCTGTGTGGGGGCCTCTGAGAAACATTTGACTTTGAGAGACCTCCTGCTTTCCAGATCTCTTGGTCCCATGTGGCTTCTCTCTGCTCCTCAATGACTCTATGTTTGTTTTTGTTTTTAATTTTAATCCTACTACTCATTTTCCCTTGTCATTGTCCCCAAAGTCTTCAGCACCTTTTCAGTTCACTTTTGTAGCATCAACTCTCACTCATAAGTGTCAACTTTGCCAAGCTTTGGTTCCTTTTTTCTGAAAACACTACGGAAAAGCTACCTGAGCCCAACTTCAATTCTCCCTGACCTATTGAAATGCTTCAATCACATTAAGCAGCTCTACCAAATGCTTAAAAAAAAAAGTCACTGTTGGGAGGCAATGTTGTGGTAGATACTATGGTGTGCTACCAGAATCTTCCAGCTTCTCTGCTTCAGGACTGAAGCACTCATTCTCCCAGCTGCTGGGAGTATTGTCAACTGAAGGCTCTTTCCTATGATCCTCTCCCAGAAATTTAGAATATTTTGTAGTCACCCTGGCCCTAGGTAATTCCCTGTCTCCTGACACAATGTGCTTCTGGTAACTTCTCTCACATACCACAGTGTTGATGCCACGGGTACTCCCTTGTAAACTTCCTGCAGGTAAATCTCCACCTTAGAGTCTATTTCCAGGAACTGACTCAAACAGATGCATATTAATTTGAGCATTTGGGGCTAAAGTAAAATAACATAATCACAAATCCCATCCTCCAAGGGTAGGATTTTTTACGGACTGAACACAAAGGAGCCAGTTTAATAACATTTCTATTTTGTCTGGAATCAAACTGTGCAAGCTTGCAACCTGGATTTACAACTTGCCAGAGCTATGGCTTTACCATATTTTGTTCAGTGTAACAGGCTTTCCTCCCTTGCATATATAATGGCAATGATAGCATTGCGTATGCCAACATAGCCTATGTCAAAATCATATAGAAGGCTTATTGAAATGCAGATGGTCAAGCCCCAGCCCCAGAGTGTCTGATGGGGTGGCATGTGCCTGTGGTCCCAGATACTAAGGAGGCCAAGGAGAGAGGAGTGCTTAAACTCAGGATTTTGCGGCTGCAGTGGACTTACGATCATGATTGAATAGCCACTACACTTCAGCCTGGGCAGCATAGCAAGACCTCATCTCCTAAAAACAACAACAACAACAATCTTAGTTGTCTTATCTGTTATTGGGAAAACTGTGATTTTCCTCTTATGAACTTTGTACTGAACATCTGCCTAAAGACAGTTTCAGGAAATGAGAAAAACACAGAAAAGCAGTAACATCAGAGGAACAGATGATTGTGAACAAATTTCATGGACCATAGTTCACCAGGGCTAGCCAATGATTAAAAATATGTCAGAGTAATGTTGAGAAACAAGCTGAAGGTCTCTTTCTTTGAATGGGAACAACATAGTACTAGCTGTAACTTTGACTAGACACTAGTCTTGCATAGTGCCATCAGCACCCCTGTTCAAACTCATGTTTCTCCTTTTCTAATTTCAAGCTGTCAGAGTGGGGCTTGTAGAGGGGAGGTAGGGCATAAATTTATTATATCTGGCTCAACGGTTTGTGTCACTGAGAAAGACAATGTTAATAGATCAAAATATTTTTCTAGTTAAGTTGGTTTAATTATTTCAAATACTACTTTTTCTTCATGATGAGTGGAATAATTCAGTTCACGCAATTAGCTACATACCAGTTTCAAGCCCCTCCTTCTTCAATTCCACCCAAAAGGTGGTTCCATGAAGCCTATACCCGAGGACATGAATAAATCTGTTCGTTGGGGTGGCAGCAGGAACTCATTAGCAACGATTTTAGGTTCTTCTCTATGTTTCTCTACAGCTCTGAACTGATAAGACTTTGATTAAAATCTAACAAATATTTTCTGAGTTTCTACTATGGGTCAGACCTTTTGCTTGTTGCTTATCCAAATATACCTTGTTTAATCCACAAAACAATAAGCAAATCTGGCCGGGTGCGGTGGCTCACACCTGTAATCCCAGCACTTTGGGAAGACGAGGTGGGCGGCCAAATCGCTCACTGCAAATAAGAGATGGGTAGACATTTCTAATGTTTTTGTGCTTCCTGCAGGCTTTATTTCATTTTATTATAATATTAAGCCTCTATCAGCATACTGCACCACGCCCAGCTAAGGTCAAGAGACCACGCCCACCACGAGGTCAAGAGATTGAGACCATCCTGGTCAATATGGTGAAACCCTGTCTCTACTAAAAAAAATACAATAATTAGCTGGGCGTGGTGGCGTGTGCCTGTAGTCCCAGCTACTTGGGAGGCTGACACAGGAGAATTGCTTGAACCCGGGAGGCAGAAGTTGCAGTGAGCCGAGATCACGCCATTGCACTCCAGTTCAGCCTGGGCAACAGGAGCGAAAATCCGTCTCAAAAAAAAAAAGCAAATCTAATACTATGCAGTATGCTGATAGAGGCTTATTATAATAAAATGAAATAAAGCCTGCAATAAGCACAAAAACATCAGAAATGTCTACCCATCTCTTATTTGCAGTGAGAGGTTTGCTATTTACTTTAAAGAAAAATTGGTTTGGACACTGACTTTCATTTTGTTCCTTTTTTTAGTATAGCTCAATGGCTTACAAAGTCTTGTGTGCATATCAATTAATGTAAAAAATTGTACATTCAGAACCAGATATACCATACCTTATGGTTGATTTAAGGGTCTTTCAAGGATATTTTTGACTATAGGGAATTTTTATCTTAACGGCTGACTTCCAAAACTCATTCCTTTATAAAATGAGACTTTTATGTATATTTTAAGCAAAAAATTTCTGGCTCTCTGAATCCTAAGCATGCCAATATGACTATGGCTTTTTTTTTTTCATATAGTACAGAAATGGAACTTGATCAGAAATAAAGCTGGGAGTGCTGAGAGGATGGCCCTAAAGAAGTGGCATCCACTTGACTCAGACTTGAAGAAAATCTTCATGATCATATTAGAGTAATTTTCATCAATTTATTCAGCAAATACTTATTTGGCATTGAATACATGGCAAGAACTGCTGTAGGTGTTAGGGACACAGCAGTATATAATGCACAAATTGCTGCTCTCAGAGAGTTTACATTTTAGAATCAGAGACACAGACAAATATCAGATAAATATATGTGTAATATGTCATGATGCATTTCATCATGTGAATGGAAATAGAAAGTTCCTGTAAAGGTGTTATTTTATTTAACACTACCAGAGAAGGAAGAGAATCAAGAGAATAGCATCCCAAAAGCAAAGTGAAAAAAGTATTTCACATAGGAGAGAGTAATCACCTCCATTGTATGCAGAAGACAAATCCAATAAGATGAAAAATGAGAAATGAGCATTGGATTTGGCAATAGAAAAGTCATCGTTGACCTTGACAAAAAAGTTTTAGTGGACTGATGGGGATGAAAGTCTGATCAGAGTGAGCTCAAGCAAAACTAAGAGAAGGGAAGAGACTAAATAAGAAAAGTCTACCTGGAAGTTTTGTTACAAATGGCCATAAAAAGTGGTATGGGCAACTAAGAGAGAGAAACATGGTATATCTGCATGCTGAGAAGACTGATCCAGTGGAGAGGGAAAACCTGATGATGAAAGAGAAAGGAGGACACATCCAGGACCCCTGTTTTTGAATAAGTAGTAAAGAATGAGATTCCATGCACAAGGGTTTGGCCTTATACAAGATGATAAATAGCTAATTTTTGTTACACAAGGAAGATGTAGAAGAAAGACTCAGATATAGGAAACTGAAGATGAATTTGATGGAAAGATATCAGTTTTCACTTTTGAATGCTTCTATTTCCTCAGTGAAATAAAAAGCAAAACCATCCACTGCAAACAAGAAAAGGCAGGAGATATTGGTGGTTTGTGGAAAGTGAAAAGGGCCTGAAAATAACCATCTAAGAGAATGGGAGAATAAATTGATTTGGAAAAAATAGAATTTCCTGGCAGTTCTAAGGGCATTGATACTGGAAGTCAATGCACATGTAAATTGCATCTGGTGAGCAGGCTGGCACAAAGCCAGTCTCCAGAATGGCAGACAGGATGGTGGTCTTAGGATGTTGTACCTCTGTCTAACAGCATGCTGTGTTATTTACTGCTTTATATAACCATCTCCATAAATTTCTATGACTTTTGCCATGAAATAAAATTGACATCCTCTAGCAGTGACTGTTTGCCTCTTTGCATCAATCACAACACTGTCCATCGTGACAAGCAAGCAAGGAGAGACTAGCTCCAGAGAGAAGCCAAGTAACTTAGATGTTCTTAATAGAAAAAACCTAAGGCTGTTTTCATCAAAATATTTCCCTGAATTATCCAAAAGAAGAATTTCCCTCCATGTGTGCTAGGGAAGCCTGTGAAACCCATTTCTCATTGTACAATTATATGGCTGTCAATATCTGTTGCATAACACAGCTCAAACTAAGAGTACTTCTAAAATGGGATCTTTCTTGCCAATATCTCAACTGTGGTTCTGGGATACTATGGTTCAATTTTTTTATTTCAACTAACGCTATCTTAAGAACAAACAAAAGCTCATCAGTTTTAGCACTGTATCAGTTCTGTTTCTCCAGAAAGCAAGTGCTGAAACAGAATTAGAATTATGAGATATGTCAGGGGGGGAAATTTCTGAGAAGGATAAAGGAGGAGGGAGCAGGAATGGTTGGGGGAGGCCTTCAGACCAGGAAGCAGATCTGACCCCTGTGGAAGGAGAGAGAAAGGAATGAAGGGTGGGTAGGGAGAACCTCAGCCAGCAGCACAGCTCTGAGAAAGTCTCAGCCAGGCTGATGGGGAGACCCAGAGCATAGACTGCCCATCAAGAGAGGTTTCATATTAGGCAGGAAGGACCCAACTCTTTCTACCTGCCCAGCCCCAGGCCATGCTTTGTCATCAAGTAGGAACAGCCTGGCAAGGGTGGAATGCTGCAGAGGACCCGAAGGTGTGGCAACTAGAGTGTCAGCCAATGCCTCTCCTCAGAGCATGTTCTCTTCTGTAGGGTGATTCATATTTGCACTTTCATGGCTGCCACAATCAGCTACATTATCCTTATTCCCAATCCTTATTTTTCATTTTGACAATCAATTACCAACAAAGTTAGCATATTTTGGATTTCTACAAGCTTTAATATGTCAGGGATCTTACTTACCCTGTTTTCTCTCTCTGCCTCTCCTTTTCTCCTCTGTCAGATTATCTTTTACTCAATCTTGAATAATTAGTCACATAGTGCTTCTTTTATGACTTCTTCCATACCCCATTCCCTTTATGTCCTCCATAGATTTTGATGATACTTCTAGTAAAGCATTTATAATATCTTAGTAAATTGTTTGTATGTTCTGTAGTGTTAGGTTTAAAAACTCCTTTCAAAAAGAAAGCATGTTTTATTTATTCTTGTCTTTCTTTTCTTTTTTTTTGTTATTATACTTTAAGTTTTGGGGTACATGTGCAGAATGTGCAGGATTGTTACATAGGTATACGTGTGCCATGGTGGTTTGCTGTACCCATCAACCTGTCATCTAAATTAGGTATTTCTTCTAATGCTATCCCTCCCTGTCATCTAAATTAGGTATTTCTTCTAATGCTATCCCTCCCCTAGCCCCTACTCCCTAACAGGCCCCAGTATGTGATGTTCCCCTCCCTATGTCCATATGTTTTCATTGTTCAACACCTGCCTATGAGTGAGAACATGCAGCGTTTGGTTTTCTGTTCTTCTGTCAGTTTGTTGAGAATAATGGTTTCCAGCTTCATCCATGTCCCTGCAAAGGACATGAACTTATCTTTTTCATGGCTGCATACTATTCCATAGTGTATATGTGCCACATTTTCTTTATCCAGTCTATCATTGATGGGCATTTGAGTTGGTTCCAAGTCTTTGCTATTGTGGACAGTGCCTCAATAAACATACATGTGCATGTGTCTTTATAATAGAATGATTTATAATTCTTTGGGTATATACCCAGTGGAATTGCTGGGTCAAATGGTATTTCTAGTTCTAGATCCTTGAGGAATTGCCACGCTGTCTTTCACAACAGTTGAACTAATTTACACTCCCACCAACAGTGTAAAAGCGTTCCTATTTCTCCACATCCTCTCCAGCATCTGATGTCTCCAGATTTTTTAATGATCGTCATTCTAACTGGCATGATTATTCTCATCCTTCTAATGCCATGGTTCCCACTATATGCCTAAGTGCTCAAAAGTGCTGCAGAGAAGTCAAAAGGGGTGTCACAGAGTAACTTAAAATCTTGAGGAAAACAGGATGATACAGTATGAACTATGAGTATTAAGGTACCTGGACCTAAGCACTTAATAAGCACTATTGGATACGCCTATTGGCCTAGTGTTGCCATGAAAAATCAGTTGAGACACTAACGGCTCTAGGAGCTGAGAAAATTTGAAAAATTGTACTCTCAATGAGCACAGTACTTGGCACATAACATCTGTTTGGTAAATGACTTGACTATTGACTTTAGATAATTTACATCACTTGTACACATTTATTTAGCACATACACTCTCTGTGCCAGCTATCACTCCAAGTACCTTGTGTGCATTGTATCATTTATCCTTCCAACAGCCCTGTGAGATAATAATATTGTCCTCTTCATTGTAAAGATTTGGAAAGTAAGACATGGAGCAATGAAGTAACTTTTATAAGCCCACACAAGTAAAACGTTGTGTGTTTAAAAAGTGAATTCCAAAGCCACCACATACCACATATAATCTCCCAAAAGATTTTTTAAATAACAAGTGATGAAGTTGATGGAATATAATAAAATCTCAGCCACTTGACTACAGTATATAAAGTGACCTTTTCAAGGTAAATTGATGAATTCATTATAGAATATTTGTTCAACAGCTATTATTGTCTGCTGGGTGTAAAATGCAATGAGGGATACAAAGATGAACAAAGGAATCGTTCTGAAACTGACAACTTTGAAGCAAAATGATTTTCACAAGGTTCCTATTTTCAAGATACTTCATAAATCTAATAGCAGTTTGCTAATGAACCTTTACTCTTATGTCTACGTTTCCTCAGAGACACTCCTAGGAGCTCAGTTTTGTCCATTCAATTAGCATCTTCAGACTGAGGTTGAAATTTTTATAATTTGCGCCAGGAACTGAGCTAAATTTACTTAAGTTTCAATAGCTTTGAGCAACTGAGAGGGACTCTCCTCTCCCTGCTTTCCTTCCTAATTTAAGAGGGGCTCCTACTTGATAAATAAACAGCAGCAGAGGCCATAGGGATCCATGTACATTAAAAGTTGGTAAGCAGCAAGAAGAGCTAAGTGTTTCACTGCTCTCAATGAGTAGGGATGGGAGTAACAGGAAACCAAGTGTTAGTGACCTTGTACAAGTAACGCCTCAAGTAACCAGTATCAGAATCATGAGAGGTCTTTTGAAATAGAGTCTGGAGCTTCACATATGACCCTTGAAATCCGAGTATTGTCTGTCTTCCAAATGAGTCTCGCAATCCCTAAAATTAAACAAGGCCAAATCCAGTACATTTGTACTAAAAATTCAGATTGAGTGATATGTTTATAGTCTGCAATTGGTTAAATAAAGTCAAACAGGGGCTACAAGTTTTAGTGTTCTGAGAGATAGGAGATCTAGTATACAATTAGACTCTAATGCTGACTCTGTGTTTAACCTTGAGCAAGTTACTTAACCAGACTGATTCTGAAATTTCACTTGAGTCAAATGGACATTTTACAACCTTAACATTCTATGATTGTATTCTGCTGAACAGTCACAAAATAATTTGAGAGGCTATTATTGGATTCGTAAAAACAGGAGGTGTTATATAGATTATGTAAGTAAAATAAACAAACATAAAACAAAATATAGAAGAAAACTTTTAGAAGGTACAATTTTCAGCCCTGCATAAGCATGTATCCAAAGCCTTCTGGAATTCTGTATAAATAAATGTAAAATAAGGGACTTGCTTTTATCCTAAAATTATAATAATGCAAAAAAACAGACTGAGTTAATATCTATCTGGACAAACTGATGAGTTTTATATTGTCTTATGTGATATATGTGATGCTATTATATCAGTGAGGACATAGGAGAAATTGAGAAATACAGTAAATAATTTTATCATTGTGTAATCATATTCCATTGCTTGATTATATTTCAAATCCACTGAAATTTTTGATATAACAATGCAAATTTGACTTGTTACCACAAATATCAATGCAGTGCTAGTAATAAGATAAGAAGGCGTAAACACTGGCTTTTCAAGTCTGTAATTTCTTTTCTTAGAACATTTCAAATCATCAGGAAAAGTAAAGAACCAGATAAAGAAGGTTAATGTAAATTTTTAGCTGAGATTTCCAAGTGGAAACTAAGTTCTCTGCTGTCCCTCCTACCTTGGTGGTGGTATGGGAGGCTGAAATGGAGGCCAATAGGTTGAAAAAATTAAGCTCTTTTAGAATCTACATTCTTAAAATGGAAGGCAATTTGGGGGAATATGGCTGTAGAAACCACCTCTGAGAGTTTCTTGATGCTTTAAAAGTAGTTGTAGAAAACTATAGATAGAAATCTTTCATGAACATAGAAGCAAAACTTTTCATAAACTTGAGACAAAAATCTTCAAAAATACATTAACAAATTGAATCTAGCAATATATAAGAAGAATAGAAGCCACAAACAGATGAATATTATTCTACAAATGCAAGGCTGGCTTATTATTTTAAAATTAATAAATGTAATATACTATACCAACTGGGTAAAAAAGAAAAATAACATTGGTCATATCAATCAATGGAGAAAAATATTTAATAAAATTCAATACCCATTTATAATGTTTTTAAACTCTCAGCAAAGGAGAAATAGAAGGAAACGTTTTCAGATTTATGACACAAATCTGCAAAACATAAACAACAATAAACTATAGCTAATATGGTACTTAAAGGCAAAAGATTAATTTCTCCCAAAGACTGGAAACAAGGCAAGGATGTTCACTCTACCACTTTTATTCAATATCATATAGAAAGATCTAGCCGTTGCAATCAGGCAAGAAAAGGAAATGAAGGCATGCAGATTGGATACAAAGAAATAAATCCTATTTTCCAATTACACTGTTGTCTATGTAGAAAACACCAAGGAATCTACAGAAATCTACAAAAAAAAAAAAAAAAAAAACAAAAAAAAAGGGTAAACAAAAAAAAAAAAACAATAATAAGGCTACACAAAAGCTCCTAGGACTGATAAGCGACTTTAGGAAAAGTCACTAGATACAGGCCCAACACAAAAAAATCAATTGTATTCTTAGTACTCCTATATACTAGCAACAAACTCATGGAAACCAAAATTAAAACCACAATCATTTATAATTGAGTGAAAAAACAAAAAGTTATCTAACACAACACATACAGGATCTGTGCACTGAAGGTATAAAATACTGAGGAAAGAAGGCAAAGAAGATCTAAATGAATTGAGAGACATATTATGTTCATGGATTAAAAGATTCACCATAGTAAAGATGTCAGTTTCCCCCAACTTGATCTATAGGTTTATTATAATTCCTATCAAAGTTTCAGAAAGTTTTTTTTCAAATATAGATAAGTATAGTATAAAGTTTATATAAAGAGGCAGAGAAACTAGAATAGCTAAAACAATTTTGACAAAGATTTAAGTGAGAGAAACCTGAGGTTATGACTTACTATATAGCTACAGCAATCAAGACAGTGTGTTATTGGAGAAGGAACAGACACATAGATCAATACAACAAAAGACAGAACCCAGAAATAGACCAATATAAATATACTCAATTGATTTTTGACAGAAGTATAAAAGCAATTCCATGGAGGAAGGATAATTTTTTCAACAAATTGTGCTAGAACAATAGGACATCCATAGGCAAAAAAAACAAAAAACAAAAAAAAAACACCTTGATCTAATTCTGTATCATGCTGTGCAAAAAAATTAATTCAAAATGAATCATGAATTTAAATGTAAAACATAAAACTATAAAACTTTAAGAAGAAAACATATCTTTGGGACATAATACTAGGCAAAAAGCTAGTTCTTAGACATGACACCAAAAGCATATTCCAGTTTACAAATGTTATAAGTTGAACTTCATCAAAATTAAAACTTTTTGTACTCCAAAAGACCCTATTGTGGAGATGAAAAGATAAGGTATTGAATGGAAGAAAATATTTGCAAATCTTATATCTGAAAAAGGTCTTATATCTAAAATGTATAAATAACTCTCAAAACTCAACAGTTTGCTTTTTTACAAATAAATCTGGATTTCAATTGCAAATGTGAAAAAAACATGAAAAAATATTTATACAAAGAGAAGACACAGATGGATATAAACACACAAAAGTGTTCAAAATCATTATCTGTTAGATAAATGCAAATTAAAATCACAGTGAAATATCACTATACACCTTTTAGAAAGCTAAAATTAAAACTAATGATAATACTAAATGCTAACAAAGATGTGAAGAAACACATCTCCCATACATTGCTGGTTGGAATGTCAAATGATACAGGCACTCTAGAAAATAGTTTGGTAGTTTCTTACAAAAGTAAACATGAGCTCATGTGACATAGCAATCACGCTGTTGGGCATGATCTTAGAGAAATGAAAATGTATGTTCACACAAAAACCTATACATGAATATTCACATGGCTTTATTCATAGTAGTAAAATGCTAGAAACAACCCAAATGTCCTTCAATGAGAGAATGGTTGAAATAAACTGTGGTACGTACATACGCTGGAATACTACACAGCAATAAAGAAGGATGAGCTAAAGATATATGCAATCTAATTGGACTTTACAGGCATTATGCTCAGTGAAGAATGGCTCACAGGTTACATATGTATAATTTCATTTACATGCCATCCTTGAAATGACAAAACTATAAAAATGAATACAAGAGCTGTGGTTGTCAGGGGGCAAGGACAGGAGTTGGGTGGGCCATGAGTGAAAACTCAAGAAGATAGAGTGAGGGAGTTCTTTTGTGGTGATGGAACAGTTCTGTGTTTTGCTTGTGTTGATGGTTATACCAATATATACAAAAATCATATAAAAATATATATGCATATACACATATACATAAATACAGATTTTTTAACTGGTGAAAATTGTAAAAAGGTCTGTATTTTTGTTAACAGCAATGTACCTGTGTCGATTTTCTGTTTTGATATTGTACTATTTATCTATATGATGTCCCCATTGGAGAAAGCTGTGGAGGGGTACATAGGACCCTTTATATTCTTTGAAATTTCCCATTAATCTGTAATTCTTTCAAAATAAAATAATTTTTAAAAATGGAAATGTAATAAAATGAACTGTTGTAACACAAATACACATACCTGGTGTGTTTATAGAGTCCCAGAGTTATTCACTAACTAGATAAATGAAGAACAGGCTCAGGTCGCTGGTATCAGGTAATCAAAAGATTCCCCATTATAATATGTACTCTTGGATCTGTGCAAAATCAGCAAATCAATTTGGCAGAACTATATAATGACTTAGTATTGAGGCTTTTCATAACTAATTCTCAGTCTACCTTTCTAACCTCATCTTTATCAATTCACACACACAGCATGACATGGGTAGATGCAATAGACTATTTCTTTTTCATTGAACAGAATGCATATCATCAAAGCTCTGAGTTTTTCCTGCTTTCTTTTTCCAGGAAGGCTCTTTCCCTCATTCTCCACTGGTGAAATTCATGTGCATCCCTCTCAGAGGTCCCACCTTATTATAAGACCCCATCTTGGCCAGACAAAATTATTTGCTTTCCCTTTACTGAAAGACTTACCACATTGTAATAGAGAGTTGTTGGTTAGTTTAACTTGTCCCTGAGAATGTAAGTTACCAGTGGGAGAGGGCCTTATCTTGTTTATCCCTAAGATACAGTGTCTGGCAGTTATTCACAATAGATCTTTTGATGAAATTAACAATGTTATTAAGATTAAGATTGAAGAATTGTTGACTTTACCAGTTGGCACATGGGTATGCTATGTGAATAAAAAGTTTTGAGATAATAAGATTGAAGAAATGGATCCTTTCCCTCTATAGAGATAAACCAAAAGCTAATAGAAGTGAAAAACTCATTAATGGCCTGGATTAGACAAGACTTGGCACAAAAACAAGAAAGGAAGAAGACATTTGTAAAGAGAAAAATTAGTCTCATCCAATTAAAAGGCTTCATAATGCATAGATAGGAGGAAAGTAGAATCCCTGAGATATGGGGACATATCATGTTATTATCTCACTAGGAAAAATGTTAATTCATTGTTGATTGTTTTTCCTTAATAAACAGACCTATTGAGTCACAGAAACTGGTAACAAAAAAACACTCAGAGTTAAGGGGAGTGGGGGCGTGGAAGAAAATATCCCCATGACAGATATTATGAGAGGATAAGAATTTTGAGATGGACCTTAAAATACAAGTAAGTGTAAAATACAAGTAAGTGTGAGGGGTGGTGATATGGAGAGGGCTTTTCTAGAGTAAGAGATAGTTGGGGGCAAAGGCAAACAGACAGGAAAGCCCAGCATGTTTTAAGCACATGGTAAGCACCCTAGTTTTACTGATACATTGGGAAGTGGATAAATAGAATAAGTCATGCAGTGTGTCAGTTGAAAGAGATTTTACATATTATTAAACCCAGCCCTTGCATTGCATACCTGAAAAAAAAAACGTGTTGTCCAGATTGTTGATGAGTCCTCAATCCACCTCCCTCCCCAATACAGAACAGTTTTTGTCATCCCCAGAGGATGTAAGGGACCCTGAGAAAGGTACCTTGAAATCACTACCATCCCTGTTCTATGAACAGCACTGCCCCAAGAGTGTCTTCCCCATCATTTCCTGGTTAAGGTGAAGTAGCAAAGGTGAAGCAATATGTAGCCACCAACACTGACTGATTGATGTGATAAGTGACTGGGTCAGGGGGAAAGAAAAACAGATGATCCAAGAATATCTGAAATACTCAGATTTACATATTGGCACAGAAGCAACCCCCCTCGTTTCTTTGCTTCCTCCTTTGAAGTTCATCCATGTCTTTACTCATTATCTACTAGTACTGTCCTGGACATAGACAGGGTCACTGAAAATTCTTACAGTGCTGCCTCCTCCAGGGATCACAACAGGCTTGAACATAGTGGCCACCTGCTTTGTCATCAGTACCATCCTTCTTTATGTTTCATAATGTCTCTTTTTCCATGTATGTACAAACTTTATTATATTTCTGTGATCCACCTTTTGAAAAGAATCAGACATTTACTTTCCATTTTAAGTTCACAGTTGGGTGTTAAGTTGACCTCGTTCTTCACTATCATGGTACTTGGCCATTCAAGAGAAACCTAGTCTGTACCGGAACTGAAACCAACACTGCTTGTTTCTAAATTACTATTTAATTTTAAGCATATTAATATATTTTGTGGTCAGCTTTATCCCATATCATTTGTTTTCCAACATAGTAATAGATAATATTATCAGTTAGATACAGGCTTGTAATATAATACTTTTAAAGTAGAGACCACTGCTAGTTGGGCGCTGAATCAGGCTGCTTTGAAGCACTGCTTTCATTTCTACCAAAACCCAGAAATGATGCTATTTCTCAGGACAGCTTTGCCATATGAGCATGTCTCAGCAGGCTGAGAAAGGCAAGATTTTAGTAAACTGACAGAGAAAAGTTTTTCTTTCTTATGAGTATAGTAAAAATAATATCTTGTATAAATATATACCTGTCTTAAATATTTTAAGCAGGATTATAAACAAATTAAGGGCATGTAAACATCAAGAATATTTTAATTTTGTGACTTTGATACCAAATCATTTTTTAAAAAAGAAAATGCTAAGTCCTAGAATTTAGATATCTAGTCTCATATATATAGGATTAATGCATCAATTATCTTAAGACTGACTGACATTTTCTCTGTGTTTTCCAGCATGCCTTTGGGCTACTTCATTATGTTTTATAAACTCTTTGGCTATCAGTTTGATATATACATTTTATAGGCAAATTGGGTTATTTAAAATGGCAAAAAAAAAATTGACAGCAAATAGATCTCTACAAGATGAGATCAGTAAATACACTCATGCAACGAAACTTTACACAGATATTAAAAATAAATCAGCTAGCTGAACTTCTAGCAATGTTCTATTCTTTCATTCATTCAAGAAATATTTACTGACACTCCATTTTGTGCCCAAAACTGTGCTATGCACTGGCAATCACTAGTGAGCAAAACACTGTCCCTGTTCTTATGCAAGTTCCTCTTAATTGACCAGTAAATCATATAACTATATAATCAAAATGTATAATACATAAGTACCTTGGAAGGCAAGTATAAAATGATTTGGGAAAATATAACAGAGGTACCTGATATCAACAGAGATAGGGCAGGCTTTTCTAAAGTTAACATTTAGGCTGTAATAATGCTAATGATAAAGTCTTTTTAAATTTGTTATATTTTTAATCATGAAATCCTTCATGTTGGCCATTATTATTTTTGGTTTTTTGTGTGTTTGTTTTCTCCATTTTTTCCAAAATGCTCTGTGGAAACAAATGGCTCAATCCAATCATGTGTCACTTAATGACAGGAACAATGGGGGTGCGTTCTGAGAAATGTGTTATTAGGCAATTTAATCATTGTGCAAACATCATGGTGTATTTACACAAACCTTCATGGTAATAGCTTACTACACATCTAGGCCATATGGTATAGCCTATTGCTCCTAGCCTGCAAACCTGTACAGCATGTTACTATAATCATGTAGGCAACTGCAACACAATGGTATTTGTATATCTACACAGACCTAAACATAGAAAAGGTATATAAAAATTCAGTATAAAAGATAAAAAATGGTACACCTGTATAGGGCATTTGTCATGAATGGAGTTTTTGGGACTGGGAGTTGCTCTGGGTGAGTGAGTGAGTGAGTGATGAGTGATTGTGAAGACCTAGGATATTACTATACACTACTGTATAATTTATGAACACTATAACCTAAAGCTACACTAAATTTATTTTAAAAGTCCTCCATAATAAATTAACCTTAGCTTACTATAACTTTTTTACTTTATAAACTTTTTAATTTTTTTAAAATTTTTGACTCTGTAATAATATTTAGCATAAAACACAAACACATTGTACAGCTGTATAGAAATATTGTCTTTATATCCTTACTCTAAAAGTATGTTTTCTATTTTTAATTTTTCTTAACGTTTAAACAATTTTTGTTAAAAACTAAGACACAAACACACACATTAGCCTAGGCCTACACAGAGTCAGAAAAATGGAGTCTTAAAGTTTATGAAATTGATTTAAAAATCTATTCAACATATATCCAAATAATTACAGAGTTTCTTCTGAATATTAAAGCCCAACAAAAGTTAGGAGGTCTGAAGCATATCTTTAATGTTCAAAACTAGCACTTTAATACATGAGCCATCAAATCCCATGGCCCAAAATGCTTGATCTAGATTCATCTGGAAAATTTCTTCAAGCGATTATGTTCTTTATCAATAATGTATATAATTTACTGTACTATGTACATGTGCAAAAAAGTAACAATTTCCTATAGAGAAAGGACATAGGCACAAGTTGAGTCCATTTAGAAAACATACTGATTTACAACCATTGCATTTAATAGCAACTTGCTAAAACATGAAAACTACAAAACGACCTTCTTTTTAATTAACACGAAACCTAGAGAAGTTAATTGATCATTCAGTGAGTATTTATGGCGTGGGTATATAAGCACTGTTCTAAATCTTCAATGACCATCCCACCTCCGAGGTTTTTTGAAGAATGGCATTCTGTGCTTTAGAGGGATATTGAGAAGCCACTAACATAGTCTGCCCTTCATACTCAGTGGTTGATTTTAATGTTTTGTATTGTTACAGGCGCCAATAAACACAGGCATCTGGGACTGTTGGGGTAGAACTGGGAACTTTCAGGTGAAGTGGGAAATTATTACTCTGAAACATTGTGAATTTAGAGGGAGCCATTGATAAACTATCCTGGTATTTCATGTGCTTGTAAGATGAGGTATCATTAGGAAAAGCCACATAAAGCTGTTGCAGCTGTGTTACATAAAAAGTGGAGATAATTTAATAGAAAATGTCATCCTTTGCAGAATGTTGATTGCCTATTTTTTTTTTCCATAAACACTTCTCATCAGAGGGGCTCCAGCAGCTGTGAGAAGGCATCCCATCACCGATGTTCCAAGATGTCCTGGCATGCAAAGCTCTCCATGTGCTGTTCGGCATCCAAAACATTCTGCCTTCTTTTCTTTTTTTTTCTTTCATATTCCACTATGGAATATGGAATGTTTTCTTTCTGTGAGGATGGAGCAAGGACTGGCTTCTTGACACAGGAAATTGACTATAAACAAGAAAAACATCTGCTGAAGTCATGAGGTGCTATTTTTCAGTATTCGGGATCAAGGAACCCTAAAGCTATAACAATTCTATAATTTTATAATGTTAAAGATTTCTCCTTAACAGATGGTAGTCATTACAAGTTACTGCAGGGTATAACTCTTCAAAGGCTAAGATGAAAATTTGTCCCATGCAAAAAAGAAAAGAGATTTGATGGAGAAAAGGCAGGGTCAAGTGCTTTTTTAATCATGTTAGAATTCTCCAACTATTTTGCAAGTTCTATTTTCTCGTAATTAGTTTTAGAAAGGTGACTTGGTCATAAATTTTACATCATAAAAATCACTGGGCTTCAGAAATGTGATAGCTACATGTCTTCACTAAATTCAAAATAATCCCATAACTCTTGTCAAATGCTTTTAGAGTTTATTATCACTAAAAGGATAATGGTTTATGGTATTTCTGTATACAAAATGCTGCAAACTAAATATATCATGTAGTGTCATGGTCCAAAACAATTGTCAGTGTCATGCACATATTGGGTGTTCATTTGTTCATTAATTCACTCCTTCTACAAGTATATATTGAGCATCTCTTATAATCCCAGGCATTGTTCTAGGTGCTGAAGATATGATTATGAACAAAAGAGATAAAAGTCTCTTTTTTCATAAAGTATACCATCCCTCTGGAAAAACATGCATACAGACACACGTTAGTATTAAATGAAGGAATAAAATACTTTTAGAGTTGCACAGTGTGGTAAACAGACTTTAAGGTGACACTAAAGATTCCTACCTCCTGGTATTCATGCCTTTGTGTAATCTTCTCCCCTTGAGTGTGGGCAAGACCTGTGGCTTTTTTTTTAACCAATCTAATGTAACAACAAAGATAATAGAATGTAGGTGATCACATGTCTTTACTAAAATCTCCTCCTCTCCCTCCCTCTCTCTCTCTTCTTTCTCTCTCTCTCTCTGTTGTTCATTCTCACTTTCTCTCTCTCTCACACTCTTTCTCTCCCTCTCTCTCTCTCTCTCTCTGGCTTGAAGAGGCGAGCTGTCATGAATCTCATAGCCTCAGGAAAAAGAATGCTGCCAACAACTTGGGAGCTGATCCTTTCCCAGTTGAGACTCTGATGAGAATTCAGTCCTGGTTGACACCTTGTTTGCAGCTTTGTGAGACACTAAGCAAAGGACCCAGGTGAGCCATACATAGATTTCTGACCCACAGAAACTGTGAGATGATAAATACGTATTATTGTAAGTTGCAAAGTTTGTAGTTGGTTATATGGCAGAGAAAAATAATAGAAACAGAATTGTCATCATGCTTTTGGGTCATAGAGATAACTATTTCTCTAAAATAAAACACATCAAAGTAATTTTAGATAATAAGGCTATGTCTTCTGTCAAGGAATATTTTCAAAAGTATTACATCATTTTGTGTTAACCTATTTGGCACACAATACTTATGGCCTATACTAATCTGATGGACTGGGCCAACCGCATAGGACCAGCCTTGACTTTACTGAATGGACTAATTCATAAATAAGCCCATGATAGTTCCATTTTTGCTCCCCATACAATAAACCAGGACAATGGGCTCACTTAAATGACTTAAGTATAATTGTGCTTAATGTGTATAGACCAATTTACCAAGAACTTTTACTAAACTTGTATCATGTAACCTCATACTAAGTCAGTGAGAGGAGAATTTTCCCCAGGTTTTCAAGGAAGCTGAGGCTGAGAGAGGTAACAAACTAAAGTTACATATTTAATAAGTGACAGAGGTGTGACTGAAGCCACCAAATGTCAATAGAAGATAATGCATTGCTCCTTTCTTTCCACCGTGGCTATGACGGCTACCTGTATAGGAAATTGAATGTTCTGTGCTTGCAGTTTGCCCTGGGCCAACTAAGCCTATCAGAGCAGACTCTGAGCTGAAGCAGCTCCCTCCTCACTCCTCTACAGGAAATGTAAGCACGGATCAATATGTTCTTTTCAATCAGAAACAGCTATAAGCAGCATGTGAACAAAGGGGGATGAACAAAAGGGAATATCTTCTCCTTAGAGTGAGGGAGATAGTAAAAAACATTAGCTATATTACGGGTACTGTGTCAGGTACTGGGAATAGAAAAATGAGTGAGAACTCCCCGCTCCTCCTTCTACCACTATTATAAGAGCTCTTAGTCTGGGAGACAGAACGTAACATCATTTCAACGTGATCTGTTCAGTTCGAAGAGAGGGGTCTGACGGCAAGACCACTATAGTATCACAGTGGAACAATGACTCTACCCTTGGCTTTCAGGGAAGTTTTCTGAGAGGAGAAGGACCCTTAGTGGAGGTCTGCAAAGCCAAGTAAAGTTTTAATTATGTGTTCCAAGCAAAGGAAATTAGTAGGCAACTTAGGGAAGCAAGAAGCAACTTGCAATGTACAGGAACTCTCAGCAGTTGAATGTGAATAATAAATGAAGCATAGGACATGAAGTAGCCAGAGAGTCAGCAATAAAAATTATAGATTAAATTGCATGTATGCCTGTGCTGTGGAAGACAGGTACAAACCTTAACGACAATAATTTAATTCTAACGACAACTGAGGTAAGCACCTTTATGATCCCCGTTTTCCAGATGAAGAAAATGAGGCTTAGAAAGGCAAGTAACTCATACAAGTTCTCACAGGTAATAATTGTCTGAATTGACATTTGAACTGCAGGGTCTTAGAAAATGATGCCCCAAAATGAAATCATCAGAAGCATCTTTCTTGCTTCTCTTGCCCTCTTGCTCTGGCCTTCATTTTCCCCTGAAGTAGCCATAGAAGCTAGAATTCCTCTTCCCTAATGTGGGTCATAGATGTGATAACCCTTTTTCCCCAGAATCAGCCATAAAACCTAAAATTATTATTCTAATTCCCGACCACCACCCACCTCTTCCTTTCTGTGGAAAAACTGTTTATAAAGAAATTATCTGACCTACCTTGTTTGATTCTAGGTCATGAGAGCCCTAATCAAGAAAGGGTTCTCCAGGAGGCGGAGGTTGCAGTGAGCCAAAATCATGCCACTGCACTCCAGCCTGGCACCTGGTGACAGAGCAAGACTCTGTCAAAAAAAAAAAAAAAAAAAAAAAAAAAAAAACAGAAGAAAGGGTTTTGCCCCACACCCAGAAGGAAAGAATGCTGCTCAAAAAAGCCAAGAAGAATCCAGACAGAAAGGACAAGCTAGGTTTCCCTACTCAGTCTGTTGGCATTAGATCATACCCTTTTGTCCAATCATGTTTCCACAAAGCTATCCATACTTTGTTGAACCTGAGCATGAAGAGGACAGTTTCCCCTGTATCTTTGGGTCTTAATTCTGAAGGCTCCCATGTCATGTAAAAAACTATGATCAGGTAAATATGTATGTCTTTTCTCCTATTAATCTGCCTTTTCTCAGTGATTTTTAGCAAATTTTCAAACAGTAAGGGGAAAGTTTTCCCTTGACCTCTACAGAACCTACATAATTCTAAACTCTTAGCTAAATCCCATACTGCTGTTCTTCCAGGTATGAGACAGGTCAGAAGAACATTGTACTTAATTTAGCCAATAGCAGGGGTCAGAATTTTTTGTTGGTGTTGTAAAAGACAAGATCATAAATATTTTAGGCTTTGTGGTCCATATGGTCTCTGTTGCAACTACTCAATTGTGCTGTTATAGCAAGAAAATAATCACAGACAATATATAAATGAATGAGCAGGGCTGTGATTCAATAAAACTGTGTACAAGATACAGGCATCAGAATGGATCTGGCCCACAGACCATAGTTTACCAACTCCTGACCAATAGGAAACTATTAAAGTGTTTTAAGCAAGAAATGACATTATCAATTTGGGATCACACTGCTCTAAACAATCTGATTCATGCCAGAAACATCCACAGGGCATCCATTAGGATGAAATGGCTGCTTCTAGCAAGTCTCAACAACTGAGACTCCATCGTATCTCTATACTTTCATTGTCCCTCATTTTATTCCTTTATTCACCAAATATTTATTTGATGAATTGTATTAGTCCATTCTCACACTGCTAATAAAGGCACACTCAAGACTGGGTAATTTATAAAGAAAAGAGGTTTAATTGACTCAAGTTCAGCATGGCTGGGGAGGCCTCAGGAAACTTAGAATTATAGCAGAAGGGGAAGTAAACATGTCCTTCTTCACATGGTGGCAGCAAAGAGAAGTGCCAAGCAAAAGTAGGGAAAGCCCCTTATAAAACCATCAAATCTTGTGAGAGCTCACTCACTATCATGAGAACAGCAGCATGATGGTAAACACCCCATGATTAAATTACCACACACCAGGTCCCTCCTATGACACATGGGGATTATGAAACTACAATTCAAGACGAGATTGGGTGGAGACACAGCCAAACCATATAACGAATATTCATCAAATATTTATTCATCAATAATTATATATCAAATATTCATCAAATAATATTCATCACCATGTTTCAGGCACTGTTTAGGTGCTACAGATATAATGACAAACAAAAGCAAAGTCACTTCTCTAATGATGCTTGCATTCTAGTGAGAGGAAGATAGACAAACATGTATATATACATACATAAAGCTATACAATAGGTTATGATAAGTGCTATGGATAAAGGCAAATTAGGAATAAACAGTACTTGGAGGATTAATTTTATATGAAGTGCTTAGGAAAAGTCACTCTGATAATGAGACATTTTTACAAAGATTAATGAAATAGGAGAATGAATCATGTGGATTTACACAGGATAAATATAAAATCCAGTGGTGTGAGTATTTCTGGAGCATTTGAAATGCGACAAGTGTGTCAGTGTCGCTTGGAGTCCAATTAGCAAGTAAGCCATCACAGGAGATGAGGCCAGAAAAGTATCCAGAGACCAGGTCAGAATCAGATCAGGCCAGGTGCTGTGGCTCATGCCCATAAACCCAGCACTTTGGGAGGCAAAGGCAGATGGATCACTTGAGGCCAGGAATTCAAAACCAGCCTGGCCAACATGGCAAAACCCCATGTCTACCAAAAATACAAAAATTAGCCTGGCATTGTGGCACACACCTGTAATCCCAGCTACTTGGGAGGCTGAGGCATGAGAATTACTTGAGCCTAGAAAGTGGAGGTTGCAGTGAGCTGAGATTGCACAACTGCACTCCAGCCTGGGCAATAGAGAGAGGCTCTGTCTCAAGAAAATAGTTTTTAAAAAATCAGCAGATCAAAAGAGGATATTTAAAGAACCTGGGGTCTGGTTTAAGCTGTGGCTTTCAGTGTGGTATCCTGATCAAGATCGGGCAAAGTTTGTAACATAATGGCTTAAGATTGGTAGACACAAGATATTAAAGCAAGCCTTGGTAAATAAACTGTTTAATACATGAATTGTTTTTCAGGAGAGCAGGCTGTTATCTCAGATAAAGTGACTTGTAGGAATTTCCTAAGGTAAAGACTGAAACTATTTATTGGTTTGCAGTCTTATCATTCCTGGGCAAGGTTTTCTTGGAACAAATAACCAAGTCATGTTGACAGATATTAGTTCTTAGTCCTAATGGCTATGTCAGGTTGATACAGTTGGATGCATTTCCCACCTATTGCATCGTAATATGTGTAAGTTACTGTCTTAGTCTGTAACTTACTATGTTGCTATAATAGAAAACCACAGACTAATAGACTGAGTAATTTATAGCAAATAGAAATGTATTGGCTCCCAGCTCTAGAGGCTAAGTCCAATAACAAGGTGCCAGCATTTACTGAGGGTCTTCTTGCTGCACCATCACATGCAAGAAGTGAAAAGAGAGAAGAGAGCCAAACTTACCCTTTTATGAAAGGTATTAATCCTACTTATGAGGGCAGAGCCCACATGTCCTAATCACTTCTTTAAAGTTTCACCTCTTAATATTCTTAAAATGGCAATTAAATTGCCATATGAGTTTTGGAGGGAACATTCAAACTATAGTAGGTACATTTCAAAGTGCAAGGAAGAGACTGCAGTGCTAATACACTGAGCACCTATGTGAGGTCTTTTCCATACATCATCTAATTTAGTCTTTACAACATTCTTATACGGTAGGTACTAGGTTCAAAGATTCTAGATGACAAAACTGAGGATCTGGGAGTTAACATGCCTGTCATAGTCCATTAATGCTGCTATAACAAAATACCACAGACTGGGTAATCTATACATAACTAAAATGTATTTCTCACAATTCTAGAGGCTGGGAAGTCCAAGATCATAGTGCCAGCAGATTCAGTGTTAGGTGAGTGTTGCTCTCTGCATCCAAGATGGTGCCTTCTTTCTGAAGCTTCATGTGGTTAAGAGCACAAAAGGACCTCACTAGTTCCTTCCAGTCCTTTTACAAGGTACTAATCCATTCATGAGGTCAAAGTTCTCATGGCCTAAGAAACTTTTAAAGGCCAAACATCTTAATATTGTGGCAGTGGGGATGATGTTTCAACCTAAATTTTGGAGGGGTCACAAACATTCAAACCATAGCAATGCCTAAGGTCACATAATTAGAAAGTGACATAATCAGAATTAAAATCCAACTCATTTTTTCTCCAAAGTTCATATAGTTAGCCACTGCAAGACATGGCCTTCTATGAAACAAAACAATAAGCAGTGTATTTTCAGTCTTCAAAGGAAACTTGTCTGAAATTATGGGAAATTTCTTAGTCCAGGTGAGAGTTGCAGGAGGTAAATAAGGGAGGATCCCTGGAGAATCTCCACCCCACCCCACAAGTGTTTACATCAGATGCTTTTATGCACATGAGAGAACCTGCCCAGGCCCTTGTCTGGACATGCCCACAATAGACTGGGGGTCTGCCTGTGCACTGGAAGAATGGGGTGGAGACCCTGGGGATTCATGTCATATGCAGGTGGAAGAAACGTGGCCTCTTCATGTTGTGTGTATGGTGGTGGCCTGGTATTCAATCTGTAGGGTGGGAGCCCGTTGGAAGGACTACTTTTGGTTTTCCTTTTGGTTTTTCTTGCTCAGAGCTTTTTTTAAAATAAATTCAGCTCTCCTCACCTTTCAATGTGTCTGCGTGCCTAATATTTCCTGGCCATGTGACAGGACCGTGGATTTTAGCTAAGAAGCAAAAATTCCTGCATCATTTTGGTGGCCCATACTAGTACATGAGAAAAGGTGAGTAAAATATGAACCAAAAAATGTTTCTCTTTTTTATTTCTGAGGGTAAAAGAAACTGTGCCCCACCTCATCACTCTCAGGAGTCATGAATGTCAGTTTTGTTCCAATCCAGACTTTTCTATGTTATTTTCCTTCTTTTTTCGAGACTGTACTGGCACCTATCCTTTCTTTTACAATATTGGGGGTGTTTCACCACCATCCCAATGGCTGCAGGCATGCACACAGGAGAGATGGGTGAGCAGTGGCTCCCTGCTCCCCTCCCCTCCTGGCTAGGGTTGGGTGCATGGCCCAAGGGCCCCACATGGCAGGCTGGCCAGTGTTCCCCACCACATATCCATGATGTCTTCTGCTCCCCTGGCCAAGGGGTCCAGCTCTGTCCAAGCCCCAGGGAAGAAACAGCAATTAAGTTTTTCTCCCTGTTAAAGGAATCCATTTACATAAGAAAAATTGGTTCTTTCCCCAGGCATCTTTCTGATATGATTTGGTTGTGCCACCACCCAAATCTCATCTTGAATTATAGTTCCCATGTTGCTCAGGTGTTGTGGGTGGAACCCTGTGGGAGATAATTGAATCATGAGGGCAGTTTCTCCCATACTGTTCTCTTGGTAGTGAATAAGTCTCACAAGATCTGATGGTTTTATAAGGGGAAACCCCTTTCGATTGATTCTCATTTTCTCTTGTCCCCATGGTGTAAGAAATGCCTTTCACTTTCTGCCATGAAAGGCCTCCTTAAGCACTGGGAACTGTCAATCTATTAAGCCTATTTTTCTTCCCAGTCTTGGGTATGTCTTTATCAGCAGTGTGAAAACAGAATAATACACTTTCCAACCCTGCACTTTTAGCTGTTGTTTTTCCTTTTCTCCACCTTGTCAGCAGTTAACACAGCACTACACTTTAAGCTGTTTTTTTCTTTTCTCCACCAGGTCAGGCATTAACTTTTATGTGAAAGGCTTTTTTATTTTCCTTTTGGAAGATGTTTTACTAGGCCAGGACCCCAACTATGGCTGTTCATATTCTCTGTAAAGTTTTAATTATAAAAAGAATTTTTGAGGTTGGTCTTAAGCTGTACTCAATCTGGTGTGCTTTGCATGTCTTTCTTAATTGTTCTGGCAGAAAGAGGGGTACCATAGAATGGGATGTGGGCCTAGGATTCCATAGGCCCACTGTTCAAGCCAGTAAACTGGCCAGTGGCAAACTTTGCTGAAGGCCTCCATCTTGTTTCAAATTATTGGGAGTATGAGCTGTAACAACGTGGCAATGCTTTGTTTTAGCTTCCACCATTTTACAGTGGTGGCCCAGGTTCAATCCTGGCTTAGAGAATGAGTCCTTTCTAGTTTGATATCTGTGTGACCTTTGCCATTTGTTGATTCTCTTCCTCTCCATGAACTTCCCTGGATTTTCCTTTCTTGGAGTACTTGGGAGGTTACCTTTGGTAAAGTTCAAAAGCCAGAAGTATTGACTGCTTGGCATTGTTAAAGTTGGGTAACAAGGGACTTAAAAGGATTTTCTTAAGGAGCACTCGGCTTAATTAAAAGTGGGTATCCAAGTTATAGGTATATTTAAAAAGGACTTTGGTTTTCTCTTCTTGGATCTTGTTTTGCTGGGAAAAGATTTTTTTTTTTCTCAGTTAAAACTGAACTCTCTTTCTCCATTTTGCTTTGCCACTCTTAATGAATGCATGAGAGGTTCTAAGATAATTTCTGATGGCCTGGGACTCTAGGAAACACAGAAAAGTTACCATGGATTCAATTTTTGGAGAGACCTGTTTTCCTTATGGAGTGCCAGGAATTAGAGCTGGATAGATCCCTCTCAAAATCTGTTTTTGTCTTCCAACTACACTTGCTTATTAGGCCCTAAAAACTGCATGCTTTTCTAGCCTTGCTCTTAAAGGGCTCCAACCAGAGGACAATAATGCAATTAGGAGATGGGCAAAGAGAAAATTTTATAGCTACTAGGTCTTCTTCTGCCTGTCTGTGTGGTTATACATGTGTTGTGTGTGTGATGTCTATAAAAAAGAGCTCCAATTAATTGACTTAAAGAAGGATAAGCACTTGGATGAAATATTTTTTAAAGGGAAGATTAAAGCTGTGATACCTTTTAGCTCATGTGAGTTTAATCTCTGAGAAATAAAAACAGCCTTAAAGATTATTGGTAAAATCCAGATGTTGTCAAAATGTAAATTTTTGCCTAGGTGTATTGCATGTATTGATTTGTGTATGTTAAAACATCCCTGAATCCCTGGTATGAAACCCACTTGATGGTGGTTTATCTTTTTAATATGTTGTTGGATTCAGTTAGCTAGTATTTTGTTAGGGCTTTTAGCGTCTATGTTTTGGTTATGTCCTTTCCTGGTTTTGGTATTAGGGTGATGCTGGCTTCATAGAATGAATTAGCGAGGGTTCCCTCTTTCTCTATCTTGTGGAATAATGTCAAAAGTATGGGTACCGATTCTTCTTTGAATGTTTGGTAGAATTCTGCTGTGAATCTGTCTTGTCCTGGACTTTTTTTGTTGGTAATTTTTAAATTACCATTTCAATATTGCTGCATGTTATTGGTCTGTTCAGGGTATCTAATTCTTCCTGATTTAAGCTAGGAGTGTTGTATTCCAGAAATTTATCTATCTCTTCTAGGTTTTCAAGTTTATGTTTGTAGAGGTGTTCATGGTAGCCTTGGATGATCATTTGTATTTCTGTGGTGTCAGTCATAATATCTCACATTTCATTTTTTATTGAGGTTATTTGCATTTTCTCTCTTCTTTTCTTGGTTAATCTTACTAATTATCTATCAATTTTTCAGTCTTTTCAAAGAATGAGGCTTTTGTTTCATTAATCTCTTGGTTTTTTGTTTATTTGTTACATTTAGTTCTGCTCTGATCTTGGTTATTTCCTTTATTATACTAGGTTTGGGTTTGGTTTGTTCTTATTTCTATAGATCCTTGACGTATGACCTTAGAATGTGAGTTTGTACTCTTTCAGTCTTTTTGACGTAGGCATTTAGGGCTATGAACTTTCCTTTTAGCACCACCTTTGGTGTATCCCAATAATTTTGATAGGTTGTATCACTACTGTTGCTCAGTTCAAAGAATTTTTTAATTTCCATCTTGATTTTGTTTTTGACCCACTGATCATTCAGGAGTAGGTTATTTCATTTCCATGTATTTGCATGGTTTTAAAGGTTCCTTTTGGAGTTGATTTCCAGTTTTATTCCAGTAAGAGAGTGCTTGATATAATTTCAATTTTTAAAATTTATTTAGGCTCATTTTGTGGCCTGTCATATGATCTGTCTTGGAGAAAGTTCCATGTGCTGTTGAATAGAATGCATATTCTGCAGTTATTGGATGAGATGTTCTGTATATATTTGTCAAGTCCATTTGTTCCAAAGTATAGTTTAAATCCATTGTGTCTTTATTGACTTTCTTTCTTGATGACCTGTCTAGTGCTGTCAGTGAAGTATTGAAATCCCCCACTATTAATCTGTTGCTGTCTGTCTCATTTCTTAGATTTATTAGTAATTGGTTTACAAATTTGGAAGCTCCAGTGTTAAGTGCATATATGTTTAGGATTATTATATTTTCCTGTTAGACAAGGCCTTTTACCATTATATAATATGCCTCTTTGTCTTTTTTAACGGCTAGTACTTTAAAGATTGTTTTGTCTGAAATAAGAATAGCTACTCCTGCTTGCTTTTGGTGTCCATTTGCATGAAATGCCTTTTTCCAGCCCTTTACTTTAAGTTTATGTGAGTCCTTATGTGTCAGGTTAGTCTCTTGAAGGCAGCAGACGGTTGGTGAATTCCTTTTCTTTTTTAACTTTGCAGTTTTTATTTTACTTTAGGTTCTGGGGTACATGTGCAGGTCATGTAGGGTTGTTGCATAGGTGCATGCTATATCCAGCATTTCTCCCCATGTTACCCCTCCCCACCCTTCCCACCCCTTGCTGTCTTTCCCCTAGCCCCCCCACAAATGCTCCCAATGTGTGCAGTTCCTCTCCCTAATTCTGATCCATTCTGCAGTTCTGTATCTTTTAAGTGGGGGCATTTAGGTTACCTACATTCAACATTAGTATTGAGATGTGAGGTACCATTTCATTCATCATGCTATTTGTTGCCTGTATACCTTGGTTTTTTGTTTTTGCTTTTTAAATTTTATTTTCTGTTTTATAGATCCTACAAAATTTATGCTTTAAAAAGATTCTGTTTTGATGTGTTTCTAGGATTTGTTTCAAGATTTAGAGCTCCTTTTAGCAGTTCTTATAGTGGTGGTCTGGTAGTGACATAGTCTCTCAGCATTTGTTTGTCCGAAAAAACCTGTACCTTTCCTTCACATATGTTGCTTGGTTTCACTGGATACAAAATTCTTCCCTGTTAACCCATCTGGCTTGCAGGGTTTCTGCTGGGAAATCTGCTGTTAATCTGATAGGCTTTCCTTTATAGGTTATCTGGTGCTTTTGTCTCACTGCTTTTAAGATTATTTCCTTCATCTTAATCTAGTTAACCTGATGACAATGTACCTAGGTGATGATCTTTTTGCAATGAATTTCCCAGGTGTTCTTTGTGCTTCTTGTATTTGGATGTCTAGGTCTCTAGCAAGGCCAGGGAAGTTTTCCTCTATTATTGCCCCAAATATGTTTTCCAAACTTTTGGATTTCTCTTCTTCCTCAGGAACACTAATTATTTTTAGATTTGGTCATTTAGCATAATCCTAGACTTCCTGGAGGCTTTGTTTATATTTTCTTATTCTTTTTTCTTTGTCTTTGTTGGATTGTTTTAATTCAAAGACTTTGTCTTTGAACTCTGAATTTCGTTCTTCTTCTTTTCAATTCTATTGCTGAGACTTTTCAGAGCATTTTGTATTTCTATAAATATACAATGTTTACTGAAGTTTTGACTGTTTTTTTCTTCATACTATCTATTTCCTTGAATACTTTTCCCTTCACTTCTTGTATCATTTTGTGGATTTCCTTGCATTGGGCTTTGCCCTTCTCTGGTGCCTCCCTAATTAGCTTAATAACTAACCTCTTGAATTCTTTTTCAGGTAAATCATGGATTTCTTCTTGGTTTGAATCCACTGCTCATGAGCTAGCGTGATTTTTGGGGAGTGTTAAAGAGCTTTGTTTTGTCATGTTACCAGAGTTGGTTTCCTGGTTACTTCTCATTTGGGTAAGCTTTGTCAGAGGGAAGGTCTAGGGCTGAAGGCTGTTCAGATTCTTTTGTCTCATGGGGTATTCCCTTGATGTAGTACTCTCCCCCTTTTCCTATGAATGTGGCAGTGATTGTTAAATCTCTTCTGGGTTTAGCCACCCAGAAAGTCTACCCAGCTCCAGGGTGGTACTGGGGTTCGTATGCACAGAGTCCTGTGATATGAACCGTCTACAGGTCTCTCAGCCATGGATACCAGCACTTGTTATAGTGGAAGTGTCAGGGGGGTAAAATGAACTCTATGAGGGTTCTTAGCTTTGTTCATTTAATGTTCTGTTTTTGTGCTGGGTGGCCTCCTGCCAGGAGGTGGCACTTTCCAGAGAGCATCAGCTGTGGTGGTATGGAAAGAAATGGGTAGTTGGCAGGGTCCTAGAACTCCCAAGAGTATATGCCCTCTGTCTTTAGCTATCAGGTTAGGTAGGGAAGGCACATCAGGTGGGGGCAGGGCTAGGTATCTCTGAGCTGAGACTCTCCTTGGTCAGATCTTGCTGTGGCTACTGTGAGGGATGGCGATGAGGTTCCCAGTTCAATGAAGTTGTGTACCTAGGAGGATTATGGCTGCCTTTGCTGAGTCATGTGGTTTGTCAGGGAAGTGGGAGAAAGCCACCAGTCACATGCTTCACCTAGCTCCCACACAATCCAAAGGGCCGGTCTCACTCCCACAGTACTTCCCCTAACAGCCCTAAGTCTGTTTCCAGGAAGTGTACAAGCAGGGCTTGAGGACTTGCCCCAGGCTTCCAACCTCCCAGCTGTGAAAGAAAAGGGCTTTGGTTTTACCCCTACTTGTGGAGTCTGCAAGCTGAATTCATTCCCCCCCCCACCTCCCCCTGCCCCACCTGAGTTCTGGCCAGGAGGCTACTTGTCCAGTTCAAATTGTTACAAAATTTAGCTGAATATTTCCTTCTCCCTGTAGCATTTTCCCTTGTGCCTCTGGCTGCCCTCCCAAAGGATCCCTGTGAAACCAGGCAGGAATGGCCTGCTTGGGGACCCAACAATCTCTCAGGGCCTTTCCTGCTGATTCTTCTACCTCTGTATTTTGCTCTCTAAATTGACTCAGCTCCAGGTAAGGTTGGAATCTTCTCCCACAAACTAGAAACTTCAGTTTCCCCAGTAGGAGTGTGTGTTTGGGGGTGGAGGATGTCCCTTCCTACTTCTGTAGTTTGGACACTCACAGTATTTGGGGCGTCTCCTGGGATAGTCATTATTGTTAGTTATCCCCACTACCCAGATTGGGAAGCTGAGGCACAGAGCTTTTAGTTAGCTCACCTGGGTCACGTAGCTAACAATAACAACAACAAAACCTCAAATGGATGTCTGCCAATGCTAAATGATATAACCTCAAAACATTAAGCCAGGTGTTATTCAGACATAAAATAATCAGAAACAGAGGTTCCTCCCATAGATATTCAACAAGATCAAACAAACAGCTGCACTGATCCATTTTTACCTCTAAAAATATGGATCACAGGGGCATCTGAACCCTGCATTTCAAGTACAGTTTACAAATTATTTCACCAAGGGTTTTCTAATCTAAATAAAGTAAGACAAGGAAGCTGAGATGAAACACAAAACTTAAATTTAGTAAAAGGACCGCAAAAGGATACCTTTGCGTCCCTGTGGGGTTTCTTCATGGGTGTCTGAAAAAGGGAAGGAGATAGAGGGCATAAGGGAACCCTGTATGTGATATAAATGATCACAGCTCAATGTTTAGGAGGATATTCTAAAGGGAGAAATTTCCTCCTGCAGGACAAAAGAGGATAACAATAATAGCAAACGTTAACTGAGTGCTTCCTGCATGCCAGGCACAAAGCATCATTCTAAGTGCTATTTTTTTAATCATTACTTGATTTGGTCTGATTTCATCTTCACAACAACTCTATAAGGCATATGTTGAGAAATTAGCCCTATCTTCTGTGGAGAAATACAGTGTAAGCTCAAAGGGAACTAATCTGAAAGGACAACTGCTGCATTTACACAAAACAATGTTAGGAAAATAAAGATTAATGGCTCTTGCCTATAGATTTTATAGGTTTCTATTTGTATAATTGCTGGATAAAAGGATTTTAAAATTTACCCAAATAAAACTGTACCTATTAGTTTGCAGTTATTTATTGAAAACGAAAGACAATTGTATCACACTCTCCCCCAACCCTTCGCATTGAATAGCATTTCTATAAAATGAGTGTTTAGAGATTTCTAAAATAAAAATATAATAGAGGAACAACAAAGAAAAAAACAACTCAAGGTATCTGAATTGTTTCTGGATAAATGAATGAGTTTTTAAAAATATTCAAGCCAATATTGAAAATAATTCAAGCAGAGAGAGAGAAAGAGAGAAATTATATTTTCTTCTTCCGAATATAGCTGTGTTATATATGTATAGTGTAGGAGACCAGAATATGCCACCCCAAAATATGCCTCTTTGGCATAAGGATTATTTTGAGTTGATTATCCTAAGAAACTACAGACACAAGAAGTTCTAAAAACAGAGAAGTTACCCTTTTGTAAGAGAAATTTACATATATTTTTAAAAACTCCATTTGTAAGGGTGTCTCCCACATCATACCAGAAAGACAAGCCTTACTCTAAATCACTAGAAACTCTTATCAGTGGAGAAAGTACCTGCATAAATTTGCATAACAAATGTTACCCTTGTTTACCATGTTTTTTCTAGTCACATTCCCATAACTGCGTCCCCTCCACACCCTTCTTTCTTTGTTTCAACTGAAGATGATATTTAAGCCTGAATTTAAAGCTATGTTTTTGAGATTTCCTCTTTGCTCTCAGTATCCCCAATGTATACATAAGGCATACATGTTAATAAACTTTTTTGTTTTTCTCTTGTTAATCTGTCTTTTGTTACCGGGGTCTATCCCAACTAAGAACTCTGAAGCATAGTGGGAAAAATACTTTTTTCCTCCCCTACAATAAAATGATCTCTTTAGGTTACATTGAAAAACTGAGGTGAAGAGATATTTCTTCCCATGTTAAATCAATCACAATGGACACTCAAAAGAAGTAAAATATAAAATGGAAGAAAGTTTTATTTTTAATGAAATAAGGAAAGAGCCACACAACAAATTATAACCAAAAAGAATATGTTGGGGCTCAAAAATTGATACCCCAAAATATGGCATTTTGTCATGGTGAACTGAAGAAGCTTTAAGGTCCCTCTGACTTTCCTCACTCCCCATAATAGTCTCTCTTAAAGCCTAGGATAAAGTTCTTCTTTTGAGTTCCTTTATCTGCCTAAAGTCTGAACTCACCAAGGAAAAAATTGATTTTTCTTTCCCTCCCTGTTATCTTATAACCTATTGCAGAAAAGAAGGCCAAGAATGAAACCACACCCAAACAGACTCTACAAGATAATATCTGTCTCTTAGACTCATTCACAATCTAAAGAGAACCACTTACCAGATCACCTCTGTTCCCCAACCATTCATTCCTTCTAGTAATCCCTTACTGCTCCTCAATAGATTTCTCTAGTTTTGCAAGGATCCAGGCCCCCATTCTTTCTGTAACTTTAAGATAGTATATAAGGGCCTGACTTGGTGGCTCACCCCTAATCTCAGCACTTTAGGAGGGCAAGGTGAGATTGCTTAAGGACAGTCCAAGACCAGTCTAGGCAACATAGGCAGACCTTGTCTCTACAAAAAAGAAAAAGAAAAAAAAATAGCCAGGCATGGTGGCATGTGTCTGTATTACCAGCCACTTGGGAGGCTGAGGCAGGATGATTGCTTGAGATAGGAGTTGGAGGGTATAATGAGCTATGATCATGTCACTGTATTCCAGTCTGGGTGACAAAGCAAAACCCTATCTCTAAAAATAAATAAATGAATACATTTTAAGAGATGTTATGTAAGCTTCTGTACTTCACTGGCGGATTGGGTTTTCATTCTGAAGGCTCCCTTTTATACACATTGAATAAATATATATATCTTTTCTCCTATTAATATACTTCATGCCAGTGATTTTTAAGGAACCTTCAGGGGGCCAAAGGCCTTGACCCCTACAATCAGCCAAATGCAGTGAAACTGAAACCTAAACAGGCATAGATACCAAGATAGACCTAAAATTCTCCACATATTAAGGAATATTGTTAAGTATCAATGATATACCATATACCAAGAAATACTCTAAGTATTAACTAATTCAATCCTGATGATGCTGTGAGATAGGTAATACTATATTCCCTATTTACAAGCAATGAAACAGAGGCATAGAGAATGTAAATAACTTGCCCAAGATCACAAAACTGTTGGTTATTAACACTGAAGCTTGAACTCTGGAACTTGAGTAGAGCACAAAGCTCTCCAAAAAGAAGTGGCACAAAAATCCCTCATTTAACAGAGAAAGTTTTGATACAAGGCTAGGCTGGGCTGAGAGAGCCTTTTTGAAGTCACTCCAACACAGAGTGGCAAGGAAGGCAGCCCTGAACAAAACAACTCCCAGAAAGAGACAGATGGTCAGTATGTCAGCAAGGTGCTGGGGTGGGGGAAGGCAACCAATCTGTAGCTGTTTTATTTTTAATTGCATTTTAGGTTTTGGGGTACATGTGAAGAACATGCAAGATTGTTGCATAGGTAGACACATGGCAGTGTGATTTGCTGCCTTCATCCCCATCACCTACATCTGGCATTTCTCCCGATGCTATCTCTCCCCAACTCCCCACCCCCCACTGTCCCTCCCCTATTTCCCCCAGACAGACCCCCATGTGTGATGCTCCCCTCCCTGTGTCCATGTGTTCTCATTGTTCAACACCCACCTATGAGTGAGAACATGTGGTGTTTGATTTTCTGTTCTTGTGTCAGGTTGCTGAGAATGATGGTTTCCAGGTTCATCTATGTCCCTACAAAGGACATGAACTCATCATTTTTGATGGCTGCATAGCATTCCATGGTGTATATGTGCCACATTTTCCCTGTCTAGTCTATCATCGATGGGCATTTGGATTGGTTCCAGGTGTTTGCTATTGTAAACAGTACTGCAATGAACATTTGTGTGCATGTGTCCTTATAGTAGAATGATTTATAATCCTTTGGATATATACCCAGGAATGGGATTGCTGGGTCAAATGGAATTTCTATTTCTACATCCTTGAGGAATCGCCACACTGTCTTCCACAATGGTGGAACTAATTTACACTCCCACCAACAGTGTAAAAGTGTTCCTATTTCTCCACCTCCTCTCCAGCATCTGTTTTCTTCAGATTTTTTAATGATCGCCATTCTAACTGGCATGAGATGGTATCTCAATGTAGTTTTGATTTGCATTTCTCTAATGATGAGTGATGATGAGCATTTTTTCATATGTTTGTTGGCCTCATGTACGTCTTCTTTTGTAAAGTGTCTGTTCATATCCTTCATCCACTTTTGAATGGGCTTGTTTTTCTTTATCAGGAGAAGAGGAGCAAGTGCCAAGTCATCACTCAAGAAGCCTGTGGCACGTGGGGCTTTACTCCAAGGTTATCAAGCCAGTCTTGTCAAACTGTACTGCAAAATCCATGTAAACTAGCCCTGAGATTGTTGATTTAAATCCAAGCAAGCTGAAACCTCATGTTTCCTTAACTACACAATGTTTAAGCAAGTAAATAATCTATAACAAATATCTTACAGAATATTTTGAAAATAGTTTTTATAACATTAGGCCAAGGATGGATTACTGATAATTCATAGAGTTGGTTTGGCCTTACAAAATAAGGTGGCAGGGAAAGAAAACAGTAGAGAGATCCCTCCTTCATTCCTTTAGCCAAAATAAATTGCAAAGATATGAAATGTTTAAATATAATGAAATGAAAATTTTAAAACCCTAGAAGAAACCATGAGAGATTTTAAATGACAAATTTAGGTTGTTTGATCAAAAGTTTAGAGATCTCTACCATGTCAGGTAAAAAGAACAGCATATATCCCCTTCCTCAGTGCATCTGTTTCTTTAGTATATATATTATACATATATATATATAAAAAATATATGAAACATGGATTTTTTTATACAATTATAGTCACTCACCATACTCTAACATTTATGAATCTATATACATCTATACAGATATAAAGATATAGATATAAACTTAATCCTCACAACTCTAAGAGGCCCACGTTTAGAAATAAGTTGCTCTGTCTTTAAAGAGTTAATGTGTAACAATAATGCTAAACTATAAATAATACTTCATTTCATCCTATTATAATGTATATATAGTCATACATCATTTAGTGATGAAGATGTATTCTGAGAAATGCATTGTTATGCAATTTTGTTGTTGTATAAACATCACAGAGTGCATTTACACAAACCTAGATGAGATAGCCTATTAGACACCTAGGCTATATGGCATAGCCTGTGGCTTCTAGGCCATAAACCTATACGGTACACTACTTTACTGAATACTATAGGCAACTACAACATATTGGTAAACATTGGTCTATCTAAACATAGAAAATGTGCAATAAAAATGTGGTATTATAATATCGTGGGATTGTCATCAATATATGCAAGATTATTGTTGCCTAAAACGTTCTGTTGGACATAACTGTATATATGTATATACAATTTCGGCTTTCTAAATGCAAGACAAGGCTCTATACAAAATAAGAGAATCCCAACAATAGGAAGGAATTGGGTGCTATACCGCTGTGACAATGAACATTGTTCACTATTGCATGTTTCAGCAATCCATAGTAGCTGAGAGCATGGGCACAGAGTCAACAGACTGAGATCAAAACTGTATCATTTGCTAGCCCTGTGACATGACTGCTCTTCTTAATAGGGTTCACCAGAGAATTAAGCACCAACATTCCAAAACAATCGTTCTATACAATGCATTAATTTATTTCCTAGGTTACTAGAATAGTGTTAGTTATATATTCTTGGAAGAACTGAGAAAATAGTCACTTCAATCATTTTCTATAGGGCTTAATTATCTCACTGAACTCCTTATAAGAGAAGCTCCAACCTTAGATAAATTATATACTTTTTCTATGCCTATTTTCTTATTTAATTTCTAACTGTAGACAAAAATTGTACCTTGTTCATAATTTTTAAAGAGAATTTAATGAGCTAAAACATGGAAGACACTTAGAACAATGCAAAGCACAATAATAAATGCCATGTATATCAATATCATAACCATATTTATATTTTCACTTCTACTTATAGCATGGGTGCTCAGTAATTACTTGAGGAATGGATGGATATATGCCTGGGTGAAGATGAACAGTAGTGGTGTGCAGAGTAAATTAGGTGAGATAGGTGGCAGAAAGGCTTAGAACCTGCTTGAATAATAACACAAAGAGGTAAGTAAAGAGGTTTTAAAACAGGGAGACAATACTGGAAATTGAGAGAACAGAGAGATTATTGCACAAGTCTTGGAATCTGATAGGGTGTGGGGAGTGGAAATAACTCAAACTTATGAGCTTGGGTAACTGAGTAAATGGATGACGGTGTCATTCACAGAAAGAAAAAATAAAACTTCCAGAGAGAGATGATGAGCTGAGTTTGGAACATTTAGGTAATTAACCTTATAAGCAATGTGAAAGAGGGGATATTCATTCAAAAAGATTTTTGTTACCCTTTTCCATTTATTTATTTATTTATTTAACTTTTTCACTTTGCTTAAATCCAAAGGACCTTCCAATCAGGACTGCATTCAAACCATTCCAAGAAGAGTACCATATTTGGTGGTTGGTGTGTATGGTTTCAAGTCATAGAAACAACTGTTATTAGCTTAGGAAGAAGTAGAAGGGTGCAGGAATTTATTGTTGTAATATAGGGGAACACTGTGGAAATAATTGGAACAAATACATTAAAACTTCAGAAAGAGTATAGTCAGGAAAGAAACCTCTCAGGTACCCATAAAGGACTCTGTCTCAGGGTTTTCTTTCTGGATTGGCCTCTTTATTCTCTCTCTGCAGACCTGTTATTTCTGCTGCTCAGTCCACACACTGAGAGGTGGCCATGCTACTTGTAGCAGTAGCAGTGTTCTGCCCAAATAACTTCCAATTCCAATTTGTCCTTTTTGTGGATTCCCCTAGCTTTGGTACACTTTTGAGGTAGAAGGTTAGAGGACTTATTTCTTGGCCCCAGCCATATGAAACAAAGAAACTTGCTGGAACCAAATGGTGCTGAAAGCAACCTCTAATTGCCCTCATTGCTCATTAGTGTAAGACACTCCCATCACCACCATGGCAGTTTACAAATGCCATGGCAATGACCCAGATGCTACTACCCTTTACAATGGCAACTACTTGGAAGTTAATGTTCCTTTTCTAGAGATTTCTGCATAGCCCACTCCTTAATTTGCATGTAATTAAAAGTAGGTGTAAATACAGCTAGCCAATAGCCCACAAGTGCCAACTCTGGGCATACTGCCTATGGATTAGTCCTGTTCCACAAGAAGCAGTACTGGTTCAATAAAAGGTGCTGTCTTTTACTGCTGGTTCATTTTTGAATTATTTCCTGAGAAAAGCCAAGAACCCTCCTAACCTAAACCCCAAATTTGGGGGCTAGCCCACCTGCATCCCTTTTCCTTCCCTCCCCAGTGTACATTTTATACGCTGGCTCAAAGGGTGAATTTAATTTCTACTCTCAGTGGTAGCTAATTTGAACCTGATGTGAAACTGATTGTTTTCAAGAAGTTACTAGTATGTATGTGTTTATTAATAGACAGGCACTGAGTCTCAGTTTTCTTCTACTTTCTCTACTAATCTGTTTATGAAATGTGATTTTCAGCAACCATGAACATACATGCAATGTATTAGTCTCTTTTCACACTGCTATAAAGAACTACCTGAGACTGGATAATTTATAAAGGAAGGAAGTTTAATTGATTCACAGTTCTGCATGGCTGGAGAGGCCTCAGGAAACACAATCATGGCAGAAGGTGAATGGGAAGCAAGGCACATCTTACATGGCAGCAGGACAGAGAGAGCGAGAGGGGAAACCACCAAACACTTTTAAGCCATCAGATCTTGCAGGAACTCCCTCACAATCATGAGAACAGCATGAGGGAAACAGCCCCCATGATCCAGTTACCTCCTACTAGGCCCCTCTCTTGACATATGGGGATTACAATTAGAGATGAGATCTGGGTGGGGACACAAAGCAAAACCGTATCATGCAATGAGATGAAATATAATTTGTTTATTTCAATATTCATCTAACTTTTTAAAAATTATTATTATTTTTAAGACAGTTTTGCTCCGTTGCCCAGACTGGAGTACAATGGCATGATCTCAGCTCACTGCAACCTCTGCTTCCCAGGTTCAAGCAATTCTCCTGCCTCAGCCTCCCAAGTAGCTGGGGATACAGGTGTGTGCCACCATGCCCAGCTAATTTTTGTATTTTTAGCAGAGACGAGGTTTCATCATGTTCGCCAGCCTGGTCTCGAACTCCTGACCTCAGGTGATCCACCTGCCTCAGCCTCTCAAAGTGCTGAGATTATAGGTGTGAACCACTGTGCCCAGCCTAATTTTTCTTTTCAAATAACATTTATTTTCTCTTTTAGGGCATAGGAATTGTAGCTCACACATACAGTTCTGTTTAGAGGACTGCCGTGATGGTCTTGGAGTCCCATTTGCTGGGAAATAGCAGAGATTAAAGTACCTGGGAATTTACATTCCCCCACCCTTAATGCAGTCCTTAGTCAATGATAATGGCTGAAAACATAGGCATGCCCTGCTTCCCTGTCTTTAGTCAGAAAGAGTCCAAAGTGTAACTCACACTCCAGGGTTCCCTTGCAAGATAAGATTGAGTAATCCTACCTTCTACGGGACTTTTCCTTCCTCCTTTATCCTGCCTTGTTTTATCAGTGCCTTACTGATTTTTCCTGTGAGCACTTAACGATTTGATTGTTGTTGTATCCTCAACTCAGGGTCTGTTTCAGGGGAACCCAACTGTTATGGGTTGAACTGTGTCCCTCAGTAAAGGTATATTGGAAATAAAGTCCTTGCAGATGTAATTAGTTAAGACGAGGCAATTAAGGTGGACTCTATTCTAATATGACTGCTAGAAGAAACACAAGTTGAAGATGGCTCTGTAACTAGAGTAATGCATCTACAAGCTAAGAAATAACAAGGACTGCTGGCAAACACCAGAAGCTAGGAGAAGCAAGAAAGGATGAGAAAAAACTCAGAGCAGGCCATGACTTTAGACTTCTGGCTTCCAGAACTGTAAGAGAATAAATTTCTAAGCCACCAAGTTTTTGGCACTTTTGTTAGAGCAGCCCTAGGAACCTAATGCATTAATTAACAACAGCCATGCTCCCAAGATTTTACCTTTTTAACAGCTCAGCACAGACTGACACAAGATTCTCTTAGTTCCTATTCCAGATTCTCAGAATATAGCTTCTGACTGAATTACACTGGTCTTTAACGTATATTTAGGAGATGGAATAACATTGAACATGCATCCATGTTGTCATTAAGAGGAAAGAGTTTCCATTTAAAAAGAGATATATTTTTTTTTTTTTTGGTCCCATAGGCTGCAGAGAGATCTTTAAAATGGCCACTACAAAAGGATTTCTCAGAATGGAATTTTCTGAGAAAAATTGTACAGTTCCAATGCCAAACTAGCCTGTATCCAAAAAGAAATGATGAAGAAAATATGGGTTACTTTTTCAAATTCTGATGATGTTATAAATTTATAGGGGTTCCAAAACATGCAATTTGAAAAGACTTCAAAGTTGATTACTCTTGCCATTTTGACTTCCTGATTTGGCTTCTGAATGGCAACAATGCATGCTACAGAATAATGTTAATTCAGAGTGAACAACAAATCTTGCTGTGCAGTGAAACATGAAGTCAATTTCTGTCAAATGTTGCACAGGGATTGAAACTTAATAAACAGAAATCTTAACAGTATATCTATGAATTTACTTAGCAGAACAGTATTTTATCTTTTAAGCCAATTCTAAAAGGGAAAAGAAAAGAGAGTTTCCTTTTCTTTTTTCTTATGACTCAAGCTAGAAGCAGAACATTTTGTATACTGGCTCAAAGGGTGAATTTCATTTCCACTCTATCAGCAGCAGCCAATTTGAACCTGATTCGAAGTTGATTGTTTTCAAGCAATTCCTAGTATATATGCATTTATTAATAGATGAGCACTAAGGCTTATTTTTCTTCTACTTCCTCTACTAATCCAGTTATGAAATGTGATTTTCAGCAACCCTAAACATACATACAATAAGATGAAATGTAATTTGCTTATTTCAATATCCATCCAACTTTTCTTTTTAAATAACATTTATTTTCTCTTTTAGGACAAGAATTTCGAAGAAGGGAACCTGCATACTTGAAGTTTCTTTGTGAGTGAAGGTAGTGGCTTTCCACTATCTATATATTTGTAATATATGAGCTAAATTTTTGACAGTCACTGTCAGTTCCCCAGAAACAGACCCCGAGATGAGGATTCAGGTGCAAATGATTTATGAAGGACGTGCTGCAAGGAGAATCTCGTAAAAGAGTGAGAAAAACAGGAGAGGAAAGAGGAAGAAGCAAGCAAGTGTAAGTCACAGCTCAGAGTTAGTGCTGTTTCAAGGCAAGTAGCTGGGCTTTATAACTACTGCACCAGCCAGTCCTGGAATAAGGGTCACCGGGTTTAGGGTGGAAGTAAAAAGGGGGTTTGTCTACTCCCAGGCCCTTCAACCTTTTTGCTGTTGAGGCAAAACAAACCCAGGAGCTCAAGATTGGACCTTCAGAGAGAAACACAGGTATGTGATTCGAAGGAAAAACACACAGTAACTGGAAAAACGATGCTCTGAAATGCTAAAAGAGACTCAGCAGTACACTTAGTGACATCCCTATGCCGGTACCTTCCAATTGATTTCATTAGTATAGGAAATACAGCTTTTTGGTTCACCTTCTCCCCAAGCTTAGCCTGCTTTAGCCTTCTGCTCCATAGCCCCCACACTTAGCCCAAACTCCTAGGTTATCACATCTCAGCCTGGACTTCAATGTGCTTGGTCCTCACTAATCTGGCTGGTTGGATCCAACAGAGACTAATTCGTTTTTCCTTTTTACCTTGAAATCTGATTGACTTGTGACCCTGGCCTAATTGAAGGCAAAACTTTATCTTTGATAATACTGCAAAGTTGAACTTGCCAAAATTATTTTAGACAATGTTTTAAACATCAGAAAAAATTTGAAGTCTATTTACTAAGGCTTTCACTATGCATTCAGAAATTTCAATTAATGATACCATATTTCTGCAAGTCCCTCTGCCATGACCCTCATAATATTTATTCATTTCTGACAAAATCTGAAAAAATACATAATTCTGCTTCTATAGCAACCTTCCCCACAGGCTGCTACAATCAAAAACAATAATCTAGATGGGCTACAAACACTGCAAGCTTTGTCCTTGGCTCCTTTATTCTTTCTAGGATTTATATATGCTGGGGAATGTCTGGACTCCTGAGGAGGCAGTCAGAGAAATATCTACTTATATGAGAGGTTGATTTGTCTCCTGGGAAAGACCTTTCATAAGGAAAAAAGAGTCATATGGACAGAATATGGTCAAGGGCAGTGGACAGTATCTGAGGGAAAAGAACAATGATTAGAAAAAAAGTCAGTTATTTCAGTCCTGATTCAGTCCTCCAGTCCGGCTCCAAGGAACTCATGGCTAAGCCTCATCGTGAAGAGACATTATTAACAGGAGAAAGAAAGTTCACATGTAAGGCATTGGTGTGATAAGACATCAACCATGTTCCAGCATTTTTGTTGGTGATGGCAGATGCATGGCATTGCTGGATTATTTCTTCTAGCAATCCTAGGTGCCCTTTCTGTCACAATGTATAATCTGTTTATATAAAGCCACCCCCTTTAACCTAGGAGATAAAATATGTTGTATTCAGAAAATACCCACGAAATCACAATCTAAGATCAAGGGCCCTGGGGCAGCATGTCCTCACAAAGACTCTATTAGAGGAGGCCTCAGTGATTTTGCAGATGAGGGCTGGGCACAGCCACCTCTGCTCAGACTTTGTGGACATGTCAGTGGCAGCAGGGGCAGCAGGTCTATCTGTGAGTATGTACTGCTAGTTACTACCTTGTGCCTCATTCAACTGCTTGGAAAAAAAATAAAGGGAGATGGAATCAAGGGTAATAAGAGAAATACACAAAATTTATAAAATAATTATATATCAAACACTTATTTAAAACTAGTAGGACACCTGAGGTCTGTTATTTTTACCACCTGTTAATAATAATCAATGCCTGCACTTAGGTACTCTACTGTAGTCCCCCTTGCCATCACCTTCTTCTCTGAGTCTCCCAGCGATAACCCGGTGTAGCCACTTGTGATGATTTTCTTCATTTTCTTTATAGCTTTTCAACTTAAGTATGCGTTCCTACATGAAATAATTTGGTTTGCCTTGTTTTCAAACTTTTACGTGAAGAAAATCATAGTATCTTTGTGACTGTCTTCTTTAGCTTTATATTGTTTGTGACTGTTGGATATAGCCATTCTCCCCTCGTTTTCCTTTCTGTATTTTCTGGATTCAACACAATGTGTTTGTCTAGTATACTACTGAGTGCACGTAGATTGTTTCCAGTTATTGGCTTTATGAGCAATACTGCTTAAACACTCTTGTATTCAGGTGTACACATGGAAGAATTTCTCTCAGTTATATCACCAGTAGTAGGATACAGTTTCAATTTTTACTAAAGAATGCTGAATTGTTTCAAAGGTGACTAGACCAATTTATCCTCCCTCCAGCAGTACCTGGGAATTCCTGTTGCTCCATGTCATCACCAGTCAGAATTGTCAGACTTTCAGTGTTTGTTAATCTGTTGAATATTGTGGTGTTTAATTTTTCTTTGACTAATTAGATTATCAAATATATTTCTGAGTGCCTTGACATTTGTGTAATTATAAGTACTATATATATTTTTTGAAACAGGGTCATTCTGTTGCCCAGGCTGGAGTGCAATGGTACAATCTTGGCTCACTGCAGCCTCTACCTCCTGGGTCCAAGTGATCCTCTCACCTCAGCCTCCCAAGTTAGCTGAACTACATGGGTGCACCACCACACCCAGCTAATTTTTGTACTTTTAGTAGAGACAAGGTTTTGCCATGTTGTTCAGACTGGTCTTGAACTCCTGATCTCACCTCAGCCTTCCAAAGTGCTGGGATTACAGGTGTGAGCCACTGCACCTGGCCTGTAAATAGTATCTTTATTTTAATTCTATTTTTCTATATCTAAGTGTTTTGATTTTTATGTTATTATAAATAATATCTATTTGAATTCCATTTTCTATTTTTTAAAAAATAAACTTTTGAGATATAATTTATATAAATAAAATGCATCAGCCAGGCACCATGGCTCAAGCCTATAATCAAGCACTTTGGGAGGCCGAGGTGGGTGGATCACCTGAGGTCAGGAGTTCAACACCAGCCTGGCCAACATGGTGAAACCTGGTGATTACTAAAAATATAAAAATTAGCTGGGTGTCATGGTGCATGCTTGTAATCCCAGCTACTAGGGAGGCTGAGGCAAGAGAATTGCTTGAACTTGGGAGGCAGAGGTTGCGGTGAGCTGAGATCGCACCACTGCACTCCAGCCTGAGGTTATTGACATTTGAATGAGGTTTCTGTGGGGTCTTTTTTGTTGATGTTGTTTTCTGTTTGTTTTTTAACAGTCAGGCCACTCTAGTGTAGAACCCTCTGCTGGTGGGTTCACTCCAGACCCTAGTTGCCTTGGTTTTTCTGATACCTGGAGGTTTAACCAGTGAAGACTGTAAAACAGTAAAGATAGAAGCCATCTTCTTCCTCTGGAAATTTTGTTCCAGGGGTGTACTGATCTGTCGCCGCCCTGAACACACCTGTAGCAGGTGGCTGGAGACCCCTATTGGGGGATCTCATCCAGTCAGGAGAAACAAAATCAGAAACCCACTTGAAGAAGCAGCCTAGCTGCTTTTTGGTAGAGCGAGTGCACCATGTTTTGGGGAACCTTTCCTCATCCAGACCATTTGGATTCTCCAATACCATCAGGCTGGAATGGCTAAGTCAACCGAATCACACTGATGGTGGCCACCCCTCCTGCTGGGAGCTCCATCCCAGGGAGAGATAAGAGCTCTGTCCATAGAACCCTGGCTGGAGTGGCTGAAGCCCCCACAGGAAGGTCTTGCCCAGTGAAGAGGAATGAATTGCGAGCCCACTTAAAGAAGCAGCCTGGCCACAATCTGGCAAAACAGCTGTACTGCATTGTAAGGGACTCTTCCTCATTTGGACCATTTGTATTCTCCAGAACTATCAGGCTGGAACAGCTGAGACTACTAAACCACAGAGATGGCAGCTGCCCCTCCCCCCAGTAACTCAGACCCCTCTCAAGCAGATTACAGCTTGTTGCCATTGGCTGGCTGGAATTCCAAATTGGTGGGTCTTAACTTGTGACATGTCATGGAAGTGGGGCCCACAGAAAGATTCTGCTTGGCTCTCTGTATTCAGCCCCCTTTCTAGGGATACATATGGATAGATTTCCCACCCTGCCAGAGATCCCAGGGCCAGAGTATGTAAAGCCCCTGTGTCTTTGTGTATGCCTAAGCAGCTGCTCTGCTCAGACTCCACACCACTCTGTGTAGACCCAAGGCCTTGGCAATATGGGCTCTTGAGGGGGTCTCCTGACCTGCAGGTTGCAAAGATCTGAGGGAGAAGTGTGGTTTCTCAGGTAGGGTCACACAGTCAGTCACTGCTTCCCTTGGCTGGGGTGGCGATTCCTTTGGCTCTGTGCTGCTCCCAGGTAGGTCATTAGCCTGTCCCCTACTTTTCTTCATTCTCTGTGGGTCGAGTTGTTTTCCTAGTCAGTCCCAATGTGAGAACCTGGCTACTTCAGTTGAAGATGTTGGATTCACTTACCCCTTTTCGTTTCTTTCTGTAAATGCTGCGTATTGCAACTGCTTCTAATCCACTTCTTGATTTTCTAAATGCACATTGTGTCATCCGTGAAAAATTATAGTATGATTCTTCCTTTCCTAGACTAATAGCTTTTATTTCTTTTTCTTGTTCTGTTTCACTGATCAAGACATCTGATAAAATAAAGGGTGGATATAATGATAGCAGATATCCTTGTCTTCTGATAGCAAGGATAAATTTGGAACCTGAATTTACCATTGAGTATGATTTAGGGTTGCTGTTGTTCAGTAAATCTGTTTCAAAAATGCATTTTCTCTTGTTCAGTAAAGATGTTTAAAAAAAGATTTTGGATGTTAAATAGCATCAATTTTTCTGAATATATTGAGGTGAGTATACACAATATATGTGTGTGTATGTATATATATACATATATATTTTTAAATATGTTAATATGGTAGTTATATAAATTGGTTTTCTCATGTTTTACTGTATTTTCATTTCTGGGATATAAACACTATAGGCTGATATAGTGTATTTTCAAATATTGTTTGGTTGAATATAATATTTTATTCAGGATATTTGTATCTATATTAATGAATGAGATTTACCTCTCATTTCTTGCATTTCCTTTGAATTATCTTAGACATAAAGTTTATACAAGCCTTATAAGGTAATTCAGAGTATGTTCCCCATTTGTTTTATTGGCATAATTTTTTTTCTAACATTTAAGGGGTACATGTGCAGATTTGTTACATAGGTAAATTTATGTCTTAGGGATTTGCTTTACAGATTGTCACCCAGGTATTAAGCATAGTACCCATTAGTTATTTTTCCTGATACTCCTCCTCTTTCCACCCTCCACCCTCCAACAGAACCCAGTGTGTGTTGTTCCTCTTTATGTGTCCATGTGTTCTCATCATTTAGCTTCCATTATAAGTGAGAACATGTAGTGTTTGGTTTTCTGTTCTTGCATTAGTTTGCTATGGATAACAGCCTCCAGCTCCATCCATGCCTCTGCAGAGGACACAATTCCATTCTTTTTTATGGCTGCATAGTATTCCATGGTGTGTGTACCACATTTTCTTTCTTTTTTTGTTTATTGTACTTTAAGCTCTGGGGTACATGTGCATATCCCACAGGGTTGTTGCATAGGTACACACATGCTATAGTGGTTTGCAGTCCCCATCCCCTCGTTGACATCAGGCATTTCTCCCAGTGTTTTCCCTCCCCAGCCTCCCCTCCCCCCACTGTCCCTCTCCTAGCCCCCATCCCCCAACCTACCCCAGTGTGTGATGTTCCCCTCCCTATGCACACATGTTCTCATTGTTCAGCACCCTCGTATGAGTGAGAATAGGTGGTGTTTGGTTTTCTATTCTTGTGTCAGTTTGCTGAGAATGATGGTTTCCAGATTCATCCATGTCCCCACAAAGGACACGAACTCGTCGTTTTTTATGGCTGCATAGTATTCCATGGTGTATATGTGCCACATTTTCTTTGTCCAGACTATCATTGATGGGCATTTGGGTTGATTCCAGGTCTTTGCTATTGTAAACAGCACTGTAATGAACATACGTGTACTTGTGTCTTTATAATAGAACGATCTATAATCCTTTGGGTATATACCCAATAATGGGATTGCTGGGTGAAATGGAATGTCTATTTCTAAATCCTTGAGGAATCGCCACACTGTCTTTCACAATGGTTGAACTAATTTACACTCCCACCAACAGTGTAAAAGTGTTCCTTTTTCTCCATATCCTCTCCAGCATCTGATGTCTCCAGATGTTTTAATGAACACCATTCTAACAGGTGTGAGATGGTATCTGAATGTGATTTTGATTTGCATTTCTCTAGTGACCAGTGATGATGAGCATTTTTTCGTGTTTGTTCGCTGAATAAATGTCTTCTTTTGAAAAGTATCTGTTCATGTCCTTCTCCCACTTTTTGATGGGGTTGTTTATTTATTGTAAATCTGCTTTAGTTCTTTGTAGATTCTGGATAGTAGCCCTTTGTCAGATGGGTAGACGGCAAAAATTTTTTCCCATTCTGTTGGTTGCTGGTTCACACTAATGATTTTGGTGGTTTTTTTTTTTTTTTTTTTTTTTTTTTTTTTGGCTGTACAGAAGCTCTGGAGTTTAATACGTCTGTTTTGGCTTTTGTTGCCATTGCTTTTGGTGTTTTAGTCATGAAGTCCTTGCCTATGTCCTGAATGGTTTAGCCTAGGTTTTCTTCTGGAGTTTTTAATGGTGTTAGGTCTTATGCTTAAGTCTTTAATCCATCTGGAGTTAATTTTAGTGTAAGTTGTAAGGAAGGGGTCCAGTTTCAGCTTTCTGCACATGGCTAGCCAGTTTTCCCAACGCCATTTTATTAAACAGGAGAACCTTTCCCCAATGCTTGTTTTTGTCAGGTTTGTTGAAGATCAGATGGTTGTAGATGTGTGGCATTCCTTCTGGGACCTCTGTTCTGTTCCAGTGGTCTATTTCTCTGTTTTGGTATCAGTACCATCCTGTTTTGACTGCTGTAGTCTTGTAGTATAATTTGAAGACTGGTAGGGTGATGCCTTCCGCTTTGTTCTTTCTGCTTAGGATTGTCTTGGCTATACAGGCTCTTTTTTGATTTTGTATGAAATTTAAAGTAGTTTTCTCCAGTTCTGTGAAGAAAGTCAATGATAGCTTGACGGGGATAACATTGAATCTGTAAATTACTTTGGGCAGTATAGCCATTTTCATGATATTGATTCTTCCTAACCATGAGCATAGGATGTTTTTCCATCTGTCTGTGTCCTCTCTTATTTCCTTGAGTGGTGGTTTGTAGTTCTCCATGAAGAGGTCCTTCACATCCTTTGTCAGTTGTATTCCTAGGTATTTTATTCTCTTTATAGCAATTGTGAATGGGATTTCGCTCATGATTTGGCTCTGTTTGTCTGTTATTGGTGTATAGGAATGCTTGTGATTTCTGCACATTGATTTTGTATCCTGAGGTTTTGCTGAAGTTGCTTATCAGCTTAAGGAGATTTTAGTCTGAGACAATGGGGTCTTCTAAATATACGATCATGGCTTCTGCAAACAGAGACAATTTGACTTCCTCTTTTCCTAACTGAATACTCTTTATCTCTTTTTCTTGCCTGACTGCTCTGGCTAGAACTTCCAATATTACATCGAATAGGAATGGTGAGAGAGGGCATCCTTCTCTAGTGCCAGCTTTCAAAGGGAATGCTTCCTGTTTTTGCCCATTCAGTATGATGTTGGCTATGGGTTTGTCATAAATAGCCTTTATTATTTTGAGATATGTTCCATCAATACCTAGTTTATTGAGGGTTTTTAGCATAAAGAGCTGTTGAATTTTATCAAAGGCCTCTGCATCTATTGAGATAATCATGTGGTTTTTGTCTTTGGTTCTGTTTATGTGGTGGGTTACATTTATAGACTTGCATATGTTGAACCAGACTTGCATCCCTGGGATGAAGTCTACTTGATTATGATGGATAAGCTTTTTGATGTGATGTTGCAATCGGTTTGCCAGTACTTTTGTTGAAGATTTTTGCATCAATGTTCATCACAGATATTGGCCTGAAGTTTTCTTTTTTTGTTGAGTGTCTGCCAGGTTTTTGTATCAGGATGATGCTGGTCTCATAAAATGAGTTAGGGAAGAGTCCCTCTTTTTGTATTGTTTGGAATAGTTTCAACAGGAATGGTACCAGTTCCTCTTTGTACATCTGATAGAATTCAGCTGTGAACCCATCTGGACCTGGACTTCTTTTGGTTGATAGGCTGTTAATTGCTGCTTCAACTTCAGACCTTGTTATTGGTCTATTCAGGGTTTCAACTTCTTCCTGGTTTAGTCTTGGGAGGGTGCAAGTGTCCAGGAATGTATCAATTTCTTCCAGATTTACTGGTTTGTGTGCATAGAGCTGTTTGTAGTATACTCTGATGGTAGTTTGTATTTCTGTGGGATTGGTGGTGATCTTCCCCTTGTCATTTTTTATTGCATCTATTTAATTCTTCTCTCTTTTCTTTTTTATTAGTCTAGCTAGCTGTCTATTTTGTTGACCTTTTCAAAAAACCAACTCCTGGTTTTATTGATTTTTGATGTGTTTTATATGTCTCCATTTTCTTCAGCTCTGCTCTAATCTTAGTTATTTCTTGTCTTCTGCTCCCTTTTGAGGTGTTTTTTTTATCTTGCTCCTCTAGCTCTTTCAATTGTGATGACAGGGTGTTGATTTTTAGACCTTTCCTCACTTCTCATGTGGGCATTTATTGCTATAAATTTCCCTCTAGACACTGCTTTAAATTGTCCCAGAGATTCTGGTACATTGTGTCTTTATTCTCACTGGTTTCAAAGAGCATTTTTATTTCTGCCTTCATTTCATTGTTTATCCATTTGTCATTCAGGAGCAAGTTGTTTGGTTTCCATGTAGTTGTGTGGTTTTGAGTGAGTTGCTTAATCCTGAGTTCTAATTTGATTGCACTGTGGTCTGAGTGACTGTTTGTTATAATTTCTGTTCTTCTGCATTTGCTGAGGAGTGATTTATTTTCAATTATGTTTTCAATTTTAGAGTAAGTGCTATGTGGTGCTGAAAACAATGAATATTCTGTGGATTTGGGGTGGAGATTTCTGTAGATGTATATTAGGTCTACTTGTTCCAGATCTGCATTCAAGTCCTGGATATCATTGTTGATTTTCTGTCTTGTTGATCTAATGTTGACAGTGGCATGTTAAAGTCTCCAACTATTATTGTGCAGGAGTCTAAATCTCTTTGTAGGTCATCAAGAACTTGCTTTATGTATCTGGGTGCTCCTGTATTGGGTGCATATATATTTAGGACAGTTAGCTCTTCTTGCTGCATTGATCCTTTTACCATTATGTAATGCCCTTCTTTGTCTCTTTTGATTTTTGCTGGTTTAAAGTCCATTTTGTCAGAGACTAGGATTGCAACTCCTGCTTTTTTTTTTTTTTTTTTTTTTTTTTTTTTGCTCTCCATTTGCTTGGTAAATCTTCTTCCATAACTTTGAGTCTGTGTATGTCTTTGCATGTGAGATGGGACTCCTGAATACAGCACAACAATGGGTTTTGACTATTTATCCAATTTGCCAGTCTGTGTCTTTTGATTGAGGCATTTAGACCATTTACATTTAACATTAATATTGTTATGTTTGAATTTGATCCTGCCATTTTGTTACTGGTTGGTTGTTTTGCCCGTTAGTTGATAGTTTCTTCATTGCATCATTGGTCTTTACCATTTGGTATGTTTTTGCAGTGGCTGGTACTGGTTGTTGCTTTCCATGTTTAGTGCTTCCTTCAGGAGATCTTGTAGGGCAGGACTGGTGGTGATGAAATCTCTCAACAATTGCTTGTCCATAAAGGATTTTATTTTTCACTTATGAAGCTTAGTTTGGCTGGATATGAAATTCTGGATTGAAAATTCTTTTGTTTAATGATGTTGAATATTGTCTCCCAGTCTCTTCTGGATTGTAGGGTTTCTGCTGAGAGATCCACTGTGAGTCTGATGGGCTTCCCTCTGTGGGTGATCCGACCTTTCTCTCTGGCTGCTCTTAGCATTTTTTCCTTTATTTCAACCCTGGCAAATCTGGCAATTGTGTGCCTTGGGATTGCTCTTCTTGAGGAGTGTCTTTGTGGTGGTCTCGGTATTTCCTGGATTTGAATGTTGGTCTGCCTTGCTAGATTGGGGAAGTTCTCCTGCATAATATCCTGAAGAGTGTTTTCCAGTTTGGATTCATTCTCCCTGTCAAATTCAGGTAGACTGATCAAGCATAGATTAGGTTTTTTCACATAATCCCATGTTTCTTGGAGGTTTTGTTCATTTCTTTTCACTCTTTTTTTTCTAATCTTGCCTTCTCGTTTTATTTCATTGACTTAATATTCTATCTCTGATATCCTTTCTTCTGCTTGATCAATTTGGCTACTGAAGCTTGTGTTTGCCTCACGAAATTCTTGTGCTGTTTTTCAGCTCCATTAAGTCGTTTGTGTTCTTCTCTAAGCTGGTTATTTTAGTTAGCATTTCATCTACCCTTTTTTCAAAGTTTTAGCTTCTTGCATTGGGTTAGAACATGTTCCATTCACTCAGAGAAGTTCGTTATTACCCACCTTCTGAAGCCTGCTTCTGTCAGTTCATCAAACTCATTCTCTGTCCTGTTTTGCTCCCTTGCTAGTGAGGAGTTGTGGTCACTTGGTGGAGAGGCATTCTGGTCTCTGATAATTTCATCCTTTTTGTGCTGGTCTCTTCCCATCTTCATGAATTTATCTACCTTTGATCTTTGAAGTTGGTGATTTTGGATGGGATCTCTTGAGTAGACATCTTTCCTGTTGAATTTGAAGCTATTTCTCCTGTATGAGGTGTTTTTTTTTTTTTTTTTTTTTGTTATGCATTTGTCAGGAAGCCATTTGCTGAGGCAGTCTGTTACTTGTCTGCCTGCAGAGGCACTGCTGGGCTGCCTCAGGCTCAGCCTGGCTGCTGGGGAGTCTTGCTCTGGGTTTTGCTTACACAGGTGAGGTTAGACCTGCCTTCCCAATGGCAGGCGCCCTTCATCCCGCCAAGCTAGATTGTTCTGAGTTGAGTTCAAATTGATGTGCTGGCTGCAAAACTCTAGTGAGAGGGATTCATTTTGCTGGATTTTGTGGGGATGGGACCTATCAAGCCATATCACCTGTTTCCCTGCTTTTAATTCTCCCTCTTTCTGGGGGATGGATAGTTCCATCCCACAAGCATTCTCAGTGTTAGTCAAAACTTCCACCCAGGTCTGTGCCAACAAATGGTGGCACCAGGTGGTCCAAAGCTGTCGCTCAGGTCTGTGTTGATAACTCGCAGTGGGCCAGAGCTGTCACTCAGATCTGTGTTGATAACTCATGCTTTTCAGCCCAGAGGCATTCTCCTGTGCTGTGGGTTGCAGAGGTCATGAGGAATGCACAGTATCTGGACCAGAGTTACAAGGGGATAAGGTCCCTGATCCTCCAGGCCAGTTGTACTTCCCTTGTGGGGCAGTGCCCCATCCTGCTTCAGTTAGCCCTCTTAGGGCTACTCCCACCCTGCTTTGGTTCACCCTTTTTGGGCTATTCCCACTGTCCGACCAGTCCCATTTAAATGAACCTGGTGCCTTGTTTGGGAATGTGGAGATCGTTCACCTTCTGGGTCTCTCTCTCTCTCTGGGAACTGATCTCCAGAGTTGTTCCTATTTGGCCATGTTGGCAGAAGTTCCCCACCACATCTTCTTTATCCAGTCTATCACTGCTCATATGTAGGTTGATTCCATGTTTTTGTTATAGTGAATAGTGCTGTAATAAAAATATGTGTGCATGTGTCTTTCTGGTAAAATAATTTATATTCCTTGGGGTATTTGCCCAGTAATGGAATTGCTGGGTCAAATGATATTTCTGTCTTTAGGTCTTTGAGGAATCGCCACACTGTCTTCCACAATGGTTGAGTTAATTTACAGTACTACCAACAGTATATAAGTGTTCCTTTTTCTCCACAACCTTGCCAGCATCTGTCATTTATTAACTTTTTATAATGGCCATTCTGACTGCTGTGACATGGCATTTCATTGTGGTTTTGGTTTGCATTTCTCTAATCAGTGATGTTGAATATTTTGGTCATATGATTGTTGGGGGCATGTATGTGTTCTTTTGTCTTTTGCCCACTTAATAATGGAGCTGTTTGTTTTTCTTGTAAATTTATTTAAGTTTTTTTAGATGCTGGCTATTATGCCTTTGTTGGATGCATCATTTGCAAAAAAATTCTCCCATTCTGTATGTTGTTTATCGATAGTTGCTTTTGCTGTGCAGAAGCTCTTTAATTTAATTAGATCTCATTCATCAATTTTTGCTTTTGTTTTCATTGCTTTTGGTGGTTTTGTCATGAAATCTTTGCTTCTGCCTATGTCCTGAATTATATTGCCTAGATTTTCTTCTAGGGTTTCTATAGTTTGGGGTTTTATATTTAAGTCTTTAATCCAACTTAACTAAATTTTTCTATATGGTATAATTATGGGGTCCAGTTTTAATCTGCATATGACTACCCAGTTATGTTATGATCAATTTGTAACATATGAAAAAAATTCTTGGTTGACTATTTGTTAAAACTTCCCATCAAAGACACCTGAAACTGAATTCTTCAAATTTCTTGTTACTGATATTACTTCAATGGCTTTAGGAGACTCTCAGTTTTCTAGCTTTTCTGAAATATACTTTGTAAAGTGTTGTATTATTAAGGCTGTAAACAGATAGTTCAGTTCTCCTCCTTCCAGGTATCTGATAGAATTGCATTGTCCCATTGTCCTTGAAATTAGGTGTGGTCTGGAACCTGCCTGGGCCAATGAAATGTGAACAGAAGCAGTAGCTGTGATTCAGTCAGCAGAGAAAATGTGTGTCTAAAAGTATAAATATAAACATTATTTTTTAAAAGATGATTTATAAGCTTTTGTGTCTCTGTGGGGGGTTGGGGTCTTCATTTCTGAAGGTTTTGTGTCATGTAAAAGCCTTACTAAATAAATTTATTAGGCTTTTCCCTTGTTAGTTTATCTTTTCTTATAGCAATGTGTCCCCACCCAAATCTCATGCTGAATCTCCAATGTTGGGGAAAGGACCTGGTAGGAGGACATTGGATGATGGGGGTGATTCTCCCGTGCTGTTCTTGTGATAGTGAGTGAGCTCTCATGAGATCTGATGTTTTTCTAAGGGGCTTTCCCCCACTTTGCTCGGCACTTCTCTCTCCTGCCACCTTGTGAAGGAGGACATGTTTGCTTCTCCTTCTACCATGATTGCAAGTTTCCTGAGGCCTCCCCAGCCACACAGAACCATGAGTCAATAAAACCTCTTTCCTTTATAAATTACCCAGTTTCAGATATTTCTTCATAGCAGTGTGAGAATGGACTAATACATTTCCCTTTACTGTTATGATAGTGAGTGAATTCTCATGAGATCTAGTGTGAAAGTGTGTGGCAGTTCCCCCTTCACTCTCTCTTTCTCCTGCTCTACCATATGAGGACAGTGCTTGCTTCTTATTTGCCCTCTACCATGATTGTAACTTACTGAGGCTTTCCAGCCATGCTACCTGTATAGCCTGCAGAACTGTGAGGCAAATAAAACTCTTTTCTTTATAAATTACTCAGTCTCAGGTAGTTCTTTATAGCAATATAAGAATGGATTAATACAGAAAATTGGTACCAGAGAGGTAGGGCATTACTATAAGGATACCTGAAAATGTAGAAGCAACTTTGATACTGGGTAACCAGCAGAGGTTGGAACAGTTTGGAGGACTCAGAAGAAGACAGGAAGATGAAGCAGGGTTTGGTATTCCTAGAGACTTGTTAAATTGTTGTGACCAAAATGCTGATAGTGATATGGACAGTAAAGTCCAGGCTGAGGTCTCAGATTGACAGAGGAACTTATTGGGAACTGAAGTAAAGGTCACTCTTGCTATGCTTTAACAAATAAACTTCTAGCATTGTGTCCCTGTTCTAGGGATCCGTGGCACTTTGAGCTTGAGAGAGACAATTTTGGGTATCTGGTGGGAGAAATTTATAAGCAGCAAAGCATCCAAGACGTGACTTAGCTCCTTCTAATAGAATATGCTCCTGTGCATTTGCAAAGATATGGTGTGACATTGGAACTTATATTAAAAAGTAAAGCAGAGCATGAAAGTTTGTAAAATTTGCAGCCTGACCACGTGGTAGAAAAGAAAAAAAAAACACATTTGCTTGCTGCAAAAATTTGTATAAGAGGGGCCAAATGTTAATACCCAAGACAATGGGGAAAATGCCTCTATGGCATTTGAGAGATTTTTATGGCAGTTCCTCTAATCACAGGCCTGGAAGCCTAGAAGAAAAAAATGGTTTTACGTGCCAGGCCAGAGCCCCTCTGCTCTATGCAGGCAGACATGGTGCTCTATATTGTGGCAGTACCAGCTCCAGCCATGACTAAAAAAGGCCAAGGTATAGCTTGAGCCATTGCTTCCAAGGGTGCAAACCCTAAGACTTGGTGGCTTCCATGTGGCCTTGGGCCTCTGGGTCACAAAGGGCAAGAGTTGAGGCTTGGAGCCTTTGCCTAGATTTCAGACAATATATTGTAATGTCTGGATGTCCAGGCAGAAGTCTGCTGCAGGGGCAGAGTCCTCATGGAGAACCTCTGCTAGGTCAGTGGGGAAGGGAAATATGGGGTTGGAGCCCCCACACAGAGTCCCCACTGGGCCACTGCCTAGTGGAACTGTGACAAGAGGGCCACTGTTCTCTAGACCTCAGAATGGTAAATCCACCTATAGCTTGCATCATGCACCTGGAAAAGATGCAGGCATTCAATGCTAGCCCAGGAAAGCGGTTAAGGGGGCTGTACCCTACAAAACCACAGAGGTAGGAATGCTCAAGTCTTTGGGAGCCCACCCTTTGGATCATTGTGGCCTGGATGTGAGACATGGAGTCAAAGGGGATGATTTCCCTGTTGTGTTTTGGACTTACATGGGACTGTGGCCCCTTTGTTTTGGCCAATTTCTCCCTTTTGGAACAGGAGCATTTACCTAATACCTGTTCCCCCATTGTATCTTGGAAGTAACTAACTTGATTTTAATTTTATAAGCTCATGGGTGGAAGGGATTTGCCTTGTTTCAAATGAGACTTTGGAATTGGACTTTTGAGTTATTGCTGGAATGAGTTAAGACTTTGAGGGATTGCTGGGAAGGCGTGATTGTGTTTTGAAATGTGAGAAGGACATGAGATTTGAGAGGGGCCAGGAAGGGAATGATATGGTTTGGCCCTGTGTCCCTACTTAAATCACATGTTAAATTGTAATCCTCAATATTGTGAGAGGGACCTGGTAGGAAATCACTGGATCATGGGGGGCAGATTTATCTTGGCCGTTCTTGTGATAGTGACTGAGTTCTCATCAGATCTGGTTGTTTGAAAGTGTAAAGCACTTCTCCCTTTGCTCTCTCTCTCCCCTGCTCCACCATATGAGGACAGTGCTTGCTTTCCCTTCACCTTCCAGCATGATTGTAAGTTTCCTGAGTGTGCCCCAACCCTGCTACCTGTACAGCCTGCAGAACTTTGGGTCAATTAAACTGCTTTTCTATATAAGTTACCGAGTTTCAGGTAGTTCTTTATAGCAATGTGAGAACAAACTAATACACAGTCATGAATTTAGTAATGATTAAGGAAAAGGTATTACTTTTTGTCCCTTATAATAGTGATGTATTTGTATAACATTTGGCCCAGGAAACAGTTGTTTTGATATTTTAATGCTAATGAAATTTATTGAATTGAACTATTTAACATTAGTATCATATGTGCTTTTCAATTTTAGATTGTGTAAATGAGCCATAAGTATTTTTGGGGCAGAACTATTTCCTTGCTTGATGCCCCACATTACAGAGTATTATGGACATTACAGAGTATTATGGACAGTTCCCAACTTACAACGGGTTCAACTCACAATTTTTTGACTTTATGATTTTACTATGATATGAAAGCCATACACATTCATTATACTCCTTGACTTAGGATGTGGTTTATCTGGACATAATGTGATCATGAGTCAAAGAGCATCTGTACTTAATAGATATTTATTGAATGAATTAATAAAATTGGTGAAGTATTACATTATGCTTTTTCTGCTACCTCTACTGGCTACCATTGAGATTTTTCTTTGTCTTTTGTGGATATAAAATTGTTTTTTTTTCTTCCCATTTATTTTATTGCATTTTAGGTTTTGGGGTACACGTGAAGAACATGCAAGATTGTTGCATACGTACGCAAGTGGCAGTGTGATTTGCTGCATCCCTCCCCATCACCTACATCTGGCATCTTTCCCCTTGCTATCTCTCCCCAACCCCCACCGTCCCTCCCCTATTTCCCCCCAACTGACCTCAGTGAGTAGTGCTCCCCTCCCTGTGTCCATGTGTTCTCATTGTTCAACACCCACCTATGAGTGAGAACATGCGGTGTTTGATCTTCTGCTCTTCTGTCAGTTTGCTGAGAATGATGGTTTCCAGGTTCATCCATGTCCCTACAAAGGACCCAAACTCATCGTTTTTGATGGCTGCATAATATTCCATGGTGTATATGTGCCACATTTTCCCTATCCAGTCTATCATCAATGGGCATTTGGGTTGGTTCCAGGTCTTTGCTATTGTAAACAGTGCTGCAATGAACATTTGTGTGCATGTGTCCTTATAGTAGAACGATTTATAATCCTTTGGATATATACCCAGTAATGGGATTGCTGGGTCAAATAGAATTTCTATTTCTAGGTACCTGAGGAATTGCCACACTGTCTTCCACAATGGTTGAACTAATTTACAATCCCACCAACAGTGTAAAAGTGTTCCTATTTCTCCACATCCTCTCCAGCATCTGTCGTCTCTAGATTTTTTAACGATCGCCATTCTAACTGGTGTGAGATGGTATCTCAATGTTGTTTTGATTTGCATTTCTCTGATGACCAGTGATGATGAGCATTTTTCATGTTTGTTGGCCTCATGTATGTCTTCTTTTGTAAAGTATCTGTTCATATCCTTTGCCCACTTTTGAATGGGCTTGTTAGTTTTTTTCTTGTAAATCTGTTTTAGTTCTTTGTAAATTCTGGATATCAGCCCTTTGTCAGATGGGTAAACTGCAAAAATTTTTTCCCATTCTATTGGTTGCCGATTCACTCTAATGACTGTTTCTTTTGCTGTGCAGAAGCTGTGGAGTTTGATTAGGTCCCATTTGTCTATTTTGGCTTTTGTCGTCAATGCTTTTGTTGTTTCGGTCATGAAGTCCTTGCCTACGCCTATGTCCTGAATGGTTTTGCCTAGATTTTCTTCTAGGGTTTTTATGGTGTTAGGTCTTAAGTTTAAGTCTTTAATACATCTGGAGTTAATTTTAGTGTAAGGTTTCAGGAAGGGGTCCAGTTTCTACTTTCTGCAAATGGCTAGCCACCTTAAACTTCATATGGAACCAAAAGAGAGCCCACATAGCCAATTCAATTCTATGCAAAAAGAACAAAGCCGGAGGCATCACGCTGTCTGACTTCAAACTATACTACAAGGCTACAGTAATAAAAACAGCATGGTACTGGTACCAAAACAGAGATATAGACCAATGGAACAGAACAGAGGTCTCGGAGGCAACACAACATATCTACAACCACCTGATCTTTGACAAACCAGACAAAAACAAGCAATGGGGAAAGGATTCCCTGTTCAATACATGGTGTTGGGAAAGCTGGCTAGCCATGTGTAGAAAGGAGAAACTGGACCCCTTCCTGACACCTTACACTAAAATTAACTCCAGATGGATTAAAGACTTAAACATAAGACCTAACACCATAAAAACCCTAGAAGAAAATCTAGGCAAAACCATTCAGGACATAGGTGTAGGCAAGGACTTCATGACCAAAACACCAAAAGCATTGACAACAAAAGCCAAAATACACAAATGGGACCTAATCAAACTCCACAGCTTCTGCACAGCAAAAGAAACAGTCATTAGAGTGAATCGGCAACCAATAGAATGGGAAAAAATTTTTGCAGTTTACCCATCTGACAAAGGGCTGATATCCAGAATTTACAAAGAACTAAAACAGATTTACAAGAAAAAAACTAACAAGCCCATTCAAAAGTGGGCAAAGGATATGAACAGACACTTTACAAAGAAGACATACATGAGGCCAACAAACATGAAAAATGCTCATCATCACTGGTCATCAGAGAAATGCAAATCAAAACAACATTGAGATACCATCTCACACCAGTTAGAATGGCGATCGTTAAAAAATCTAGAGACGACAGATGCTGGAGAGGATGTGGAGAAATAGGAACACTTTTACACTGTTGGTGGGATTGTAAATTAGTTCAAGCATTGTGGAAGACAGTGTGGCGATTCCTCAAGGACCTAGAAATAGAAATTCTATTTGACCCAGCAATCCCATTACTGGGTATATATCCAAAGGATTACAAATCGTTCTACTATAAGGACACGTGCACACGAATGTTCATTGCAGCACTGTTTACCATAGCAAAGACCTGGAACCAACCCAGATGCCCATCGACAATAGACTGGATAGGGTAAATGTGGCACATATACACCGTGGAATATTATGCACCCATCAAAAACAATGAGTTTGGGTCCTTTGTAGGGACATGGATTAACCTGGAAACATCATTCTCAGCAAACTGACAGAAGAGCAGAAGATCAAACACTGCATGTTCTCACTCATAGGTGGGTGTTGAACAATGAGAACACATGGACATGGGGGGGGAGCACTACACACTGGGGTCAGTTGGGGGGAAATAGGGGAGGGACGGTGGGGGGTGGGGAGCTGGGGAGAGATAGCAAGGGGAGAAATGCCAGATGTAGGTGATGGGGAAGAGGGCAGCAAATCACACTGCCACGTGTGTACCTATGCAACAATTTTGTATGTTCTTCACATGTACCCCAAAACCTAAAATGCAATAAAATAAATAAATGGGGAAAAAAAACCAGCTCCTGCGTTTATTGAATGGTTTCTTGTGTCTCTGTCTCCTTCAGTTCTGCTCTGATCTTAGCTATTTCTTGTCTTCTGCTAGACTGGGTTTTTTTGATCTTGCTCCTCTAGCTCTTTCAGTTTTGACGATAAGGTGTCAATTTTTGATCTCTCCTTGCTTCTCATGTGGGCACTTATTGCTATATATTTTCCTCTAGAGACTGGTTTAAATGTGTCCCAGAGATTCTGGTGTGTTGTGTCTTCATTCTCATTGGTTTCAAAGAACATCTTTATTTCTGTCTTCATTTCATTGTTTATCCAGTCAACATTCAAGAGCAAGTTGTTCAGTTTCCATGAAGCTGTGTGGTTCTGGGTTAGTTTTTGAATTCTGACTTCTAACTTGATTGCACTGTGGTCTGAGACACTGTTCGTTATGATTTCCGTTCTTTTGCATTTGCTGAGGAGTGATTTACTCCCAATTATGTGGTCAATTTTAGAGTAGGTGTGATGTGGTGCTGAGAAGAATGTATATTCTGTGGCTTTGGGGTGGAGAGTTCTGTAAATGTCTATTGGGTTTGCTTGTTCCAGGTCTGAGTTCAAGTCCTGGATATCCTTGTTAATTTTCTGTCTGGTTGATCTGTCTAATATTGACAATGGGGTGTTAAAGTCTCCCACTATTATTGTGTGGGAGTCTAAGTCTCTTTGTAAGTCATTAAGAACTTGCCTTATGTATCTGGGTGCTCCTGTATAGGGTGCGTATATATTTAGGATCATTAGCTCTTCTTGTTGCATTGATCCTTTTACCATTATGTAATGTCCTCCTTTGTCTCTTTTGATCTTTGTTGCTTTAAAGTCTAATTTATCAGAGATGAGAATTGCAACTCCTGCTTTTTTTTTTTTGCTCTCCATTTGCTTAGTAAATCTTCCTCCATCCCTTTATTTTGAGCCTTTGTGTATCTTTGCATGTGAGATGGGTTTCCTGGATACAGCACACCGATGGGTTTTGGCTTTTTATCCAATTTGCCAGTCTGTGTCTTTTGATTGGGGCATTTAGTCCATTTACATTTAGGGTTAATATTGTTATGTGTGTATTTGATACTGCCATTTTGGTGTCAGCTGGCTGTTTTACACATTAGTTGATGTGGATTCTTCATTGTGTTGATTCTCTTTACCATTTGGCATGTTTTTGTATTGGCTTGTACTGGTTGCTACTTTATATGTGTAGAGCCTCTTTCAGGAGCTCTTGTAAAGCTGCCCTGGTGGTTGCAAAATCTCTGAGTACTTGCGTGTTCACAAAGGATTTTATTTTTCCTTTACTTATGAAGCTTACTTTGACTGGATAGGAGATTCTGGGTTGAAAGTTCTTTTCTTTAAGGATGTTGAATATTGGCCCCCACTCTCTTCTGGCTTGTAGGGTTTCTGCTGAGAGATCTGCTGTGAGTCTTATGGGCTTCCCTTTGTGGGTAACCCGACCTTTCTCTCTAGCTGCCCTTAGCATTTTCTCCTTCATTTAAACCCTGGTGAATCTGACGATTATGTGCCCTGGGGTTGGTCTTCTTGAGGAATATCTTTGTGGTGTTCTCTGTATTTCCTGGACTTGAATATTTGCCTGCCTTGCTAGGCTGGGGAAGTTTTCCTGGATAATATCCTGAAGCGTATTTTCCAGCTTGGATTCATTCTCTTCGTCACATCAGGTACACCTATCAAACGTAGATTAGGTCTTTTCATATAGTCCCATATTTTTTGGAGACTTTGTTCATTCCTTTTTACACTTTTTTCTCTATTCTTACCTTCCTGTTTTATTTCATTGAATTGATCTTCGACCTCTGATATCCTTTCTTCTGCCTGGTCAATTCAGCTGTTGATACTTGTGCATGCTTCACGAAGTTCTCGTGCTGCGTTTTTCAGCTCCATCAATTCACTTATATTCCTTTCTATTTTGTCCATTCTCGTTAGCATTTCGTCAAATCTTTTTTCAAGGTTCTTAGTTTGTTTGCATTGGGTTAGAACATGTTCTTTTAGTTCACAGAAGTTTCTTACTACCCACCTTCTGAAGTCTGATTCTGTCATTTCATCACACTCGTTCTCCCTCCAACCTTGTTCCCTTGCTGGTGAGGAGTTGTGATCCCTTGTAGGAGGAGAGGTGTTCTGGTTTCGGGTGTTTTCATCCTTTTTGTTCTGGTTTCTTCCCATCTTTAAGGATTTATCCACCTGTGGACTTTGTAGTTGCTGGCTTTCAGATTGGGTCTCAAATCTTTCAGATTGATGTTCTGTTTGTTGATGATGAGGTTATTTCTGTTTCTTGGTTTTCCTTCCGACAGTCTGGCCCCTCTGCTGTAGGTCTGCTGAGGTCCACTCCATGCTCTGCTTGCCTGGAGATCACCTGCAGCAGCCTCTGCGCTTTCACTGGGAGCTGCAATCCTGAGCTGTTCCTAAATGGCCATCTTGGATCATAAAAATGTTCTTAAAAGTCTTTGTAAAATTATGTTTTCTTCTATTATAATCTAAGAGTTTTCTGTATGGTGGAGGAAGAATGTAAGCAGTGAAAACTCTTCAAAAGAGCAAAAAGCAGAGGCATTGTAGGTGTTCCTTGAAATTCTGATTATCTGGGAAACTCCTGAAAGGAGATTAGGCTACTGAAAGAAGGGCTCCCTGTCCTACCTCTCTTTGAATAGAAGAGTATACATGAAAAGCATTTCTGAAGGAGGGGAAGCATAATCTTAGAAAATATGCTGTTTCAGTGTTCCTTCTGTGATGAGCCATACAGACATATAGTATCTTCACTATCTATACCATTTTTACAAAACATATTTATTCAGCAAATGAACAGCAGGCATCTGGCTTCCTTGAGAATATGTAAATAAAGTAATTTTCTTTCCACAGGGCTCATTCATTCAGAGAAGGAATAATCTCTGTCCATGAAAAAAAAGGAAAGTAGAGAAGTTCAGAGAAGAGAAATATTTTCCATTTGGGAGTGAGTGCATGAGGGCAGTGGGGAGGTGGTAGATATACTGACATGTTAATATATTAGGTCGTGTATTTCTTTCGAACATAGTCTCTTCTTTGACTGCCTCTTTCATGCATCTCCACTGCTTGAAAAATTATTTAATTTACAACATGTGCCAAAGTTCTACATCATGCTTCCTCTAAGATTCTATACAAGCCAATTCAAAGATTTGTCTCTTAAAAATATTTGCATAAAAAAAGACATGGCTAGGAAATCACCGTTCAGTAGAATAAAACAAAAGTGCATGCAAACAAGTGATAGAGAATCTCTGGTTAAATAGCTTTCCTCTCCTGACTGATGGACTGATAAGGAAACCTGAGATGAAGAATTTCCTAGCAGTTGTGAATCTCATTTAGTTTATCAGAAAATTGTGGGTTTGGGAGACAGCCAAGATGGTTGACTAGATGCATCCACCAAGAGAGACAAAACCATCAGGTAGACCAACACATTCCAAACAGATCTTCAAAAATAGGCATTGAGAGTGGACAGAGCAAAGATGCAGGCCCCAGGCTGAAAGGAAAGAAAGCTGGGAACCCTGAACAGGTTTGCCAAGCATCAGGATGTTTTTGACACTAAATGGCTCCTAGATAAGGGATAAGCTAAATAGGCATAGAGTGGCCCACTCTTGCCATGGACCTCCAGGATCCCAGCTCCAGAAGACCCCCATGACCCTCCATGGACATCTTATCTGGCAGGGAGAACTGCCTTAAGAGTTGGCAGAGGCAGAACTCCAGCCTGTGTGAAGTCCATAGAGTTTGGTGCAGGAATGACTGGCTGCAGTACAGCACAACCATGGGCACTCATCACTCTAGGCTCACCATATTCTTCTAGGTGGCTCTAGTCTGTTACCAGCTATACCCAGAGAGGAGGGTTGTCTTGCTCATGGGATTGAGCCAGTCTGACCTAAGTAACCCCCTGTCTGCTGGCCTTTCCCAGGGTCTTTGCCTTGAAACACCTGTTTGCAGGGCAGCCTCAGTTTGCCAGCAGCCACTGCCATATCTCTTTTGCCAGCAAACCCTGCCTAACCATCCATGTGCCTTTACAGATTGACTCCCACAAGCACTCATTCACCTGCAGATATCACCCTGCCAGTATTTTTCACACCCACCTGCATCCCTCCCCACCAACACATACTTATCCTCAGCATTTCCTTGCTCTCTCACCAGCACATACATGGGGAGGGATTCCTACCACGCCACCAGCATGCACATGCAGGACCCCCATCACCCCAGCCAGCACACATGCATATAGGGACCCATTATCATCTCTTCCAGCGTACACATACACAGGGACCTCTCCCACATTCTGCCAGTGTGCGCATGTGCACATACACACACACACACACAAACACACACAGGGACCTGCCACTGCCCTGGTGGCATGCATACACATGGGGACCTCTCACTGCCTCACTGGCATGCATGCATGCAAGACTCTATTGCCACCCTTCCAGAGCACTCTGGCCAGCAGCCCCCATCAGAGCGTCACTGTCAGAAGACTGGGAACACCTTGGCCCCTCCAGTGTATCAGATCCTTAACTCAAGGGACAAGGGAATAAAGCTGCAGGCCTGGTCCCATACCCTCAGGGATAGAGCACATAGCCAAAGAGTGCTGAGCTGAGCCTTGGCTCTTTAGAAGTATTTAGAAATGAGCTAAACAACTAAACTTAAATTATACCATAGTCAAACCCTCAAAAGCATTAAAAAATATGAAAGCAAAAAGTCCCATCCGAAAAACAACAACTTCAAAGATTAAAAGAACATCAGCTCACAAAGATGAGGAAGAGCCAGTGCAAGAACTCTGGCAACTCAAAAAGCCAGAGTGTCTTCTTTTGACAAAAATGACCACACTTGTTCCCTAGCAATGGTTCTTAGCCAGACTAAAATGGCTGAAATGGCAGACATAGAATTCAGAATGTGGATGGCAAGGAAGCTTATCAACATACAGGAGAAAGTTGAAACCCAATCCAAGGAACACAGTAATGTGGTCCAAGAGTTGAAAGATGACATAGCCAGTTTGATTTTAAAAAAGAATCAAACTGAATTTCTTGAAGTGAAAATTCGCTACAGGCATTACAGAATGCAAATAAAAGCATTAACAACAGAATAGACCAAGCTGAGGAGAGAATTTCAGAGCTTAAAGGCTGCCCCTTTGAATCAATGCAGGCAAACAAAATTAAAGAAAAAATAATTAAAAAAAATGAACAAAACCTCTGAGAAATATGGCATCCTATAAAGAGATCAAACTTATGACTCATTGGCATTCCTGAAAAAGATGGAGAGAGAGCAAGCATCTTGGTAAACATATTTGAGGATTTTGTCTATGAAAAATTTCCCAACCTTGCTAGAGAGGTCAGCATACAAATTCAGGAAATTCAGAGAACCCCTATGAGATAATACACAAGATGACAATCCCTAAGACACATAGTCATCAGATTCTTCAAAGTCAGTTCAAAAGAAAAAAATCCTAAAGGCAGCTAGAGAGAAGGAACAGGTCACTTACAAAGGAAACCCCATCTGGTTAAGAGTGGACCTTTCAGCAGAAACCTAGAAGGCAGAAGAGATTGAGGGCCTACATTCAGCATAATTAAAAAAAAAATTCTAACCAAAAAGTTCATATACAGCCAAACTATTTCTCCTTCATAAATGAAGGAGAAATAAAATCCTTTTCAGGTAAGCAAATACTAAGGGAATCCTTTACCAAGACTGCCTTACAAGAAGTCCTTAAGGGAGTGCTACACATAGAAACAAAAGAGAAATACCTGCCACCACAAAAACACTCATATGTAGATAGCCCACTAACATTATAAAGCAACTATACAATCAAGTCTACATAACAACCAGCTAATAACATGACGACAGGTTCAAATCCTCATATATTAATATCAACCCTGAATGTAGATGAGATAAATGCCCCACTTAAAAGATACGAAGTGGCAAGTTGGATAAAGAAACAAGAGACAACTCTATATGCTGCCTTCAAGAGACCCATCTCACACATGATGACACCCCAAAGCTCAACAGATGTAGAAAGATCTATCAAGCAAATGGAAAACAACAAAGAGCAGGAGTTGATATTCTTATATCAAATAAAACAGACATTAAACCAACAACAATTTAAAAAGACAAGGGCATTACATAATGATAAAAGATTCAATTCAACAGTAAGTCTTAACTATCTTAAATATATAGGCACCAACACTGGAATACCCATATTCATAAAATAAGTTCCTAGAGACCTAAGAAGACCTTCCTACCATTACTGTGTTGCTATTAGTTAAGAATGCAATAATAGTGGGATACTTCAACACATCATTGACAGTGTTGGATCAAGAGGAAATAAAGATATTCAAGACCTAAACTCAGTGTCTGAGCAAATGGACTTAACAGACATGTACAGAATATACCATTCAACAACAATAGAGTATACATTCTCATTTGCGCACGCACATACTTAAAGATTGACTGCACATTTGGCCATAAAGCAATCCTCAACAAATATTAAAAAACTGTACTCATGCCAACCAAACTCTCAGATCACAGTCCAGTAAAAACAGGAATCAATACCAGTAGATCTCTCAAAACCATATAAGTATATGAAAGTTAGCCAACCTGTTTCTGAATGACTTTTGGGTAAACAATGAAATTAAAGCAGAAATTAAAAAAATTATATGAAACTAATAAAAAGATACAACATATCAGAACCTCTGGGACATAGCTAAAGCAGAGCTAAGAGGAAAGTTTATAGCACTAACCACCTACATCAATAATATAGAAACATCTCAAAAACCTATCACACCTAGAGGAACTAGAAAAGAGCTAGCTAAAGCTAGCAGAAGGAAAGAAATAACCAAAGTCAGAGATGAAGTGAATGAAATTGAGATGTTAAAATCCATACAAAGGGTCAATAAAACCAAGAGTTGGTTCTTAGGAACAATAAATAAGATTGATAGACTGCTATGTACAGAATAAGGGGAAAAAGATCCAAATAAACACAATCAGAAAAGACAAAGTGGACATTACCACCAACCTTACAGAAATACCAAAAAAGAAAAAAGAAAAAGCCCTCAGAGACACCTACTACAATCACCTCTATAAAACACAAACTAGAAAGAAATGAATAAATTCCTGGTAGCATACAACCTCTCAAGATTGAACCAGAAAAAAAATTGAAACCCTAAAAAGATCAATAACCAGTTCCAAAATTGAGTCAGTAATTAAAAAAAACCCTACCAATGAGAAAAATTCCCAGACCAGACAGGTTCAAGCCAAATTCTACCAGATGTAAAAGAAAGGCTAGTACCAATCCTACTGAAATGATTCCAAAAAATTTAGGCAAAAAGGACTCCTCTTGAACTCATTCTATGAGTCCAGCATCATCCTGATACCAAAATCTGGCAGAAACACAATGATAAAAGAAAACTTCAGGTCAATATCCCTGATGAATATATAAATGTAAAACTCCTGGATAAAATATTAGCAAATCAAATCCAGCAGCACATCCAAAAGCTATTCCACTATGACCAAGTAGGCTTTATCTATGGGATGAAAGGTCATTTTAACATAGACAAGTTAATAAATGTGATCAATCACATATACGGAACTAAAAACAAAACCCACATGATCATCTGAATAGTTGCAGAAAAGGTTTTCAATAAAATTCAACATCCTTTCATGTTAAAAACCCTCAACAAACTAGGCATTGAAGGAACATACCTCAAAATAATAAGAGCTGTCTATGATGGACCCACAGCCAACATCATACTGAGTGAGTAAAAGCTAGAAACATTCCTCCTGAGGACTGGAACAAGACAAAGATGTCTAGTCTCAACACTCCTATTCAATATAGTACTGGAAGTCATAGCCAGAGCAATTAGGCAAGAGAAAGAAATAAAAAGCATCCAAATAGGAAGATATGAAGTTAAACTATCTCTTTTTACATACGATATGATTCTATACAGAGAAGACTTCATAGTCTCTGCCCAAAGGCTCCTAGAAGTGATAAACAACTTCAGTAAAGTTTCAGGATACAAAATTTGTATAAAAATCAATACTATTTCTATACATTAATATTGCCCAATCTGAGAGTCAAATTGAGAATGCAGTGCCATTCACAATAGCCACACAAATAAAATACCTAAGAATATAGCTAACTAGAGAAGTCGATGATCTCTTTAATGAAAATTACAAAATATTGCTCAAAGAAATCAGAGGACACAAACAAATGAGAAAAATTTCTATGATCATGGATAGGAAGAATCAGTAGTGTTAAAATGGCCATACTGCCCAAAGCAATTTACAGATTCAATGCTATTCCTACCAAACTGCCAATGTCATTTTTTACAGAATTAAAAAAAATATTCAAAATTCACATGTAACCAAAAATTTCTCAAATAGCAAAGGCAATCCTAAGCAAAAAGAACAAAGCTGGAGGAACCACATTGTCCAAGTTCAAACTATACTACAAGGCCACAGTAACCATAATAGCATGGCATTGGTACAAAAACAGACACATAGATCAATTGAACAGGCTATAAATCCCGGAAATAAAGCTGCACACCTACAACCATCTGGTTTTTTTTACAAAGTTGATGATAACAAACAATGGGGAAAGGACTCCCTATTCAATAAATGATGCTGGGATAACTAGCCATATGCAGAATATTAAAACTAGACCCATTTCTTTCACCTCATATAAAAATTAAGATAGATTAAAGACTTAAATTTAAGACTTAAAATTATAAAAACCCTAGAAAAAACAACCTAGGAAATATCATTCTGGACATAGGCCTTGACAAAGATTTCATGGTGAAGATGCCAAAAGCAATTGCAACAAAAACAAAAATAGACAATTGGGAACTAATTAAACAGCTTCTGCATGGCAAAAGAAACTTTCAACAGACTAAACAGACAGAATGGGAGAAAATATTTGCAAACTATGCATCTGACAAAGGTCTAATATTCATAATCTATAAGCAACTTAATAAGAACTTAAAAATGGGCAAAGGACATGAACGGACACTTCTCAAAGAAATAAATGCAGCCAACAAACACATGGAAATAATTCTGCACATCACTAATCATTAGAGAAATTCAAATCAAACTACAATGAGATACCATGTCACACCAGTCAGAATGGCTATTATTAAAAAGTCAGAAACTAACATATTTGTGAGGTTGTGGAGAAAAAGGAACACTTACACACTGCTAGTAGGAATGTAAATTATTTCAGCCACTGTAGAAAGTGGCTTGGAGAATTCTCAAAGAACTTAAAAAAGAACTATCATTTGAACCAGCAATACTGTTACTGGATATATACCCAAAGGAATATAAATTGTTTTACCAAAAAGGCATAAATCATTATGTTCACTGCAGCACTGTTCACAATAGAAAAGATATGAATCAACCTAGATGTCCATCAGTGGTGGAATGGATAAAGAAAATATGGTATATATACACCATGGAATACTACACAACCATAAAAACAAAGCAAACCTGTCCTTTGCAGCAGTATTGATGGAGTTGGAGGTCATTATCCTAAGCAAACTAACACAGGAACAGAAAACCAAATACTGCACATTCTCACTTATAATTGGAAGGTAAACATTGAGTTCACATGAACACAAAAGAGGGGAATAATAGACACCAGGGTGTACTTGAGGGTGGAGGTTAGGAGGAGGGCGAGGGTTGAAAAACTACTTATCAGGTACTATGCTCATTACCTGGGTGATGAAATCATTTGTATACCAAACCCCAGTGACACAAAATTTACCCATGTAACAAATCTGCATATATACCTCTGAACCTAAAAGTTGAAGAAAAGTAAATGAAAATGGAAATTGCCCAAGCATTTTATTAGAGATGAAAATTATTTTTCAAAAGATTTTGACATGTATTAGGTTAAAATATTTTTTCTTAGATCAAGTCTGTTTCATTTTTTCTTTCTCAGATCCTACTTTTGAAGGAAACAATCATAAAGGTTCTGGTTTGGTTAGAAAAATATCTGAATATGTTTTTGTGCTAAATTTATTAATTGAATTTCTTACTTAGTCAAATTTTATATTTAATACAGACAGCAGGAATGGGAGCTAGGCTGAATTAACACAACACAGCCCACTCAATAGACAAAGCTGGGAAATATATGTATGTATGCTAACCCATGTATATATACTTATCTACCTTTCTGTATCTATATGTATATTAAATATGAATTCATACTGATGTCTCCAACTCTAATCCAGCAACACAAAGTGTATTCTGGTCCTCTCCTTTTGCTTATTTATAATTTATTTCTATGACACTGAGAATTCTGGCTCTTATTATCTACTACAAGGGTCAGTAAACTTTTTATGTAAAGGGATAGTTTTTCCTGTGAAAGACAGTAAGTATTTTAGGCTTTGTGGGCCGTACTGTCTCTATCACAACTCCTCAGCTTTGACTTTTTAAATAATTTTCATGTATTATAAAGTATAACTCTTCTATTGATTTTTTTAGCCATTTAATTTTAAAAAAAAGGTTTTTTGTGGGCCATATGAAAATAAGCTAAATTTGGCCCACAGTCCATGGTATGCCAATCCCTGTTCTATGGTACACTTATTTGTTCATTGTAGTATTTACACAATTTCAGAATTGCTAATCCATATCCCAGGTTAGACAAGTTTACCAGCTGAAGCACAGTGTTTGTGTACAGTACTTTTTGCCTTTATCTTTACAGTCAAAACACCGTATTCCAAAGTTATTAAGTCTGCTCCTTTCTTCCTCATTTGCATCAATATAATAATGTTATGGGGCACAGGACTACCCCAAAATGTGGCACCTTGGCATCTAAGAAAATAGCAGGGGTAGGAAGGTCTCTCAAACCTTCCCTTGTCCTTCTCCTATGAGGCAGATTATAAAACCTAGGAAGGATTTTCTGAGCTGTCCCTGAAGCAGGTCGTAAGACCAATGTTCCAAAGGTGCCCTTTCTTCAGAGATAAGGAAAGGAATATTCTTATCTCTGAAGACACAGGGACACAGAGAAGACTCTCTCACATGTGGGGAAGTCTATACTTGCTCACTTAGCCATTTCTGGCAGTGTTGGAGGCTAAGCCACATTTTTTTGCCTGTGGTATTTTGGTAGAGCAGCTATTTTCTATTAATACATATTTTCCGTCTATCTATCTATATTGCCCTTCTCCTGGTTCTTAGGGTATAGAAAGTAGGATTTCTTGGGTTTTATCCCCCTTGGTCTTTGCCCATTGATGTTTCTCAGTTGCTGGCTTCTCCAGTGCCCAGTTTGGGAAATATCTCTCTCTCTCTCTCTCTCTCTCTCTCTCACACACACACACACACACACACACGCGCACACTCTTCACCACTGTTATCACTCCTTTGATCCTGAAGTTGCTAGCTTGTCTGACTTCTTTCCATCTTTCAGGGTGTTCTTGGTGATTTTTTAAAAATAAAATTTCCAGGGGTTTTAGTTTTACTTAGAGAAATAGAGAAAAATACCTCTCCTCCGTCTTCCCAGAAGTGAGCATCTAAATGAACACATTTTATGTTTCTTTTTTTCTCCTTTGTTAGCTCATTTTCTCTGTTTTGGTTATTTTAGTATGTGCTTTAGAGTTTTTAGTTTTTCTGTCTACCTTCAATTGATGTCATACCATTTTATTTATACTATAAGAACCTTATAGTAATATACATCTATTTCTTCCCTGCTGACTTGGTACTTAGGTTTTCATACATTTTGCTTTAATTTATGCTATAAATCTCAGGCTACATTTTTATTATATTTTTAAAAGAGTAAATTATCTTTTAAAGAGATTTAAATAATGAGAAAAAGTTGTTACATGTTTACCTATGTAGTTACCATTCTGATGATTCTTCATCTTTTGTGAAGATCAATATTTACATCTTCCCCAAGACTTGTTATTATCTGTCTTTTTTATTATAGCCATGCTAGTAGGTATAAAGTAGTATCTCATTGAGGTTTTGATTTGCATTTCCCTAATGGCTAATAATGTTAAGAATCTTTTCATGTGTTTGTTGGCCATTTGTATATCTTTTAAGAAAACTATTGGTTCATATAATTTGTCCATTTTTCAATTGAGTTATTTGTCTTTTTATCATTGAACGGTAAGTATCCTGAATACAAATCCATTATCAAATATATGATTTGAAAATAATTCCTCCTATTTGTGGTTGCCTTTTCATTTTCTTCATAGTATTCTTTGAGGCACATCAAAAGTTTTACCTTTTGATGATGTCCATTTTATCTGTGTTTTCTTTTATTGCTTGTACTTTTGGTTTCAAGTCTAAAAACTTTTTGCCTAACCTAAGGTCACAAAGATTTGCTCCTATATTTTCTTCGAAAAGTTGTATAGTTTTAATTTAGGTCTAAGATCAGATTTGTTTAATTTTTTTGTATGGATTTAGGAGAGCGTTCTTCCTGCTTTTGTGTGTGAATATTCAATTATTCCATTTATTCAAAAACTATTTTTCCCTATTGCATTATATTGGCATCTTTTGACCATAAATATAAGTTTATTTCTGGGCCCTTAATTCTATTTAGTTGATTTATATGTCTGTCTTTTGGCCAATACCATGCTGTCTTGATTACTGCAGTTTTGTGGTGCATTTTGAAATCAGAAAGTGTGAATTCTCCAAATTTGTTTTTATTTGTCAAGATTTTCTTTTTAGCTATACTGGGCCCTGTGAATTTCCTCATTGATTTTTAGAATCAGCTCTTCAATTTCTGCAAAGAAGCCTGGTGGAATTTTGCTAGTAATTGTGTGGATCTGTAATAGATTTGAGAAGTATGTCTACATTAATAATATTGTCTTTTTATTCATGAACATAGATCTTTTTCATTTACTTAGGTCCTCACTAACTGCTTTTAATAATATTTTGTAGTTTTTAGAATACAAGTTTTACACTTCGTTAAATTTATTCCTATGCATATTGTTCTTTTGGGTCCTATTGTAATGGGAATACAACCTTCTTTTCCTTCTTTGTATGACTTGTCCTTTTTTTATTGGATGTCATAAATTGTTAATTTTACCTTGCTGGGTGCTGAATATCTTCGTATTTCTATAAATCTTGAAAACTTTTCTCTGCACAGAGTTAATTTACTTGGAAACAGTTTGGTCATATCACCTTCTGCTTTCAGATTTGTTAGGTGGGTCTGGAACACTGGTCAGTTTAGGACTACTATCCACTATTAAGGTTAGACCCTTCTGTGTACTGTATGCAAACCCCCATGAATCCTATTATTTATTCATTTATTTGCTTATTTATTTATTTATTTATTAGTAAAGATAGGGCCTTGCTGTGTTGCCCAGTCTGGCCTTGAACTGCTGGTCTCAAGCAATCTTCCCACCTCCACCTCCCCAAAGCAATGGGGTTATAGGAATGAGCCACTGCACGCAGTTTAGATCCTATGAATCTTGAGGTATAGCACTATTTCTGGCCCTTTGAGAGTACTTTTTTCTCTAATCTTTTCAGTTGATTTTTTTTTTTTTTTTTTTTTTTTTTTTTTGAGACGGAGTTTCGCTCCTGCTGCCCAGGCTGGAGTGCAATGGCGCGATCCTGGCTCACCACAACCTCCGCCTCCTGGGTTCAGGCAATTCTCCTGCCTCAGCCTCCTGAGTAGCTGGGACTACAGGCATGCGCCACCATGCCCAGCTGATTTTTTGTATTTTTAGTAGAGATGGGGTTTCACCATGTTGACCAGGATGGTCTCGATCTCCCGACCTCATGATCCACCCGCCTCGGCCTCCCAAAGTGCTGGGATTACAGGCGTGAGCCACCGTGCCCAGCCTCAGTTGATTCTTTCTCCATCCTCACGTAATTTTCTCACATACATACTAATTGATACTTAGTGGGGAACCCCCTGCCAATTCCTGGAATTCTTTTCCTAGAGTTCTCTTACAGCCCTATCCTTTCTGGCACTCTGTCCTACCAACTCTAGGCTACTTTGTTCTCTCTAGATTCTCAGCTTTCTTAAATTCCGTGCATCTGTGGATTCTTCCTGATCCCTCTCTTTGTGTCATGGCCTACAAATGCTCTGAAGGTAATTATAGTGCTCTCTTCATTTGTCTCCCTTCTTTCAGGGTCCCTGTCTTTCATCTTCTCAGACTAATGTAAAGTTCTCCCTGAATTGGTTCCATGACCCACCATGAATAATAAAATCTACAGATGTTTGAGCCTCTACTATGAAATGGCATGGTATTCAAACATAACCTATGCATATCCTTCTGTGTACTTTAAATCATCTCTAGATTACTTTTTGGTTGTATTATTCTAAATTTGAGATCTGAACTCATAGGAAAGTGATATAATAGTTTAGAGTTGGGAGTACAATGTGAGGATAAGAAACCTCTAGGGCATAGCAACACCATATAGCAACCATAACAGAATTGTTTCATAATAAACATTCAGGAATTTAGTTCTTTATGTCACTTTGCTTAGAGTTGTCTCTAGTCATAGAATTCCCAAAAGTAGATAGAAACATAAAAATTAACAGACTCTTTTGAGAATGCACAGTCAGGGTGGGTGAGGTAAAAATCATTTGCCATCTGGGTAATATATGCTGAAAGCAAATAATAAATTTATTGTCTCACATTTAGAACAGTCATTACTCTAAAGACCCTTTTATTTTGTCTTCTGAGCTACCAGTGTCTTTTCTCACTTAAACATAAAACTTGTTAATAAAAAAATCATACGCAATCACACTAAAAATGACAGATTATAAATTAATTTGAAAATTTAAGCTGCAGCTGTTAACTTTTCTAAACATATAAGAAAGTGATTTTTTTCTATAGTGTCAACTGTATTTAAATATAAATGAGAATACCTAAGTGAAAATTACTGTTGGGTGAACAATTGCTTTCATTCTTTTCATCTTCATTCACTTTGATTTCTTTAACAATTTTCCAGATAACCAAAGATTATTAATGACACCAATATAGTACTTATAAAAGACTTTATAATTGCTGGCCAGGTATGATGGCTCACACCTATAATCCCAGCAATTTGGGAGGCCAAGGCAGGTGGATCACCTGAGGTCAGGAGTTCAAGACCAGCTTGGCCAACATAGCAAAATCTTGTCTCTACTAAAAATACAAAAATTAGCCAAGTGTGGTAGCACATGCCTGTAGTCCTAGCTACTTGGGAGGCTGAGGCAGGAGAACTGCTTGAACTCTGGAGGTGGAGGTTGAAGCAAGCTGAGATTGCACCACTGCACTCCAGCCTGGGCAACAGAGAGAGAACTCTGTCTCTAAATAAATAAATAATAATGTCAAGATCCTTAACTAGCTGTAAGTTAATTAAATAACAGTATAGTCACTGTTTATATTAAAAAATAACAGAAAATTTTAACACCCTGAAATTTCACCTGGTGCAAGTTAAGTAATTCTTGGGTTCACATAATTTGAAACTGTGCTTGGAGTTTACAAGAACAACAGTATCAAAAAACCATAAAGAGATTAGTTATTGTAATCAATTTAGGTGAACATCCATGTTTAAATTTACATGTTCCTAAAATTTTTGTGCCAGTAATGATTATTTATCTGACTCCATAAGACAAGTATAGAAAAGTTCCAGTTAACCAGACTTTCGTAAGAAAATAAAATCAAGTATTATATATATAAAATAGTTTTTATTATATTCTATATTGTGATAAAATAAGAAAGAAAACATGTATCTTTTAAAAGAAATCTAACAAACACTTTAATTTTTACAAGATTTACTGTAACTAAAAGTAAAAAAAGAACTTTTATAACCCTCTCATATTTATTTATCAGATAATATTAAAACTATTTTAATTTTGCTTTAAAGTCATCATTTAGAATAGTTTCTTAAAACTGGCCTTGTACCAATGTTCATTTCTTTGTTTCTTATGATAGTAAGCTAAAGTTCACCCGTATATATAAAACTTAATTGTCCCCTTTTAGGCACAGTTTTTTTATTTCTTCCTTTTTGTCTATGTATTCTTGAGACTATTTATTCTAAAATTATATGAACTTAGTTCCTAGACCAATTACAATATGAGCTCCATTAACTATGATAAATTAACAACATTGTTAATTTCCCTCCAAATTAGGCAATTTAGTTCCACAAAAATGTGTGACTAAGGAGGGAGATCCCTTAATGCTCTGGCTAGATCCCACCTCAGGGAAAGATTTGCCTCAGCTTCTGGGAGAGATGTCAGAGATGTGTCAGCCAAAGATAGTCACAAAATGTCCCCCACTACCTTGATCCAAGTGGAGGTAGAAATGTTCAGACATCTCTACCCAACAAGAAACAACTCTGAAGGGATATTTTAACTACAGAGTGCCCCCATAGGGTTGTCCAAACCTTTGTTAGGCTGGCACTGCAGCTTGGCCTTCTCTTTCTGCCCATGCCTGTTTGAACCTCTTACCTCCCACAGATATTGATCCCTTCATAAATATTATGCATGCTGAGCTCTATCTCAAAGTCTACATCTAGAAGAACCCAACCTGCAACCTTAAGTAAGAAAATAGTTTGCCTTTGATAATATTATTTATATCTCCAGAGTTGGTTCTATCTCTTTGCCTATTCTAGCCAATCCCTCGGTAACTGTGCCCAGCACAGGAAACTGTCTTTCTCTTTAATGTCACAGAAGAATATAGCATATTTTTGTGTTATTAGTTGAACATATTTTCCTTTCCTTCTTCATCTCAAGATGGATATGTCTGAATCCATGTTCTCATAGTACACACAAATGACCAATTCCTGCGATCAATTACCTTTAAGTTTCCAGAGATATTTTAAGCAAACAGGCAGTTATATATCTAGAATATCTCTGACCACAAACACAAAGTATTATAAATGATTGTTTAAAGACAGGCCAACATGTGAAAAATTGCTGGACAAATTACACAATTTTAGCTAAAAGAAAAATAAAAATAAGACACAAAATCTCTATTGTAAGAAATACAAAATAACTTTCTGCAACCAAAAAAAAAAATTGATTATTTTCCCACTATATCTTTTCTAGGGGCTTTGGTCATCCCCTAGTAATATAATTGCTGACCAAAAGCCTATGGTACTACACTCGGCTGTCCTTTCCTCCAGTCTTGTGACATCCTTTGGACATCAAATGACATTTCTAGGCATTTGTGGGAGAAGCAGGCATGGGGCCATACATTGTAACTGTCCAAAGCATGAGAACACCCAATATTCTAGCTCCAAACTTTCTCTAAAAGTTTTTACCATCAGATTTTGAAAAGCAAAAGCTCTAAAATTGAGCCCAATTTCTACATCTCATCAAAACAGCCAGTGGCAGTAGCTGCAGAATGGTAAAGCCAAGGAGATCTGAAGCTTTCAGTGTCATTCTTGGTATGGTGTACTTGACTCAGAGCTGTCCTTGCTTCACTCTGGTGAGTACCAAGATAGTGACTTTAGCCATCTTGGTAGTGCCTCCAAATTCTTAAGAAAAATGTATATAACAAATTCATTATTTCAAAGGTTTAAGTTTGATGCAAGAGACTAGGCCTCTAACTCAGACAAGTGAAATATTTTACTCTTAGTAGAGACACAGGAAAAAAGACTGATTGGAAAAAGAAATCATTGTTAGAATGAGTACAAAATGAAAAAGAATGTTTGTTTAAAGATATTTAGACTGCTATAGATATGTAACTGAGTAGTCAGTAATTAATATCACCAATTTTTAAAAATATATATATAGGTTTATCAGAACAACCCCCAGGCATATTATCAGGCATAATAATGACTTCTCTGAAGGAGGATGGTAATTGCATCACACTGGGTTTGAGTCACTTTTTTTCCCCTTACTCATCTCTAATCCAAATTATCCTACCCATCAAGATCTAGCTCAACACTTCCTTTGGAAATAGAAATGGCATTCCAGGGTAAAGGTGGAGGACAGGAGCAGAGAAATATGGTTGGGAAGGTGAATACATAAAAATATAGAAGAAAAAGTGGTATGATAATGCAGAAGTCAGAATGAGATCCACCTAATTCAGGTGGATACTGCTTACCAGAGACACAGGGGGAAAAGATTCCACAGATAAATGAAAAGTTACATTTAGTCCTCACAGTTTTTCAAGTGGGAGAACTAAGGTTCTTTGCTTTCTCATTCATTTTTACCTGGTTACTGACTATGCAAAAGCCCTTTGATTGTGTACCTTACAGACCAAGGTTAGTGAGGATGCCCATGTATGACCTGCTATCTTTCTGGTCTCTTATGCTTTTGTACCAGAAAAGGACAACTGTTTTGGTAAGTATGGGTCTCTAGTATATCTGTGATTACAATGAAGATTTTTGATATACCAAAATTGATGAACCAAAATTCCACTGAAATAGAGAGTAAATGGAGTCCTTTTATGCTTTGCAGTACATCACGGTGAAATTTTTACATGATTTCTTGCTCCAAAGGAAGAGGTGTTTGACAAAGTACTTTTAAAGACTCTAACTGATCATAGAAAAAAATATTAATGACATTGGGGCAAAAATCCAGACTAATGAATCCACTACTAGATTTTATATATCTTATAGCTCTAAAATTGCACTGTTTAGTATACACTATGGTAGCCACTAGACAGAGGGCTACTTGAACGTGAATTAGTTAATATCAAAATTAAGACTTTAATTTCTCATTTACATTAGCCACAATTCAAGTGCTCAAAAGACACATGTGGCTAGTGCCTACCATATTGCACAGCATAGATTTAAAGAACATTTCCATCACTGCAACATACTCTACTGGAAAATGTTGCTAGACAATGTGTAAAAAAAAGACAATATCTAAAATATATCCAGACTAATGTGTTCACTGCTATATGTCTTACGTTTACATATACATGTACACATATAGAAGGTATATATATTAATGTGTGCCCCTAGGAGGTCTATATAACAGTATATTTTAATATTAAAAAAGGTCCACTCCCAATTGTAATACCTTATTTTAATATATTTCCTTCAACTTGCATATATATATATATATTTTTTTTAATTGCATTTTAGGTTCTGAGGTACATGTAAAGAACATGCAGGATTGTTAGATAGGTACATACATGGCAATGTGGTTTGCGGCCTCTCTCCCCATCACCTAATTCTGGCATTTCTCCCCATGTTATCCTACCCCAACTCCCCAACCCGCACTGTCCCTCTACTAGTCACCCCCCCACAGACCTCAGTGTGTGACGCTCACCTCCCTGTGTCCATGTGTTCTCATTGTTCAGCACCCTCCTATGATTGAGAACATGCGGTGCTTGATTCTCTGTTCCTTTGTCAGTTTGCTGAGAATGATGGTTTCCAGGTTCATCCATGTCCCTGCAAAGGATGTGAACTCATCGTTTTTGATGGCTGCATAGTATTCTATGGTGTATATGTGCCAGATTTTCCCTGTATATTCTATCATCGATAGGCATTGGGTTAGTTCCAAGTCTTTGCTATTGTAAAGAGTGCTGCAGTGAACATATGTGTGCATGTGTCCTTATAATAGAATGATTTATAATCCTTTGGATGTATACCCAGTAATGGGATTGCTGGGTCAAATGGAATTTCTATTTCTGGGTCCTTGAGGAATTGCCACACTGTCTTCCACAATGGTTGAACTAATTTACACTCCCACCAAGAGTATAGAAGTGTTCTTATTTCTCCATATCCTCTCCAGCATCTGTTTTCTCCAGACTTTTTTATGATCGCCATTCTAACTGGCGTGAGACGATATCTCAATGTAGTTTTGATTTGCATTTCTCTAATGACCAGTGATGATGAGCATTTTTTCATATGTTTGTTGGCCTCATATATGTCTTCTTTTGAAAATTGTCTGTTCATATCCTTTGTCCACTTTTGAATGGGTTTGTTTGTTTCTTGTAAATCTGTTCTAGTTCTTTGTATATTTTGGATATAAGTCCTTTGTCAGATGGGTAGATTGCAAAAAATTTTTCCCATTCTGTTGGTTGCTGCTTCACTCTAATGATTGTTTCTTTTGCTGTGCAGAAGCTCTGGAGTTTAATTAGATCCCATTGGTCTATTTTGGCTTTTGTTGCCAATGCTTTTGGTGTTTTAGTCATGAAGTCCTTGCCTATGCCTATGTCCTGAATGGTTTTGCCTAGATTTTCTTCTAAGGTTTTTATAGTTTTAGGTCTTATGTTTAAGTCTTTAATCCATCTGGAGTTAATTTTAGTTAAGGTTTCAGGAAGGGGTCCAGTTTCTGCTTTCTGCATGTGGATAGCCTGTTTTCCCAACACCATTTATTAAACAGGGAATCCTTTCCCCATTGCTTGTTTTTGTCAGGTTTGTCAAAGATCAGATGGTTGCAGATGTGTGATGTTGCCTCTGAGGCCTCTGTTCTATTCCATTGGTCTATATCTCTGTTTTGGTACCAGTACCATGCTGTTTTGATTACTGTAGCCTTGTAGTATAGTTTGAAGTCAGATAGCGTGATGCCTCCAACTTTGTTCTTTTTGCATAGAATTGACTTGGCCATGTGGGCTCTCTTTTGGTTCCATATGAAGTTTAAGGTGGTTTTTTCCAGTTCTGTGAAGAGGGTCATAGGTAGCTTGATAGGGGTAGCATTGAATCTATAAATTAATTGGGCAGTATGGCCATTTTCACAATATTGATTCGTCCTAACCATGAGAATGGAATGTTTCGCCATCTGTTTGTGTCCTCACTTATTTCATTGAGCAGTGGTTTGTAGTTCTCCTTAAAGAGATCCTTTACATTCTTTGTTAATTGTATTCCTAGGTATTTTATTCTCTTTGTAGCAATTGCGAATGGTAGTTTGTTCTTGATTTGGCTCTCTTTAAGTCTGTTATTGGTGTACAGGAATGCTTGTGATTTTTGCACATTGATTTTGTATCCTGAGATTTTGCTGAAGTTGCTTATCAGTTTAAGAAGGTTTTGGGCTGAGACAATGGGGTCTTCTAAATATACAATCATGTCATTTGCAAATGGAGACAGCTTGACTTCCTCCTTTCCTTTTTTTTTTTAATTGTATTTTAGGTTTTGGGGTACATGTGAAGTACATGCAAGATTGTTGCATAGGTACACATGTGGCAGTGTGATTTACTGCTTTCCTCCCCATCACCGATATCTGGCATTTCTCACCATGTTATCTCTCCCCAACTCCCCACCCCCCGCTGTCCCTCCCCTATTTCCCCCCAACAGACCCCAGTGTGTAGTGCTCCGCTCCCTGTGTCCATGTGTTCTCATTGTTCAACACCCGCCTATGAGTGAGAACATGCAGTGTTTGCTTTTCTGCTCTTGTATCAGTTTGCTGAGAATTAAATAACCTTTATTTCTTTTTCTTGACTGATTGCTCTGGCTAGAACTTCCAATAATATATTGAATAGGAGTGGTGAGAGAGGGCATCCTTGTGTAGTTCCAGATTTCAAAGGGAATGCTTCCAGTTTTTGCCCATTCAGTATGATATTGGCTGTGTGTTTGCCATAAATAGCTTTTATTATTTTGACATACGATCTGTTGATACCTAGTTTATTGAGAGTTTTTAGCATAAAGGGCTGTTGAATTTTGTTGAAGGCCTTCTCTGCATCTATTGAGATAATGGTGTGGTTTTTGTCTTTGGTTCTATTTATGTTCTGAATTACATTTATAGACTTGCATATATCGAACCAGCCTTGCATCTCTGGGATGAAGCCTAATTGACCATGATGGATAAGCTTTGTGATGTGCTGTTACAATCAGTTTGCTGGTATTTTATTAAAGATTTTTGCATCTATATTCATCATGGATATTGGTCTGAAGTTTTCTTTTCTTGTTGAATTTCTGCTGGGTTTTGGTATCAGGATGATGATGGTCTCATAAAAAGATATGGGGGGATTCCCTCTTTTTGGATTATTTGGAATAGTTTCAGAAGTAGGGGTACCAGCTCCTCTTTGTATGTCTGGTAGAATTCGGTTGTGATCCCATCTGGACCTGGGCTTTTTTTGGTTGGTAAGTTATTAATTGCTGCCTCAACTTCAGCCCTTGTTATTGGTCTATTCATGGTTTAGACTTCTTCCTGGTTTAGACTTGGGAGGGTGTCAGTGTCCAGGAATTTATCCATTTCTTCCAGGTTTACTGGTTTATGTGCATAGAGTTGTTTGTAGTAATCTGTGATGGTGGTCTGTATTTCTGCAGAATCTGTGGTGATATCCCCTTTATCGTTTTTTATTGCACCTATTTGATTCATCTCTCTTTTCTTTTTTATTAATCTGACTAGTGGCCTATCTTGTTGGTCTTTTAAAAACACTATCTCCTGGATTTATTGATTTTTTTGAAGGGTTTTCTCTATCTGTATCTCCTTTAGTTCTGCTCTGCTCTTACTTATTTCTTGTGTTCCATTAGCTTTTTAGTTTTCTTGCTCTTGCTCCTCTAGCTCTTTCAATTTTGATGATAGGTTGTCGATTTTAGATCTTTCTTTGCTTCTCATGTGGCCATTTATTGCTATAAATTTTCCTCTAGACACTACTTTAAATGTGTCCCAGAGATTCTGGTACATTTTGTCTTCATTCTCATTGGTTTTGAAGAACATCTTTATTTCTGCCTTCATTTCATTGTTTATCCAGTCAACATTCAAGAGCCAGTTGTTCAGTTTTCCTGAAGTTGTGTGTTTCTGAGTTAGCTTCTTAATTCTGAGTTCTGGTTTGATTGCACTGTGGTTTAAGAGACTGTTTGTTATGATTTCTCTTCTTTTGCATTTGCTGAGAAGTGATTTACTTCCAATTATGTGGTCAATTTTAAAGTAAGTGTGATGTGGTGCTGAGAAGAATGTATATTCTGTGGATTTGGGGTGGAGAGTTCTGTAAATGTCTATTAGGTTTGCTTGGTCCAGGTCTGAGATCAAGTCCTGGATATCCTTGTTAATTTTCTGTCTCATTGATCTGTCTAATATTGACAGTGGAGTTTTAAATCTCCCACTATTATTGTGTGGGAGTCTAAGTCTCTTTGTAGATAGTTAAGAACTTGCTTTAGGTATCTGGGTGCTCCTGTATTGGGTGCATATGTATTTTAGGATAGTTAGCTCTTCCTGTTGCATTGATCCTTTTACCCTTAGGTAATGCCTTTCTTGGTCTCTTTTGATCTTGGTTGGTTTAAAGTCCATTTTATCAGAGACTAGGATTGCAACTCATGCTTTTTTTTTCTCTCTCTCCATTTGCTTGGTAGATCTTCCTCCATCTCTTTATTTTGAGCCTATGTACATCCTTGCATGTGACATGGGTTTCCTGGATACAGCACACCGATGGGTTTTGACTTTTTATTCAATTTGCCAGTCTGTGTCTTTTGATTGGGGCATTTAGCCCATTTACATTTAAGGCTAATATTGTTATGTGTGAATTTGATCCTGGCATTTTGGTGCTAGCTGGTTGTTTTGCCCATTAGTTGAGACAGTTTCTTCATTGTGTCCATGTGCTTTACCATTTGTTACATTTTTGGAGTGGCTGGTACTAGTTGTTCCTTTCTATGTTTAGTGCTTCTTTCAGGAGCTCTTTTAAGGCAGGCCTGGTAGTGATGAAATCTCTCAGCAATTGCTTGGTCATAAAAGATTTTATTTCTCCTTTGTTTATGAAGCTTAGTTTGGCTGGATATGAAATTCTAGGTTGAAAGTTCTTTTCTTTAAAGATGTTGAATATTGGCCCCTACTCTATTCTGGTTTGTAGGCTTTGTGCTGAGAGATCTGCTGTGAGTCTGATGGGCTTCCCTTTGTGGGTAACCTGACCTTTCTCTCTGGCTGCCCTTAGCAATTTTTCCTTCATTTCAACCCTGGTGAATCTGACGATTATGTGCCTTGTGGTTGCTCTTCTTGAGGAATATCTTTGTGGTGTTCTCTGTATTTCCTGAACTTGAATGTTGGCCTGCCTTGCTAGGTGTGGGAAGTTCTGCCGGATATTATCCTGAAGAATGTTTTCCAGCTTGAATTCATTCTCTCCATCACATTCAGGTACACCTATCAAACATAGATTAGGTCTTTTCACATAACCACATTTCTTGGAGGCTTTTTTCGTTTCTTTTCACCCTTTTTTCTCTAGTCTTGCCTTCTCATTTTATTTCCTTGAGTTGATCTTCAGTCTCTGACATCCTTTCTTCTGCTTGGTTGATTTGGCTATTGAAACTTGTGTATGCTTCGTGAAGTTCTTGTGTTGTGTTTTTCAGCTCCATCAATTCATTTATATTCCTCTCTCAGCTGTTTATTCTCATTAGCTTTTCATCAAACCTTTTTTTCAAGGTTCTTAGTTTCTTTGCATTGAGTTAGAACATGATCTTTTAGCTCAGAGAAGTTTGTTATTACCCACCTTCTGAAGCCTGTTTCTGTCAATTCATCAGACTCATTCTCCATCCAGCCTTCTTCCCTTGCTGGTGAGGAGTTGTGATCCCTTGAGGAGGAGAGGCATTCCAGTTTTGGGTATTTTCATCCTTTTTGTGCTGGTTTCTTCCCATCTTTATAAAGCCTCACCTTCCCAGGACAGAGCACCTGGGAAAAAAAGCAGTTATGAGTTCCGCTGTAGCAGACTTAAATGTGCCTACCCAGCAGCTCTGAACAGAACAATGGAGCTCACAGCTCAGCACTTGAGCTCCTATAAGGCACAGACTGTCTCATCAAGCAGCTCCCTGACCCCCATATAACCAAAGGGACACCTCATAAAGGAAAGCTCCGGCTGACATATGGCGGGTGTCCTTCTGGGACAAAGATTCTGCTCTCATTCTGCTGCCTTTTTTCAGAGATACCCTGCCCAGCCAGGAGGTAGCCTAGTCACAGTTTGCCAGCAGATGCATTGGTGAGCTGCCATGGGCTCTGCCCAGCTGCTGGGTGAACTTCCTTGCAGTTTTGTTTATAGGGGTATGGCTAGAACTGCCTCGGTAATGGTGGTCTGCCTCAGTAATGGTGGACTGTCTCGGTAATGTCGGACTGCCTTGGTAATGGCAGACTGCCTCAGTAATGGAGGATGCCTTTCCCCCCATAGAGCTGTACCATCCCGGGTCCAGCTGTGCTTGTTGTGAAACTCTCAATCCAGAGCATTTCAGATTGCTGGTTTTTGTGGGGGTGGGACCAGCCAAGCCAGATCACCTGGCTCCCTGTTTCAGCCCCCTTTTTTTCAGTTGAATGGGCAACTCTGTCTCTCAGGCGTTCCAGTCGCCAGTTGAAATGGGGCCTGGATTTGTGTGAGTTTTTGTGCAGAGACCCACTGCACCAGCTGAAACAGCTGCATTGGAGACTTGTAGTGCTTTTCTGCTCAGGAATCTCCTGGTCTGTGGGGAGTAAAAATTCATTTGGAAATGCAGTGATAGCTCACCCTCTGCATTTTCACTGGGAACTGCAATCCAGAGCTGTTCCTATTCAGCCATCTTGGATCCTCTCCTCAACTTGCATATATAATTGTATGCTCTCATATATGTATATGCCACTTTATATTCTGCTGATTTTACTTAATATTATATGAAATATCTTGTTTATGTTTCTACATAAACTTAACTGTCATTTTAATGCCTGCATAATATTCCATCACATTACTATACCATAATTCATTAAACCCATTCCCTAATATTAGACTTTTTCTTAGTGTTTCTTTCTTTCTTTATCTTGGTTAAAGTAACAAGGCATTTTCTGTGTGTAAATGTTTCTGCTGTTTTCTTATATTTCATAATTATTTCCTTTATTTACATGTCCTTTAAAATGAATATCCCATTTATAGCCTCTATAGTACCCAGAACATAAAGCTGTCTGTAAGTTAATCCAGGAACACTCAAAACAAATAGTTTATGGAAGGCAATGGATTTTGTAGTTATTTAGACTGTGTACCTTTGGTGGATGAACTTGATTTATTTGTGCAGGTTTCATTATACTGCTACTTTCATTCCCTCATATCCTACAATGCTTTTGGGCCCAGAAACAGTTTCTAGAATAGAAGCCATATGAACCAACAGAAATAACTGTCAGTCCCTATTTGAATTTCACCTATAAGCTCAGTCCTCCTTCCACCTTTGAGTTATATTCCTGACAGAAATGGGGAGACTAGGATCTGTTGGCCAAGTTTTGTCTATGCTGAGCCTATGTTATTCCCCACTTCCCCTCCACTTACACCTACTGGTTTGCCATTTTTTCCAACTTATAGTCTCCAAGACTAGTGCTTGCTTCACCTTTTAAGGTAAATTTTAGGAGGATGGGCCAAAGTCTCACCCCTAAATATATGGTTCAAGGGTGTGTTCATTTGTTTTGAATTGCTACAAATACATACCTGAGGCTAGATGATTTATAAAGAGTAAAGGTTTATTTGGTCCACAGTCCTGTAGGCTGTACAAGAAGTGTGGTGCCAGCATCTGCTCAGCTTCTGGTGAGAGGCTCACAAAGCTTACAATTGTAGCAGAAGATGAAGCCAGGGCAAGCATGTCACATGGCAAGAGAGGGAGCAAGAGAGAGGGGAGGAGATACCAGGCTCTTTTTACCAAGCAGATCTCACAGTAACTAATAAAGCATAAACTCACTCATTACGGTGCACCAAGCCATTCATCAGGGATCCATCCCCATGACCCTAATACCTCCCTCTAGGCTCCACCTCCAACATAGGGGATCACATTTCAACATGATATTTGAAAGGCACAGATATGCAAACTATATCAAAGGATATAACAATCACCCAGGGTCAGACAATTGAAAGGACTTACTTCACATGTAAGGCTTTAATAAAGGCAAGTATAACAGAAGAAAGAAAATACAGTCAGTCATTGAGGGGTTTAACATGTCCAGGAGCAGCTCACAGAGTCCTTTCTTAGTTGCAAAGGATGTGATTTGCATTCAGATTATGAAAAAGATATGTGCAAGATATCTTAATATCAAGGAAGCTAAGACATAAGTTTACTGAAGATAAATAAATCTGATCACAAATAAAATCAGAATGTGTAAATGATTAAACCAGGTGCAAACCATCAATCTATAGATCCTTAAACAATGTAGACAAGCCAGCACAGGATACTTCCAAGGGAATTCTGAACTTTGAATAGCAGAGTATAAATCATGAACCAGTACATTCCAACTTTATCTTAGACAAGGGTCAGTACCAGACTTTCAGACATCTCTGGAGATAAGCATTTATCTATCCCAGTCCAGGTGTAAGTTAATACACTATCCTCACATAGAGAGATAAGATATCTAAGTGTTATGAATTTTGAGGGGACAATATCAGTGTATCGAGGATGTATCCTCAAAACATTGGTTTCCTCCATCTGTCTCCATTGCTTAAGGTGACAAGTACTCCTGCTTAACATTAAGTTTGCTGAAGGACACATGAGAAGTCTCACAAAATTTGTTTGGGTTATTTATTTTCTTAAGGTTGAGGATTTTCAATTTAATAAATCATTTGAACTTTGACTAATTTATTGAGTAGCTAGAAGAGGTTAGGATAAGAAACAAAGATCTGGGAGCTATAATCAAAGAGACTCTCAGTTGCCATTGGAAAAGTGCTACAGGGCATCCTATAGCAGATGGGTAAATCCATTCCATTCACAGCCTAATCCAACTCTGAAAGAGAAAACTATAGGGAAATCTTTCCAGCAGCTTTTCTGTGTACTTTCCTCAAGAGATCAGAGTTATTCACAGGAAAATGAAATGTAATACCACTCCCGTAATGGTGTTTGGCTGAAAACCGACTTCTGTGGCTTTTGTGTTCTATGGCACTATATGAGTTTGCTAGGGCTATCATAATAAACTACCACAAACTGGGTGGGTTAAAAAACAGAAATTTATTGTCTCACAGTTCTGGAGGTTAGAAATCTAAAATCAAGGTGTTGATAGGATTAATTCCTTCTGAGGGCTGTGAAGGAAGAATCTGTTCCAGGCCTCTCTCTTGACTGGTAGATGATAATTTTCATATTCACATGTTCTCCCTATATATGTATGTCTGTCTCCAAATTTTCCCTTTCTATAAGGACTCCCATCATATTAAATTGGGGCTCACTGTAATGACCATATTTTAACTTGTTTACCTATATAAAGACCCTGTCTCCAAACAAGGTTATATCTGAAATACTAGGGGCTATGAAGTTTGAGGAGACACAATTCATATCATAACAGGCACATATTGAAAATCAGGCTGCTTATCAAAACACAAGCATCCTTTTCTTTACATTCCTCTTCCTCCTCTTGACATGAGCTGTCTTCAGGATAGACTGTGGTTGACAGTGCTTCTGTCATGGAGGAATAATTTCCTCATGGCCAAAGCAACAAGAAGGTAGACATAACATAGTCTTCTGGTCAGGAATCAACTGTGACATAATTAGGGACCCATGTGGGTTTTCAAAACATAACAACCAAGGCAACATTGTTACAATGAGTGACCATTCAATGCTAAACAGTACATGAAGCCCTTTAGCTCTTAAAATGAACAGGGAGGATGCTTATCTATGCTTTAAGGAGAGAAGTTTAAAACATAAAGGTGGTTATTTGAAAAGATCAATAAAATTGACAAACTTCTAGCAAGACTGACAAAGGAAAAAAGAAAAGACGCAAATAACTAATGTCAGGAATTAAAGAGTATATTATTATACATCCTGCAGACACCAAAATGATAATAAGAAAATACTTCAAACAGCTCTACACTCATACATTTGACAACTTAGAGGAAATAGATCAATTTTTAGAAAAGCACAAAGTACCTCAGCTCACCCAATATTAAATAGTTAATTTGAATTGCCTTATAACTATTTAAAAAATTGAATTCATAATTTTTAAAACTCCCCAAATGGAAACTCTAGGCCCAGATGGTTTCACTGGAAAATTCTACCAAATATTCAAAAAGAATTAATACCAATTATATACAATCCCTTGTAGAAAATAGAAGAGGGAACACTTTTCAATTAATTTTATGAAGCTATTATTACTCTGACACCAAAAGCAGACAAAGATAGTGCCCAAAACTAAAAGTATAGATCAATATCTCTGATAATCTTTGATGCAAAATTCCTCAACAAAATATTAGCAAACTGAATTCTATGATGTACAAAAAGAAGTATACATCATAACTACTGGGGTTAACTCCAGGGATGGAAGCTTGGTTAAATATTTAAAAATAAATAATTGCATTCCACTGTAATAACAAGGTAAAGAGTAAACATTACATGATTTTATCAATGGATACATAAAAAGCATTTAATAAATTTTAACACCCATTTATTATAAAGTCTTAGGAAATAGAAACAGGACAACTTCCTTAACTTGATAAAGAACTTCTACAAAAACCCTATAGCTAACATTATATTTAATAGTGAAAAAATGAATGTTTCCCAGCTATGATCAGAAACAAAGTAAGGATGTCTGCTGTCACTGCTATTATTCAGCATAGTGATGGAAGTTTTAGGCAATGCAATAAAGTAAAATAAATAAAAAGGCATACAGGTCAGAAAAGAAGAAAGAAAATCTATTTATAAAAACTCCTAGGACTAAGTGAGTTCTTCAAAGTCATAGGATATTAGGTCAATACAACAAACAACAAAAATCAATTGCATATCTATATGTTGATAAAAAGCATGCAGAAACCAAAATTTAAGACAACGTGCTACTAAAATTGCTAAATAAAAGAGCTGAATATATAGTTAACAAAATGCATATAGAGTCTGTTTGCGAAATTACAAAATGATGATAAAGATAATTAAAGAAGACGTAAAGACATGAAGAGACATGCCATGTTCATGAATTGGGAGACTCAACACAGTAGAGATGTCAATCCTCTCTTAATTTATATACAGGGTTAACAAATTTCCTATCAAAATTTAAACAAGGTGTTTTATAGTCACATACAAGCTTATTCTAAAACTCATAGGGAAAGGCACGGGCCCCAGAATAACTAAGATAATCTTGATAAAGAAGAATAAAGTGGGAGGACTTACTCTACCCAATATTAAGACTTACTATATAGTCCAATAATCAAGGCAATATGGTATGGTGAAGGGACAGATGCATAGATCAATGGAATAGAATAGAGAACACAGAAATTACTCCCACACAAGTACAGTCACCTGATTTTTGACAACGGTGCAAATACTATTCAACAGAGGAAGGATGGCCTTTTCAAGAAATGTTGTGGGGGAAATTGGCCCTCCATAAGCAAAAAATGAACCTTGCCCTAAACCTCACCTTATATAACTATTAAGCTAAAATGGATAATAGACTTAAGTGTAAAATGTACATTAAAAAAGAAACAAAAGAGAAAGTCTTTGGGATCTAATACTAGACAAGGTTTTTGTAGCCTTGACACAGAAAAGAAGAAACTGATAAATTGTACCTCATCAAAACTAGAAACTTTTACTCTGTGAAAGCCCATATGAAGACGATGAAAAGACAGTCAGACAGTCTACAGACTGGGCGAAAATATTTGCTAACCACACATTTGACAAAGGACTATTATGTAGGATATAAAGAAGTCCCAAAACCCCAAACAATCCAATTAGAATATGGGCAGAAGGTTTGAAAAGACATTTCACCAAAAAGGATATACAGATGGAAAATAAGCACATGAAAAGATTTTCAACACTATTAGCTAGGAAAAGGTAAATTAATACTAAAATGAGATATCATTATACATCTATCAGAATGGCTAAAATAAAAAAAAATAGATATAGCACCAAACGCTTGGGATGATGTAGAGACTGAATCACCTGCATTGCTGATGGGAATGTAAAATGGTATAGGCACTGTGGAAAACAGTTTGGCAGTTTCTTACAAAGCTAAACATGCAAATACCATATGACCCAGAAAGTGTACTATTGATTATTTATTCCAAAGTTATGAAAACATGATCATACAAAAACCTGAATATAAATGTCATAACAGTTTAATTTGTAATAGTCAGAAATTGGAATCAATCTAGATGTCCTTCAAGGAATGAATAGTTAAATAAACTGTGGTATAGACACATTCAGCAGTGAAAAAGATCAAACTATTAATGCATGCAACAACTTGAGGAATCTATGAGAAATCATATAGGCTAGGTGCAGTGGCTCACACCTGTAATCCCAGCACTTTGGGGAGGTCAGGAGATCAAGACCCTCCCAGCTAACATGGTGAAATCCTGTTTCTACTAAAAATACAAAACATTAGCTGGGCATGGTGGCACACATCTGTAGTCCCAGCTACTTGGGAGGCTGAGGAAGGAGAATCGCTTGAAACTGGAAGGCAGAGGTTGCAGTGAGCCGAGATTGTGCCACTGCATTCCAACCTGGGTGACAGAGAAATACTCCATCTCAAAAAGAAAAAAAGCAAATCATGCTGAATGTAAAAAGCCAATCTCAAAGGGTTACATAGTGCACTTTACTTACATACTGTCCTGTACTATAATATTTTATTTTTAATTAATGATTATATGTTTATAAGGTATCAATGTCAACATCTTAGTTGTGATACTATACTATACTTTTGCAAATTCTTATCATTGTTAGAAACTGGGTAAATCATACAAGGATCTCTCCATGTTGTTTTTTACAACTGCATGTGAATTTACAAATATCAATAAAAATTTCAAAAAAATTTTGCAAAGCACTGAAGTATAGACTTCATCAAAGAAAATACAGAGATGGCAAGTAAGTACATGAGAAAACATTTACATCTTTAGCTATTAGAGAAATGAAAATAAAAATGAGGAGATACCACTACACATACGTTACAGTGGCTAAAAAATACAATATCAACTGTTTGCAAAATTGTGACACACCTGGAACCTTCACCTGGGAATGCAAAATGGTACAGCCACTCTGAAATCATTAGGCAGTTTTCTTATAAAGCTAAACATACATTTACCATACTATTCAACAATTTTATTCCTTGATATTTACTCCAAAGAAATACAAACTTATGTTCATAAAAAACCAGCAAATTAATATATATCACAGCTCTGTTATAATTGCCCCAAACTGGAAGCAACCCATATACCTTTTTTCAAGTGTGAATAAACAAATGAACTCTGATATGCCAATGCAATGGAATAATACTCATCAATGAAAAGGAATAAATTATTGATACATAGAACAACATCAATGAATCTCAAAGGCATTATGCTGAGTGAATGAAGCAAGTCTGTAAAGGTTACATGTGTGTGATTCTATTTATAACATGTTCTAGAGAGAGAAAACAGATCAGTGGTTGCCAAAAGTTGAGAGGGGGGAAGTGGGTGTGATTATAAAGGAATAGCATGAAGTCATTTCTGAGGGGTGATAAAACTGCTCTGCATACTGATTGTGGGGTTATTAATAGATACATTAACTTATACATGTGCTAAAACTCATGGAAATACATGCCAAAAAGGAGGGAGTAGAAAAAATTCATATGTAACCTTTGGTAACCAATAGTCCATCCTAGCTATTTGTACTCAATTCTTTCGATGACCCTGAGTCGTGACTCAGAGAATTGAAGACTCAGTAACTAGTTACCTACATATTTTGTCTTGAACTGAAGTATCTATTCTGCCTGCCAGGTCATTTGAGAACAGGGAAATTGGAAATGAGGTTTCAGTTACCTTTTCAAAATTCTGGTTCCTATCTTCACACATGACATAGAGACAAAATTACATGATAACTTTCTTATGTAGTGCAAGCTTCATTTTTCATGACTTTCTCTTCTTATCTAAAAATTGTGTATTTCCACTGAATGCTTCTTAGTTTCCTTCCTATATAAGCAGTTTGCCTTCTTTAAACAGAATTTTATGCCCCACGAATTTTACAGGATCTTTGTAATTAGAGAACCTTTTCTATTAGAAAAATTGTATTCTTACAAGTAGTGACTTAAAGTCATATTTTTAGGTAGCCAAAATAATTCTTAAAATAGCTCATTTTCATAGTGTTTGAATGCATAAATATGAGATTTTTTTGGCTACAATTTAGACTAATTTCATTAAAACTGCAGTGTAGTTATTTATTTCCTAATTTTAAACTGTTTTCTTGTTACAGGTAGTTTCATGTTAACCATTTTGAAATAAATTTGCACAACATGAATAGTCAAGTATTTAGAAATATCATGAAAAGCATGCAAATTTGTTGAAAACAACATCAAAATTACAATATTCTCTTTCCCTCCAGTCTTCTACCCACTTTAACCTTAAATGGGAGTATCACTGAAATAGTTTGCCCCCTCATAGTTGTGAAGCCCTGTTCTGTGTATACCTGCCACCCATTGGGCCCTAAGGAACAGTTTATTCAGCCAAACAGAGGGGTCACTGCTATCCTCAGTTAAAAGTGATATTTTACCTCCTCACGTCACTGCCAAGTGTTATCACTGCTTTTAAAACCCCATGTACTCAATAAAGCTTTCATGAATTAATTGCCTGAGTAAAAAAGTTTTCCCATTACTATGTCTAAACATAAAACGTACGTCGACTTTCCACTCACTAATTTCTCTATAAATTCAGTAATTCCTTACTTCCACATAATGCAGACACCTGAACATTATGCTTATTCATTCAGATAAATGTTTATTATTCAATTATCTATGTATCATAAACATATTCAGTCTTTCATGGTGGTGCATTGAAAAAAATTAACCACATTCCAGAGGAAGTTATGATCTGCCTTTCTTTGCCAAGCATGGTTCCATTTATAAATTGATATTTAATAAATGCTTTCAATGGCTGATAAGGATGACTTTATACAACTGAAGAGGCAAATAGACTTTATAGCTGTGACAAGAGATACAGAGAAATTAAGAAATTATATTTCCATATGAATTTTTTTTTAAATTTATTTTACTTTTGGTGCATACTGTGTCTGGCATTTCTCCCCTTGTTATCCCTCCCCATCCCCCATTGTCTCTCCCCTACCCCCTCAGCTGTCCCCTGTGTGTGATGCTCCTCTCCCTGAGTACATGTGTTCTCGTTGTTCAACAACCACCTATGAGTGAAAACATACAGCGAAGGTGTTTTTTTCCAGTTCTGTGAAGAAGGTCATTGGTAGCTTGATGGGAACCAAAAGAGAGCCTGCATAGCCAAGTGAATTGTAAGCAAAAAGAACAAAGCTGGAGGAATCACACCACCAGGCTTCAAACTATACTACAAGGCTACAGTAATCAAAACAGCATGGTACTGGTACCAAAACAGAGATATAGACCAATGGAGCAGAACAGAGGTCTCAGAGGCAACACAACACATCTACAACCATCTAATCTTTGACAAACCTGACAAAAACAAGAAATGGGGAAAGGATTCCCTGTTTAATAAATGGTGTTGGGAAAACTGGCTAGCCACGTGCAGAAAGCAGAAACTGGACCCCTTCCTGGCACCTTACCCTAAAATTAACTCCAGATGGATTAAAGACTTAAACATAAGACCTAACACTATAAAAACCCTAGAAGAAAATCTAGGCAAAACCATTCAGGACATAGGCATAGGCAAGGACTTCATGACCAAAACACCAAAAGCATTGAAAACAAAAGCCAAAATAGACAAACGGGACCTAATCAAACTCCACAGCTTCTTCATAGCAAAAGAAACAGTCATCAGAGTGAATCGGCAACCAACAGAATGGGAAAAAATTTTTGCAGTCTACCCATCTGACAAAGGGCTGATATCCAGAATCTACAAAGAACTAAAACAGATATACAATAAAAAACAAACACACCCATTCAAAAGTGGGCGAAGGATATGAACAGAAACTTTACAAAAGAAGACATACATGAAGCCAACAGACATATGAAAAAATGCTCATCATCACTGGTCATTAGAGAAATGCAAATCAAACCTTCATTGAGATACCATCTCAAGCCAGTTAGAATGGCGATCATTAAAAAATCTGGAGACAACAGGTGCTGGAGAGGTTGTGGAGAAATAGGAACACTTTTACACTGTTGGTGGGAGTGTAAATTAGTTCAACCATTGTGGAAGACAGTGTGGCAATTCCTCAGGGACCTAGAAATAGAAATTCCATTTGATCCAGCAATCCCATTACTGGATATATATCCAAAGGATTATAAATGGTTCTACTATAAGGACACATACACATGAATGTTCATTGCAGCACTGCTTGCAATAGCAAACACCTGGAACCAATCCAAATGCCCATCGATGATAGACTGGACAGGGAAAATGTGGCACATATACACCATGGAATATTATGCAGCCATCGAAAATGATGAGCTCGTGTCCTTTGTAGGGACATGGATGAACCTGGAAACCATCATTCTTAGCAAACTGACCCAAGAACAGAAAATCAGACACCGCATGTTCTCACTCATAGGTGGGTGTTGAATAATGAGAACATATGGACACAGGGAGGGGAGCATCACACACTGGGGTCTGTTGGGGGGAAATAGGGAAGGGACAGCAAGGGATGGGGAGTTGGGGAGAGATAGCATGGGGAGAAATGCCAGATGTAGGTGATGGGGAGGAAGGCAGCAAATCACACTGCCATGTGTGTACCTATGCAACGATCTTGCATGTTCTTCACATGTACCACAAAACTAAAATGCAATTAAAAAAAATTATATTTCCAATAATACCATGAGCCATGATCAGACCTGAATATAGCGCTATCAAAATGTCTAGTCGTTAAGATGTTTAGGATTCTGATAGAATAAAACCTTTAGTATTGCTTTGATTATCCCAATACCACAGTAGTTTCAGGACATTAGTTGAGTTTAGGGAATGGCTGGCATCAAGAAATGATAAGCGTCTTTGAAATAAGGTTTGCTTGGTTTCTGAATGCAGTTTTACTTTTCCAGAAGGAAAAATAAACAGCTATGAGAAACCAAATGCAATAGATCCTGATCAAACTTGGCATTTACTTCAAAACAGATATTCTGTCCACAAACATCCACACCTAACTTATGTGTTGAATGGAGCATATTGGAAAGCTTTCTATGTGAAAGATATTTTTTTAAATTAAAAGTAAGTGAGGGGATGAAAACAAATCAGTGATCATTTAAAACCTTGCGGCCATATGTGAACTGAAGTATTTCTGACCCTTAGAGATAAATTTTCCATTTAGAATCAAGTGTCAGGGTCTGCATATTTGAGATTTGCAGGACAGGGGGAAAACAGGTTTCATAATTTTAACACATTTACTACAAAACATTTCCAAATATTGGTCATTATCTTTTCCTTTGATTTTCTTCTCTGAATCTCTCTTACCTCAGCACAGACAGGTTTTATAATAAAATAATATGATTGTCTCAGCTGTCTCTCAAGCCTAGGAGAGTGGCCATGCACCCATATATTACTCATTGTCTTTCAAGATCTCATAACTCAGGACAGCAAATTTCTCTTTGTTCTTCAGAACTAATTTCAGGCTTAGAGCACAGGAAACCCTCTGGACTGCTACCATTTCTGAAAAGACAACTAAGGCAGTGATCATCTGGTAGACATGTTTAAATAAATCACTTGGCTTTGCTTTTTGCTTTTGCAGGATTATCACATCTTCAATAAGATGGATTGAAGGAAATGATAAAGACAGGCTCTTTATTCATTCAATACAAGGGTCTCCAAAGGGGTCAGTCTTTAGTTTTGTGGAATGTTAACAGGGAAAACAGACCTTTTACAGTCAGGTTATAACAGTAGTTACTAGAAATGTGATTTTTGTGTTTTATCTACAATGGCAGATGTTGATTCCTAAGCTTTTAAATCTTTTAAAACATTTTCTCAGTCTTAAGAAGGTTCATCGTTACGTCCTAAGAAGTACTTTACCTTATTCTAATTTACTTCAAATGAGATTGTGAAAATAAACATATGTTCTTTTTCTTAATTTGGCCCCTCTCAAGAGCAGATTCTGAGGTGAGGACATCGGTGCAAATTTGTTATTTGGGAAGTGAGCATAGGAAGCAGAATGAGAAAGTGAGTTAGTGAGAAAATACAAGAGGAAAGCTAATGAAGTGGGTATTCATTAGCAAGTTATCACTGTGGGCAACTGGAACTTAATTTTGCTAGGGCACCTCTGAAATATTACATGGAGGAGGCTTCCCAAGGACTGTGGTGGAGGTGGGTGGGGTTGAGAGGGAGGCTGGAGCACTTATTCACAGATCCCATCCTTCATTGGCTGAGTTTGTCTCAAATACCATGAGATCTCCGTACTTTGGGAAGCTAACAAGTACTGATAATTGTTTTATTTGCTTCTGCAGGTGAATTTATGTAGGCCAAAGAAGTACGAAACAGAGCATCAATAGTGTCTACTCTATGCTTTGTTCTGTATCTAGAAGGGGCTTAGTAGAAGTTATTGACAATGAGAGTGAGTAATGTAAATATGCCTTTCAAATCATTGAACGTGACCTGTAAAGAAGCTGCCTTTTGACAAATGATCCCTGGTCTTACTACAAAGCATTAATGTTTACAAAGTTGCCATTTGACCAGGTTTTATCCTTACCGATGGAGTTCCACTTGTGTCAAGATTCATAGTTAGCATTATATCTGAGTTGATGGTACAGCTGTGACTATCCTTCCTCCAGCTGCCTCTTTCACTGATGACCAATGATATTATTTAACAAGAAGTACCAGCTGGAGGAACTAGCTACAGGTACTAACTGGAGGAACTCTGATCCTTGCATGATTGCTTCTTTTGGTTGGAACTTTTGCATTATGGCTTAGTTATATTAAGTGACACCCCAAGAAACAGCCCTAATGAATCTACTATTTCATTTAATGTAGATGTGTTCTGAAGAAAACTGTCAGGTGCATTGCTCAATATGCCTACTTAGAGACTTATATGAAAAGGTTATTCACACTTGAAAAGTTTTTTCCCGACACCAAATATGTGGTAACTTTTCCAACACAAAATCGCTAATTCTTTGACACAAATTGGGTGTCCCCCACTTCAATCAAATTCAGACCCTACCTACCTAAAGTTAGCACACACCCCACAAGTTCATGGCTCATTTCACAAGGCTGCCTTCACTCGAGATGTCAGTCACAAGTTCAGTGTTTCCACCCATACTTCTTATTGACAAGCCATAAATTTAGGGGTTCATACAATCCCTTCTTCAGATTTAGTAATTCATTAGAATAACTCACAGAACTCAGGAAAGTGCTTTGCTATTAACAGTTTATTATAAAGGATACAACTCAGGAACAGCCAAATGGAAGGTATGCATAGGGCAAAGCATGCGGTCAGGGGGCACAGAGCTTCCATACCCTCGCTGAGCACACCTTCCCAGCATGCTCAGCAACCCAGAAGCTTCCTGACCCTGTCATTCAGACATTTTTATAAAGGTTTAATTATGTAGTCATGATTGATTAAATCATTGGCCATTGGTGATTGAACTCAATCTCCTGTCCCTCTCCCTTCCCCAAACATGGTGGGGGGATATGGTGAGGTGGCTGAAATTTTCAGCCCTCTAATTGTGCCTCTGATCCTGAAGCTATTTAAAGGCCCTTAGCCACCAATCATCTCTTTAGCACACAAAAACACCCATCACTCAGGAAATTCCAAGGGTTTTAGAAGCTCTATACCAAGAACAATGATTAAATACTTACTTTGCATTATACCACAATACATTAATAACAGGTAAAATGTTTATGCCCCAGGTAATTGAAATTTCCCCCTCCCCATGGACAAGGCAAACTGAAATGGAGGATGTTACCATTTTTGGCCATTAAGGACTTCAGAACCAAATTTGTATATTACGTGGACTACTACTTATTTATATTCTAAAGCCTCATCTCCATAAATTTATTTTTTTTTAAATTACTAGCCAAATACAAATATAGTCTTATGACTATATTTATACAGTGAGATTTGTAGAGAATTAAATGTGAATGTTCCATTTACTGTGCTCCAACACTCAACAGTCTTACCTAACTAAAAGTAAGCAAATGTATCATATGGAGATATATATATATGTATATTTTAGTCCTTTTCTATGTATGTATACAGAATATGTATATACTTATAAAAAGACTCATGCTATTAACTTTCAAACACATGTGCATATAGGTGTGTGTGTGTGTGTATATATATATATATGTATATATTTCTGTCTTGAATTTGTTTACAAAAAGACAGATACTATTCCTTGCCAACACATACAGAACTTTCTCAGTCTTTTTATTATTACCCAGTACGCCAAAGTAAATACTTTTCATCATTTAACCATATCTCTAATGATGGGTATTTAGGTTGTCTTTAAGTGTTTACTACAAATGACTTTATAGTTGTACATGAGGCTGGCATGAAGTTGAACATTTAAAGTTGGCATTTGACCTGTTTTCCAGAACTTTCTGAGCATCTTTGAAATGTCTAGAGAATTAGAGTTTCATCTCTTTAATTTAGAATTCAGGCACTCACCTCCACAGGTTCCTTTCAGCTAGGGCACAATCATGTGACTTAGGCATACCCCTGCTAGAGTTTGATTGGTGAAGAGCAGCTTCTCTGCTTAATCCGCTTTCCTGGAGAGGATTATAATGATAGTGACAGGAGGCAGCCAAATGCCTAGGCAGATGGGGTGGGTACCTGGTGAAACCCCACTTTCAAGGCAAAAACAGCTTGAAGGCTGAAAAGCCAGACTGCTGTTACCAGATATCAATAGCAGAGATTTCTGGGTGACAAGGGAGATAGTAACAGGCAAGTTGAGTTCCTGGTATGGAAGTAGTGACTTTGGGGCTAACTGCAGCAGTTACTTCAGTCAAGTCTAGTAGATAGCAGCTGTTCAATCTGCAGCATCTAGGGTTTGGTAGCAGCAGGAGAAACAGCTGTGTTTTTCTTCATTATCAAATTCTGTAGGTTGCTTTCTGGCATTGACCATGGAAACTTAGCCTAAGACACTCTCAATAATTCTATAAGCTCTCTGGAACCCTTTTAAAAAAAACTCTCTTTTTGCCTAATCAGCCAGTCAGTGTCTGCTTTTATATGCAGCTAAGAATTTGGAAAGATACAGAAATTGGAACCAGAAGTTGTAGACAACAGAACCCTTAGGAAATGGGGAAGTTTTGTGATTGGTTATCTGGCATGGCAGCCATGGAAACATGCTGCTCAGCTTTCTTCCAAGAGTACCTGCTCCATAAGCAGTGAACATAGTGACTGACAGCATCCAACTGCTCTTCCCCCCAGCCAATGTCTGAGCATGGCAGAGGTACTAGGGCCAGCTCATTCCTGTCTCAAACTGGGATTACTTTAAGAAGCAAACTTTGGTTTGGGGAGTTCCTTTCAGCCAAGTGGAAATGTTCTCAGAACTGCCCTAGGTTCTGAGGCTTTTCTATCCAATTCTTCGTCTTTCTCTTTTTTTCACACTTGCATCACTGACTGAAGCTTCTCACCTCCTGAAATGCTCTCTCTGCCTTTACCCTTCATAGGCATTGCCCCCTATAAATCTCTCACCCCTGATTCCATCTTGGCATCTGCTTCTCAATGGACCTAACTGACATAGGTGGTACTGACAATGGGCAGGAAAAACATGTAAAAATGGGATTTGGCCACTGGCTCACTAAGTACCTGGCTGAAAAGGAAGACACCATACTGAGTGCCTCTATAAGAGCATGAATAGTCCCAGATAGAATGTGCAACCCAATTGTTGATGATTTAACCTGTAGTGATCTGGGAAAATTTCCCAGTGGAGGAGAATGCCCTTGCCGGTTTGGTGATTTAGGCATTTGAAAAAGACAGGTAAAACAATACCTGCAAGAACAGGAGAGTTGACTTGATAGATTAAGTTCAATTGACATCCTGCAGAGAGATAATGGAAGTCTGCAGGCTGTTAACAGTTAAAGACTAACTGAGAGCCAGAGTGCCTCTGTTGTTGCTTGAAATAAACCTTACCTCCTGCAGCAGAAGAGCAGACACAGGCATTAACAAGAGTGGACACAAGATCTGATTGAGCTGCAGAATTCCAGAGGCATTTAAATGCTGAGCCAAGGCAAGCCTGTTATGTGAAATTATAGTCCCTGATAGGGACAATCTGGGCCCCTAAAACATGAAATGGAAATATCAGGATGGATGCATTTGAGTATTAGGGCTCTGCAGACCTCCCTGAACCCTTAGAGCTTATGGGGATAATCGTTTCGTCTTAAGACTAGCATTTCCCCCATACGGGAAGATGCTGCAGGCTTTTGCCCTGTAAGACAATAGGTGGCACACATCAGGAGCTGCCCCATCTCCTCTCCTGGCTGTTAGTCTTATTACTAAGGTTAAATATCAGTATAACCTATATGGAAAAATGCTAGGTCTGATAAGGGAATAAAGAGATTATACACAGTAGGAGCTTCAAGAATTACTTAGCACGCCCTAGCAGGAGCCAGAGAGTATTGTGCAATAGGATTTTAAGGTGTTTGAAAGAAACTGGAACATATGACTAGGTAAGAAAAAATTAACTCACTTGGGAACGCTTTTTCAGGACATGAAATTTCATGACCTGGCAAGGGCCTTAAGGGATGGGGCAACTGTACAGACAAGTTAGATTTTAGAAGCCTGGAAGAAGTGATAGGCAACAAGGATCAAGTGAAAACTGCCCCGGCAGATAGTACAGAAGGGAATGAAGAGACTGAGGAAAGTGGGCACACTGGAATGAACATATTACATGAGACCAGAAGATTCACCAGAGGATTATGTTTCATGAGAGGGCCCAAAGGGCACCTCTTCCACCTAGGCCATCAGGAATGTGCTGGTGAGATGGGCACCAGCATCACTGAGCTCAGTGGTAGTTATCCTCTTCAAGCCAGGGCAGACAGTAGGCAAGGCAGTGACAGAGCTGGGCTCACTGATAATTATAGGAATTATGGCATGTTGAAGTAATAGAGCATATATATGAGTAGAGGAGGGCATAAGTGCAAAGAGTTGTGCATCACACCTTAAGGGTCACCAGAAAGCATTTATCACAGAAGAGTGTCTGAAAAACCAAACAGACAAAATGTCTTGGCCAGTTGATGTTAAGCAGCCTTCATCACTGGCTGTGAAGATTCAACAAAAAGGCTCCCCCTTCCTATGCCTGTTTCCACCCCCATTATCCTTCACAGGAATCCCCCATATCCCATTTCTGACCAAATCTATCATACATCTAATTCTATCTGCTTGCTGGGACACTTGGTTATTATTAAGAGATTGGACTTAGCAGTTCATAGCACATAGCAAACAACCTCCTAAGTTACCACCTATGATCACTAAAAATAAAGTACCTAGTGAAGGCACAGCTTTGAGGGATATAGTAACTACTTCTAAAAAAACGTGAATAAAGGCAATGAGGAATTCAGAGATTGTCAGGGTGATCTTAAAGTTCTAAATTCTTGGTTTAATGCAAAGACTTAAAATGATAGAATTTTTATGACCGTGTAAAAGAATCTCCTTTTTGTAGCTGCAGAGAGGAAGTGTCTGAAAACCATACTCAAAAGTTTGGAAACATAGATTGGGAAACTAATATCATTTAACTCATAGCTTCTTCAGGTCTCATATACATGAAAAAAGGATTAGCAAAAAGTTGAATGCCACAATTGGAACACTATCATATGAGAGGATTCAGAGTACTGAATCTAGCATCGTGCTTCTCCCATATTGTCTTTTGACTTTGCTCATGGTATATTTTTTCCATGTGAAAAAAATTTTTGAAGAGTGTTTATAGGTTCCAATTTATCAGTCTTTTTATTGGCTGCCTTTGAATTGTGAGTCTTAGACCTTCATATACAGGCTATAAAGTAATTGACTCGAGCTTTCTTCTAGTGTTTGTGTGATTTAATTTATTTTTATACTTGAATATCTAATCCATTTGGAATGCATTTTAGTGTGTGGCATAAGGTATGAACCCGGTTTTATTTTTTTTAAATGACTATTTATCTCAACCCAATCTAAGTCTCTCCTTAGTGATGAAAGATGCCACCTTTATCATATCCTAAATTGCCATATGTTCTTGAGTATATTTCTGGACTGCTCTGTTCTGTTCCACCATTCTGTCTGTCTTTTCATGTGCCAGCACTAACAGTTTTAATTATAGAAGAGTTATAATATGTTTTAATAGCTGGTAGGATTAGTTCAGCTCTTTGCTCTTCTTTTCCAGGGCTTCCCAAGATTTTTGCATGTTATTTTTCTAAATAAACATTAAGAATCTATTGTTTCCTATCTTTTAAAAAGCAAATATTTTGTTACGCAGACACACATAAACGTGGAGAAGATTTTATTTCTTTATGATATTGAATCATACTATCCAAGAAAAAAGCTTTCTTTGCATTTGTGTGTCTCGCTTGTATCTATTAGTAGATGTACTAATATTTTCTCATACAGGTTTTGTAATTTTTAATTGTGTACTTATAAGTATTTTATCATTTTGTTGTTATTGTAGATTGGATTATTTCTTCCATTGCATCATTTTACTACTTGTTTTTATTGATTTTTATTTATTAATTTCATATCCTACTAAATTATCCACTTGTTTTACTATTTGTAATTGTCTTCATGGGTTTTCAGGTAAACTATCATATCATCTACAGATAGAGATAGTGTTCTTTTATTGATTCAATTTTATGCCTTTAGTTGTTCTCTTTTCTGATTTCTAATAATTACAATAGAATGTTAAATAGCAGAGGAGATAGTGGCCATTAATGATTCATTCCTGATCTGTGAAAGAATGTCTGCTATTTCCTCATTATATAATTTGCTTGCTTGCTTGAGGGACACACACACACACACAAACACACACACACACACACACACATTTAAGGCTATATGGCCTTAAATACTGAGCAATAAAAACAAAAAATGCATATGGATGAATTTGAATCTATAAGATGAACACCATCATAATTTAAAAGGAAGCAGACTGGAGGGATCAATAAAAATAAAAGGGTGTATGATTGAGGTAGAAAACAGAGAAACATTAGGAATAATAAATAAGCCAAAATTCTGGTCCTGTAAAAGTCAATAAAATATACAAATCACTAACTAACTTAGTTAAGAAAAAAGGAGAGAAATCCCAAATACAGAAAATGAAAATTGACAAGGAGGAAATAAAAATGAGATGGAGAAAAAATTTTGACTGTGAGACTGCTTTTCAACATTTTATGCATAGAAACGTGAAAACCTAGATGAAATAGATTATTTTATTCTAGGAAAATACAGTCTACCTAAATTAATTTTATTAGAAATAGCACATTTAAACAGACGAATTTTGTGGTTTAGTAGAGGATAAATGAGTAAGCTTCACAAAGTAGATTGTTGATGTTTTGATGGTGATGCAAGTTTGTTTTTATCCCTCAAAGCTCTGATGCTCTGGTAGCACCAATAAGCATATACCATCTTAAATCCTGTTCTTAATTTCTCAGAAAGGAAAAGACTGGAAGGTTTCTTCCCCCTTGTGGTTTCCATATCCTTTTTAGTATTTCCCACTATTTCTCCCCCTTCCAATCACTCATACCATCACCAACACAGCTATCCAACCCATCCTGGTATCCACTACCAGCTTTTCTGTCATTTAGCTATTAATTTGACAAATATTTATTGAGGTTCTGAGATGTGCGCTCAGACTGGGTGTAGGAAGACACAAAAGACATGGTACTCATTTCAAGTTGTGTTCACCCCCTCAAAAAAAGCTCTGACGTGGAGATTAGCATGTAGAAACTTTACTAGGGAGTAGTCTTGAGATGAGTGTCTGAAAGAAGAGAAGAAAGCAGGACTGGGCAGAGGGCACTGTTAGGCTGTGACATGGTTAACAAGAAAGACCCCAGCCAAATCGATGGGGAGCTCTGAAGCTGGAATAGCCATACAAAGTCCCCAGTATAGAGTTGTTCCCAGTTGAGGTGATGAGACTGGACTCTTATATTCCCAAATCAGCCAGTCATTGGATGCAGGCTTCCCCCAGAAGGGCGGCGTGATCTTGGGTGACGTCTCTCTCTCCAGCCAAAGGTAATTCTTGGAAAGAGGGCTGACAGCTGAGGGTTGAGTGCCTGCAGCACTTCCAACATGAGGGGAAATATGTCCTTCAGTCCTGAAGGAGGCACCTGATCAGTACATCACAGGATGCACTACAGTCCCTTTCCAAAAGTAGTCACTGTCTGGGTCAGGGAGGTGGTGGTGGTGTAGACAAACAAATGGATGATAAGTCTTCACTGTGGTCCAGTCTAATTTGGTCAGTGCCTACTGAGCTGCCTTTGCTCACAGTACTTCTGATATCAAATGTGTGGGTTTTTTCCACACCAACAACCAGTTCTCAACTCTTTGGACACCAACTGGGCATCCTATGACTAAATTAAATTCTAACACTAACTACTCATAGTGTCAGGCTAAAAGTTCTAAGGCCTCAGTCCCACAGAATTACCCTCACTTCAGACACCAGTAGCAAGTATTGGAGGCCCAGAGTACCCATACTTCGGCCGACCTTGGCTATAAAATTGGAGGTTCCCACACCTCCCCCTTTTATATTTGACAATTTGCTAGAATGGCATAGAAATCTGGAAGACATTTTACTGTCACTGGTTTATTAAAAACAATACAATTGAACAGCCAAATGAAGCACATAAGGCAAGGTCCAGACATGTCTTAAGCACAACTTTGTCTCCATGGATTTTGAGAGACAAAGTCCTGGCACATGAATATGTTTGCCAGTTCCAAAGATCTCCAAACCCTGTTGTTGAAGGAATTTGTGGAGGTTTCATCACCTAGACATGATTGATTAAATCACTGGCCAATCTTCAGGCCCTCTCGACTCTCCAGAAGTAGGGAGTGGAACTAAAAGTTCCAATCCTTTAAATCAGGTAGTTGGTTCCTTTCATGACCAGTCTCCATCCTGAAGCTATCTAGAGCTCAGCAACAGTCACATTACTAGCAAAAACTCAGGTATGGTTGAAAAGGACTTGTAATGAAAATAAGACACTCTAGTTACTCAGAAACTTAGAAGAGTTTTAGGAGCTCTGTGTTAGGGATCAGGGACAAAGACCACATATATATTTCTACAGTTACCTCTCAGCCTTCAAACCTACCCCCTTCACTACATTGTAAACACACTGGCCTTCCCTCTGTTACTGTAATAAGCCAAGTTTTTTTTTTTTCTTTCCTTTTTTTTTTTTTATTTTTTTATCTTGGAGGCAGAGTCTTGCTGTGTCACCCAGGCTCGAGTACAGTGGGGCACGATCTTGGCTCACTGCAACCTCAGCCTCCCAGGTTCAAGTGATCCTCCTACCTCAGCCTCCAGAGTAGCTGGAACTACAGGCATGCACCACCATGCCCAGCTAATTTTTTTGTGTATTTTTTTATAGAAGTGGGGTTTCACCCTGTTGCTTAGGCTGGTCTTGAACTCCTGGGCTCAAGCAACCCTCCTGACTTGGCCTCCCAAAGTGCTAGGATTACAGGCATGAGCCACCACACCTGGACATCTAATGTTGATATTCTTTATATTTCAGAAGCTGAAATGTATGTATTTTTACATGTGTAAATGGAATTCTCACATTTAGCTAACTGACAATTTTTTTTTTTTTTTGAGACAGAGTCTTGCTCTGTCACCCAGGTTGCCTTGCAGTGGTGCGATCTCAGCTCGCTGCAACCTCTGTCTCCTGGGTTCAGGTGATTCTCCTGCCTCAGCCTCCCACGTAGCTGGGACTATATGCACCCACCAGCATGCCTAGCTAATTTTTGGATTTTTAGTAGAGACAGGGTTTCACCATGTTAGCCAGTCTGGTCTCAAACTCCTGACCTCTAGCGATCCGCCTGCCTTGGCCTCCCAAAGTACGGGGATTACAGGCATGGGCCACCACACCCAGCCTGATTTGCTTTCCCATTTGTCTCTCTAGTGGTGACATTCTGGTTCTTCAGAGCTAGCTTGTTCTAATTATTCAGTTTGAATCCAGTTTGAATGATGATAAGGTGAATAAATGTCAGCTTCTTAATAAGGTGTTCCCTAAGCACCTACTTCTTTGCCCTGCAACAATAATGAGAATAACAGCTAACATTTTCTGGAAACTATGTGCCAAGCAGTCCTCAAATCAGTTGAAACAATCCAAATTCACTAATTTAGTCCTTACAACAACTTTGTAAAGTAGCTACTATATTCATATTTTATAGATAAGTAAGCTCTAAAATGAAGCACAAGGGTTTTAATTTGTCTTAGGTCTTAGCAAGTAATGATAGTGCCAGGTCTGGACCTCAAGCAGTCAGTCTCCAGCATCCATGCCCATAACCATGACATTATGCTGCCTCTGCTAGCCACTAACATTTAAAAATTCTTAAATTTTCAGCCAGGTGCAGTGACTCATACCTGTAATCCCAACACTTTGGAAGGCTGAGGTGAGTGGATCACCTGAAGTCAGGAGGCTATTTTTCCATTTTCCTCTTCACTTGACTTTTGAGGCACTGAGGGAGAAATGCAAACAACATATTTGTCAGTAGTTAATATACTGTAAACCATTCCAAGATGGTTGTCACTTGTAAGCAAATTCTGTGCTTGAATTAGAGCTGTCTAGCACTTTGGTATGCACAGGGAGTAGAAGCATGAGTGAATGAAGTGCCACTTAGACAATGCTGTTTCATTTGTAGTAGATACCATTTCACATGAAAGTCAACTTCCCTCAGTACTAAGTATATGTGAGGACAGGAGGTTGAGGAGAGGTTAAAGCATAACTGCATGTATCAAAGAGAGGCTAGATTATGCTATAGTGACAAACACCCTCCAGTTTCTCAATGCTTAAAACAACAAGTTATTGTTCCCATTGCATGTTCGCTGTAGGTCAGCAGAAGGTTCACATCTATGCCATCCTCAGTAATCCAGGCTGAGGAAGCCTCCACCTCTGTTCTCACATGATTGCTGAGTGAGAAAGAGAATGTGGTGAAATGTGCACTGGTTCTTAAAGGTTTGAACCAGTGCACAGTTCTGAAGTGCACACATTTCTTCTGCTCACATTTCATTGCCCAGAGCAACTCACATGTATCCACCTAACTTCAAGGGTCAGAGAAAATCAATTCAATGACATACCCAAGAGAACTGGGAGTGTTTGGTAGCTGGATGACATGATTTGGATGTATATCTTCACCCAAATCTCATGTTGAATTGTAATCCCCAATGTTGGAGTAGTGGCCAGTGGGAGGTGATTGGATCATGGGCAGATTTCCTCCTTGCTGTTTTCATGATAGTGAGTCAGTTCTCATGTTATCTGGTTGTTTAAAAGTGTGTAGCACCTCCGCATTTTCCCTCTTTTTCCTGTTCCAGCCGTGTAGAAGATGCCTGCTTCTCCTTCACCTTCTGATATGATTGTAAGTTTTCAGAGGCCTCCCCAGCCATGCTTCCTATAGAGCCTGTGGAATTGTGAGCCACTTCAGCCTCTTCTTTATAAATTACCCAGTCTCATGTATTTCTTTATAGCAGTGTGAGAATGGACTAATACAGAAAATTGGTACCTGGAGTGGGGGCATTGCTATAAAGATATCTGAAAATGTGAAAGTGACTTTGGAACTGGGTAACAGGCAGAGGTTGGAGCAGTTTGGAGGACTCAGAAAAAAACAGGAAGATGAAGGAATGTTTGGTACTTCCTAGAGACTTGTTAAATTCTTATGACTAAAATGCTGATAGTAATATGGACAATAAAGTCCAGGCTGAGGTGGTCTCAGATGGAGATGAGAAACTTTTGGGGAACAGGGGAAAAGGTCACTTTTGTTATATGTTAGCAAAGAGTTTGGAGGCATCATGCCTCTGCTCTAAAGATCTGTGGAACTTTGAACTTAAAGGGGATGGTTTAGGGTATCTGGTGGAAGACATTTCTAAGAAGCAAAGCATTCAAGAACTAACCTGGCTGCTTCTAACAGCATATGCTTATATGTGTGAGCAAAGAGATAATCTGAAAGTAAAACATATTTTAAAGGGAAGCAGAGCATAAAAGTTTGGAAAATTTGCAATCTGGTCATGTGTTAAAAAGGAAAAACCCATTTTCAGGGGAGGAATTCAAGCTGACTGCAGACATTTGCAAAAGTAAAGAGGAGCCAAGGGTAAATAGCCAAGACAATGGAAAAAAAGATCTCAAAGGTATCTCGGAGACCTTTGCAGCAGCCTCTCCCATCCTCGAGGCCTAAGAGGGAATAGTAATTTTGTGGACCAGGCCCAGGGCCCTGCTACCCTGTGTAATCTCAGAACATTGCTCCCTGCATCCCACCTGCTCCAGCTCCAGCTGTGGCTAAAAGGGTCCCAGATATGTCTCAGGTTGCTGCTCCAGAGAATGCAAGCCCCAAGCCTTGGTGATTTCCATATGATGTTAAACCTGTGGATGCACAGAGGGCAAGAGTTGAGGCTTGGGAACCTGGGCCTAGATTTCAGAGGCTATATGGAAATGCCTGGATGTACAGGCAGAACTCTGCTGCAGGAGTTGAGTCCTCATGGAGAACCTCTGCTAAGGCAGTGTGGAAGGAAAGTGGGTTGGAGCCTCCACACAGAGTCCCCACTGGGGCATTGTCTAGTAGAACTGTGAGAAGAGGGCCACCATCTCACCATAATAGATCCCAAAATAGTAGATCCACTGACAGCTTGCACTGTGCACCTGGAAAAGCTTCAGGCAGTCAATGCCAGCCTATGAAAGTAGCCAAGGGGGCTGAATCTTGCAGAGCCACAAGGGCACAGATGCACAATGCCTTGGGAGCCCACCTCTTGCATCAGCATGACCTGAATGTGATAAAGTAGATTATTTTGGATTTTTAAGATTTAATGACTGCCCTACTGGGTTTCAGACTTGCATGGGGCCTGTAGCCCCTTTGCGCTGATTTCTCCCTTTTGAAAGTCATGTATTTACTCAATGCCTGTGGCTCTATTGTATCTTGGAAGTAACTAACTTGTCAATTTTATTGGCTCATAGGTGAAGGAAACTTGCCTTGTCTCAGATGAGACTTTGGACTATGGACTTTTGAGTTAATGCTGAAATGAGTTAAGACTTGGGAGACTGTTGAGAAGGGATCATTGTATGCCGTAATGTAAGGAGGACAGATTTTGGAGGGGGTCAGGGAGGGAATGATATGGTTTGTATTTGTGTCCTTTCTCAAATCTCATGTTGAATTGTAGTATCCAATGTTGGAGGAAGGGCCTAGTTGGAAGAAATTGGATCTTTTCTTCCCATTACCCAGTTCCAAAATCACTTACATATTTTCAGGTATCTTTATGGCAATGCTCCACTCCTTAGTACCAATTTTCTGTGTAAGCTCATGTTATGTTAATAAAGAAATACCTAAGTCTACGTAATACATTAAAAAGAGGTTTAATTGGCCCATGGTTCTGCAGATGGTACAAGAATCATGGTGCCAGCATTTGCTTCTGATAAGGCCACAGAAAACTTGCAATTATGGTGAAAATCAAAGGGGAAGCTGACATCCCACATAGTGAGAGTGGGAGCAAGAGGGAGAGAGTGGGTAGGTGTCACACACTTTTAAGCAACAAGATAATGAGAGAAGTCACTTACTGTCTTACGGACAGCACCAAGCCATTCATGAGGGATCTACTCCCATTACCCAAATACCTCCCACCAGGTCCCACCTGCAATATTGGGGATTACATTTCAAAAATGAGATTTGGAGAGGACAAGCATCCAAACTATATCAGTAACCAATTATTATGTCCCAATTCTGAGTTTTATTGTGGTTTATTAATTCTAAGTTCTTTTACAGTTCTACTTTAAGACATTAAGAAAAATATTGAGAAGTCCGTATGTCCTGCAGAATCACTGGGTCACACTATGTATTATATTATGACAGACTTGCAAATTTTGATATATTGTGTGCCCATATTTTAAAGTTTCTTATAATGAAAATTAATTTAACTCTAAATTTTTATAATATTTGGTGTATTGCAACACTAAGAGAAATAAGTAATTTTTCATTTGGGAGGAGAAAGTTCCAATGGAATAAGTAAATATTTGGTTCCATTGTCTTTTAAGTTAGACTTAAATTATCTGAACTTTCATTTTTCACATATTGTAGCATTTCATTTTCTCTCCTGATACGATATGATTGTGTGCATCCTTCCCAACAGACAGATTTTTGGAGATAGAGACTGTTTTATATTTTTGTCTGTGCCTCCAAATGACCCTTAAATTGTGGCTTACCCATTGTAGGTACCCAATTCAAATTTGCTTGGCTGATTAAATAAATAAATATTTGGTTTTCTTGAGATGACTTCAGCACAAGTTGGGGAAAACAGGATGGAGTCTGGATAGTCTCTTTCTAAGCAAAATGGTTAAACTCTTAGAAATGTTAGTGAATAACCATAAACATTTTAGAACCCAAGGGGGCACCTAACATAATCTGAACTTTGGGGAAGTAAATTAGGTTTCTGACCTCTCCAGTGTCAGGCCTGGGGAATATATATTAGACAAGAAACTCTGCAAAGTTGGCAGGAGACTGTCCAGGCACAACATGAATTGATGGAGCCAGGGTTTAGCACCTGAACATACTAGCAATGATCCAGCCGTGGAGACAGAGCATTTGGGGAAGCAGGTTGGAAGAACAAAAACTTCTTAGTATGTTACCTGCTGTCAGTTGAAGACAAGGCTTCTGTCCTGCTTTCTATATAAGCCCAAAAATATATCCATGTCTCAGTAAGAGGATAATAGAAATAACTTCTTATAGAATTTGGGCTTTGGTTGGGTGATTTGGAGAAGGGTCTGAGAAAGCAAGAGTTCACTCTATATTGGATACTGCAAGAAATTGGGGGCAATTCTATGATTTGGTGTTTCATGGGTGGCACGGTGACCTTGATTTTGTCTTTGCTTAGGCAAAATTATGAAAGTGGCCTTGTTTCAGTTCATTTTATCATTGTCTCGGAGTAACCTTGTCTGTGGTTGGTGTTCTGTGAGATTGTATGTCTCCATAGAAAGAACAAAATAGCCTTGCTTTGAACATCAGACTAACTTATAAATAACATAGAGGTCTAGCTGTGAATGTTAGATCAATTCTGGATGTGAAAGCCTGCTTTTTTCTTTCTCACTCATTATGCTAGTAGGTAGTTGGTACTCATAACTAGTCAGTACTCATAACTGATTTAAGATGTAAGAGACTGAGGAAGAAGGTGTTTTCTGACACTACACCCTAAGCATAAGTTGCTTCTGCATATGTTAGGTGTTTCCAGAATTTGTGGGAATATCATTTAATAAAACCAGGGCAGCAGCTGAAAAGACCCAAATCCCTGTCAATTTAGCTGTAGATAAAGCTGATAAGAAGAAATAAGCACCCTGTTATAGACTGCTTTCTATTCCCCCAAAATTTATATGATGAAGCCCTAATCTCCAGCGTGATTTGGAGGTAGAGCCTCTAGGAGGTAACTAAAGTTAGATGAGATCATGAGTGTGGAGCCCTCATAATGGGATTAGTGCCCTTATAAGAAGGGACACCAGAGAGCTTGTTCTTTCTCACTCTCAGAAATCATGTGAACACACAAGATGGTGGTCATCTTCCAACCAGGAGGAGAACCCTCATCAGAACCCAATCAGACTGGCACTGATCTCAGACATTCTGCCTCTAGAACTGTGAGGAAAAAAGTGGGCTAGGTGTGGTGGCTCATGCCTGTAATCCCAAGACTTTGAGAGGCCGAGGTGGGTAGATTACTTGAGGTCAGGAGTTCAAGACCAGCCTGGCCAACATGGCAAAACCCCCATCTCCACTAAAAAATACCAAAAAAAAAAAAAAATTGGCCAGGTGTGGTGGCAGGCACCTGTAATCCCAGCTACCCAGGAGACCGAGGCAGGAGAATCACTTGAACCTGGGAGGCGGAGGTTGCAGTGAGCCAAGATACGCCACTGCACTCCAGCCTGGGCAACAGAGTGAGACTCCATCTCAAACAAATGAAAGAAAGAAAAAGAATGTCTGTTGTTTAAGCTACCTATTTGTGGCATTTTGCTATGGCAGCCCTAGCTGACTAAGACATATCCATAGGTATTACATTATTTAATTATGTGGGATAATTCTATTTTGTCCCTGAGTGAACCGCAAGGCCCAGGTGGTACGGTTTGTAACTGCCTCATCAGAACTGAGAGTTAAGCTGCTTATGAAATGGTAATCAGTGTTACAATATAAAGCTAAGTTTGAAAAATAGGATGGTCTTGAAATGATCCGAATTGACTTTCCGCCTCTCTTCGTGGTTCTAAAAAAGGAGTTTGAGCTGCAACAGACTCCATATTTTGCTAGATTTTACAGCAATTTCCCAGGTGAATTGAGTGCCTGCAAAGTACTGTTTTCCTATAAGACTTCCCTGGGATCAGGAGAGTCATTTTCTCCATCCACATTCATCCCTCATTTTGTTTAAACACAAAACGACATCAAATGACTGAGCTTAAACCATGCCATTTTGTTCTAAAACATGAAACAAAATCTGTTTATTCTTGGCTTCTCAGCCAAAGTGAGCTTTCGGTATTTCCTGACTTTGTATTATTCAGAAGTGCTACTCCCATTTACCTACCATCTTAAGGATAGGCAAAAGAAATTAGCAGCCCTGGTAACCTAAAAGGAGGGGCAACAGAGGACATCTTTTAGTTTAATTAGTTTGTTTTTTAAGACAGAGTCTCACTGCATCACTCAGGCTGGAGTGCAGTGGCACAATCTTGGCTCTCTACAACTTCTGCCTCCTAGGTTCAAGCAATTCTCCTATCTCAGCCTCTGAGTAGCTGGGACTACAGGTGTCTGCCACCATACCCAGCTAATATTTTTTTTTTTTTTTTTTTTTTTTTAGTAAAGACAGGATTTTACCTTGTTGATTAGGCTGGTCTCGAACTCCTGACCTCAGGTGATCCACCCCCCCCCTCAGCCTTCCAAATTGATGGGATTACAGGCGTAAGCCACTGCACCCGGCCATCCTTTAGTTCCTAATCTTGGTAAACAGGGTCTTCTAGAACTTAAGGTTGCAATTCTGGTGTGAAGACCATTTCTGCTTCTTGACGAAACTTTGGTTTCCTAGCACCTTCCCTGGCCCCATCTTTTTCATTGGCCTCCAATCTGATCATGTTCTTGATTGAGCTCAGCAGGTAGAAGCCTACTAATGGTGCCCACGTACCCACACTCCTCCCCTCCTGCTTCAACATATACATGCCACACAAAAGATCGTATTCACACAACAGTAAGAAATTGCCCTCATCCGTTTTCTTTGCTAAATTTAGCAAATGAGGCTTTGACTCTCCTGCTAGAACCAATTTGTAAACTCCAACTCTTCACCCTCAACTTCCCTCCACATCGTCATGAGTTGTGACACTTGTTTTCACAGAATATCTTGTCTTTTAATTACATATATGTCATAAATGAATGTAATAACAGAATTACAGACTTAGAGAAATAATCTTGTATGACCACTATAGTGGTACCTCGATTGCCCAGTAACGTCCTTGCCATGTAGAAGATACATAATAATTATTGATTCCATAAATTAACCCATGATTTTTTAACTGAAGCAACTGAGGTTCATTGATATATCAAGTTTCTTGCTCTGGCAAGTTAGTGTAGAACCTGTATTTTAAACTCACAGAAAGATTGGTAGTGTTCAGTTAAGGGTCACAAATCATTGAGAGGGAAACATAAAACATTTTTGTTTTTTCAATTACTGTTCCCAACTGTGCTCTCAATCTCTTCTTTCTTAGTGAGGAGTTTAATAATATCTTATTTTATGCCTTTCCAGCCACTTTCAGTTATTCATTCAAGGTTTCATTATTCAATCCTGTTCATTTTACAAAGTCAATGCCATATTCAGTCCAAAGCTCTTTTCTTCAGAGGAAAAGATAAATTTATGTCACTATCAGCTTGCATGAAGGGGTTCCAAGAGTGAAGGTGAAGCTAGATCCACTCTTATAACCACCTTCCACTTCATCTTCTTTGCAATAACTTGTACATAAAAGAATGAGGAAAGCCCAATATGCCATTACATAATGGTTCATGGTGGGGTTGCTTTCCTTTCCTTGCTTAGTGCTAATTGCCACTCTGACTTCTTGGCTTTGGATTCTGTGGGCAGGCAGTAGCTCTCATAAGCCACACTGATGAAGACTCTGTCTTATGCTGCTGCCCTAGGACATTGGTCAGCTGCTTCTCCCAACATTCTGTTAAAGTTCATGACTCTGCCACATGCAGTGATAATCCCCAACAATGTTACAGTCTTTAATTTCTTCAGTGGCTCCAAAGTCTAGGGCCTTTGAAAAGAAGAGTTGGGGGAAAATAGGGGAGGGACGGTGGGGGGTGGGGAGCTGGGGAGAGATAGCAAAGGGAGAGGTGCCAGATGTAGGTGATGGGGAGGAAGGCAGCAAATCACACTGCCATGTGTGTACCTGTGCAACAATCTTGCATGTTCTTCACATGTACCCCAAAATCTAAAGTGCAATAAAATAAATAAATGGGGAAAAAAAAGAAGAAATGACTCTGATCACAACATAACAATCTTCCTAAAGAAGATTTTTTCTTTAGGACTTCTTATTTGAATTTATGCGGGAGAGGAATGGTCAGTTCTGCCCAATAGCACATCTCAGAAAGCCATAGAGGGAGGCAGCAACATCTAACGTTGAGTCAGGACAATGTTCTTTTAGGTGCCTTGAATACACACACACACACACACACACACACACACACACACACACACACACACACATACATGTGTGTATATATATATATATATATATTCACAATGCAAATTTATAATGGATATATATGTTTATGTTATGGTAGGGTGTATATGTATATATTCACACATTCATCTTATATACACACACACCGTGTGTGTGTGTGTGCACGTGTATATATGTATTCAGTGAGTTGGGATGAGAAAAGTAGAACCATCAAATTTTGCTGGATTGTGTGTATAATGTAGATTCATGGCTTCCCTTTCTCCAATTTTCCTATTTATTTAGTGTGGCTTAGTTTTCTTCAAGTAAAAAGGTTCTGAAATTAATCTTAATCAAAATAAAATGTCAAATGTAATCTTTTTAATAAGGAAAGAATTTGAGAGTATTAAAAGAGGAAGACAAAGTGAAAAGCTCTATATATAGAAACGAAAGATGACGAATGGTAGCAATGAAGGAAAATAAACATAGATAGACCTGAGTGGGATGAATGGTATGAATGAGCTAATGCTGAGAGGGGCTGGATATACTAGGACTTTATGATTATAAACCTTCTGTACTAGGTCCTAGAACCTATGAAAGACAGCGGAAAATTAGTATTTAAATTCAATCGTATTCCTATCTCACCATAGTGGCAGAAATTAAGAACTGTAATAAAAAAACAGAAGGTGAGGACGTGGATCAAAGAGAGCTCTTATACATTGCTAGCATGAATATAAATTGGTACAACTTATTTTGAAAATAATTGAGTATAATCTGACAAACCTGAGCATGTGCACATCTTATAGTTTACAATCTTACCTCTAAGTAGGTATAACTAAGAGAAATTCTCACATATATGTTCTAGAATATATACCAGTTTTTTTAGCTTTAAGGGGTACATGTGCAGGTTTGTTACATGGATATATTGTATAATGTTAAAGTTTGGGGTACAATTGATCATGTCACCTAAGTAGTAAACAGAGTACCCAACAGATAGTTTTTATACCCTTGCCCACATTCCTCTCTGCTTTTGGAGTCCTTAGTGTCTGTTTTTCCATCTTTATTCCATGTATACTCAGCATTCAACTGCTACTTATAAGTGAGAATATGTGGTATTTGATTTTCTTTTTCTGCATTAATTCAGTTAGAATAATAGCCTACAACTGCACCCAGATAGCTGCAAAACATATAATTTCATTCTTTTTCATGGCTGCATAGTATTCCATGGTGTATATATGCCACATTTTTTAGCCATTCCACTTTTGGTGGGCACGTAGGTTGATTCCATGTCTTTTCTGTTGTGAATAGTACTGCGATGGATATTAAAGTGCATGTATCTTTTTGGTAGAACACTTTATTTTCCTTTCAGCAGATACCTAGTACAAGCATTGCTAGGTCAAATGGTAGTTCTGTTTCAAGTTCACTGAGAAATGTCCAAACAGCTTTATGCAGGGACTGGACCAATTTACACTCCCACTAAAAATGTATAAAGGTTCCCTTTTCTACACAACCTTGCCGACATCTGTTTTTTGACTTTTTAATACTAGCCATTCTGGCAAGCGTGAGACCATATCTCGTTGTTGTTTTGAGTTATATTTCTCCAACGATTAGTAATATTGAGCATTTTTTCATGTCGGCCACTTTTTGTCTTCCTTTGAGAAGTCTCTGTTTATATCCTTTGCTAAATTTTTAATGTTTTTCTGTTTTATTCCTTGTTGATTTGTTTAAATTCCTTATAGATTCTGGATATTAATCCTTTGTTGAACACAGTTTGCAAATATTTTCTCCCATTCTGTAGGTTGTTTGTTTGCTCTGTTTATAGTTTCTTTTGCTGCACAGAAGCTCTTTCATTTAATTAGGTTCCAATTATCAATTTTTGTTTTTATTGCATTTGCTTTTGGGGTCTTCATCATACGTTCTTTGCCTAGGCCATATCCAGAAGAGTATATCCTAGGTTTTTTTCTAGGATTTTTATACTTTGAGGTCTTATATTTAAGTCTTTAATCCTCTTGAGTTAACTTTTGTATATGGTGAAACTTGATAAGGATCCAGTTTCATTCTTTCTGCTTATGGTTAGCTAGTTTTCTCAGCACTATTTATTGAGTAATCTGATGCCTCTGGCTTTTTTTTTTTTTGCTTTGGCTGTTCAGACACATTCTTTGGTCCCTATGAATTTTAGAAGAGTTTTTTTTTTTTTTTCTAATTCTGTGAAAAATGGCATTGGTAATTTGATAAGAATTGCATTGAATCTGTAGATTGCTTTGGGAAGTATAGGCGTTTTAATTATATAAATTCTTCTAATCCATAGGCATAGAACTTTTATTTATGTGTGCCGTCTATGATTTTTTTTCAGCAGTATTTTGGAGCTCTCCTTATAGAGTTCTTTCACTCCATGGTTAAAGGTATTCCTAGGTATTCTATTTTTGTATGTATGTGCCTATTATAAATGGGATTGTGTTCTTTAAAAAAATTATTCATAATTTTTCTGAGTAAATAGTAGGTATATATATTTATGGGGTACATGAGATGTTTTGATACAGACATGCAATGTGTAATAATTGCATTATGGAAAATGTGGTATCCATCCCCTCAAGCATTTATCTTATATGTTACAAACAATCAAATCATATTTTTTAGTTATTTTTAAATGTACAATTAAGGTATTATTGACTGTAGTGACCCTTTTGTGCTAGCAAATGCTAGGCCTTACTCATCCTTTCTAACTAATTTTTTGTACCCATTAACCATCCCCACTTCACCCCACCAATCTACAGCTATCCATCCCAGCCTCTAGTAAGCATCCTTCTACTCTCTATATCCATGAGTTCAATTGTTTTGATTTTTAGATCCCACAAATAAGTGAGAACATGCAATGTTCATCTTTCATGCCTGGTTTATTTCACTTATACTGACCTCCAGTTCCATCTATGTTGTTGTAGCTGACAGGATCTCATTCTTTTGTATGGCTGAATTGTATTCCATTGTGTATAAGCAGCATGTTTTCTTTATCCGTTCATCTGTTGATGAACACTTAGGTTACCTCCAAATCTTGGCTATTGTGAACAGTGCTACAACAAACATGGGAGTGCAGATATCTCTTCAATGTACTGATTTCCTTTCTATTGGGCATATACCCAGAAGTTAGATTGCTGGATCATATGGTAGGTCTATTTTTAGTTTTTTGAGGACCCTCCACACTGTTCTCCATAGTGGTTGTACTAATTTACATTCCCACTAACAGGGTACAAGGCATCCCATTTCTCCACATTCTCACCAGCATTTGTTATTTCCTGTCTTTTGGATATAAGCCATTTTAACTGGAATGAGATATCTCATTGTAGTTTTGATTTGCATTCTGCTGATGATCAGTGATGTCAAGCACCTTTTCATATGCCTGTTTGCCATCAGTATGTCTTCTTAGAAATGTCTAGTCAAATCATTTGCCCGTTTTTTGATTGGATCATTAGATTTTTCCTAGAGTTGTTTGAGTTCCTTATATATTCTGATTATTAATTCCTTGTGAGATAGGTAGTTTGCAAATATTTTCTCCCATTTTGTGGGTTGTCTCTTCATTTTATTTATTGTATCCTTTGCTGTGCAGAAGCTTTTTAACTTAATGTGATCCCATTCATCCACTTTTGCTTGTTTTGCCTGTGTTTGTGGGGTAATGCTCAAGAAATCTTTGCACAGACCAATGTCCTAGAGATTTTCCCCAATATTTTCTCTTAATAGTTTCATAGTTTGAAGTCTTAGCTTTAAGTTTTAATCCATTTTGATTTGATTTTTGTTTATGGTGAAAGATAGGGGTATAGTTTCATTCCTCTGCATATGAATATCCAGTTTACCCAGCACCATTTATTGAAGAGACTTCATTTTAAACAGTGTATATTCTTGGCAGTTTTGTTAAAAATGAGTTCCCTGTTGATGTGTGGATGTTTTTTCTGGGTTCTCTATGCTATTTCATTGTTTTGTGTGTCTGTGTTTATGCCAGTGCCATGTCATTTTGGTTATTAGAGCACTGTAGTATAATTTGAAGTTAGGTAATGTAATTCCTCCAGTTTTGTTCTTTTTTCTCAGGATAGCTTTGGCTATTCTGGGTCTTTTGTGGTTTTATGTAAATTTTAGAATTTTTTTCTTTTTTTAACTTTGACGTTTGGGAGTACAAGTAAAGGTTTGTTACACAAGTAAATTTCTGTCATGGGGGTTTGTTGTACAGGTCATTTATCACCCAGCTATTAAGACTAGTGCCCATTAGTCATTTTTTTTACTAATCCTCTCCCTCCTCCCACCTTCCGCCCTCCCACAGTTCCCAGTGTGTGTTATTTTCCTCTATGTGTTCATGTTTTCTCATCATTTAGCTCCCACTTATAAATGAGAACATGCAGCATTTGGTTTCTGTTCCTGTGTTAGTTAGCTAATGATAATGGTCTCCAGCTCCATCTGTGTCCCTGCAAATAACATGATCTCATTCTTTTGTGGCTGCATAGTATTCTGTGGTGGATATGTACCACATTTTCTTTATCCAGTGTATCATTGATGGGCATTTAAGTTGATTCCATGTCTTTGCTATTGTGAATAGTGCTACAATGAACATACTCATGCATGTGTCTTTATAATAGAATGATTTTTATTTATTTGGGTATACAGCCAGTAACGGGATTGCTGGGTCAAATGACATTTCTGTTTTTAGGTCTTTGAGGAATTGCCCCCTCCCCACCATCTTACACAATGGATGAACTAATTTACATTCCGACCAACAGTGTATAAGCATTCCTTTGTCTCCAGAACTTTCTAGCATCTGTTATTTTCTGAAATTTTAATAATAGCCATTCTGACTAGTGTGATATGGTATCTCATTGTGGTTTTGATTTGCATTTCTCTAATGATGAATGATGTTTATCTATTTCTGTAAAGAATGTCATTGGTGTTTTGATAGATATTGTTCTAAGTATGTGGGTTGCTTTTGGTAGTATGGACATTTTAACAATGCCAATTCTTTCAGTCCATGAACATGGCAAATCTTTTCATTTTTTGGTGTCCTCTTCAATTTCTTTCATCAGTGTTTTATAGTTTTCATTATAAAGATTTTTCACTTCATTGGTTAATTCTTAAGTATTTAATTGTATTTGTGGTTATTGTAAATGGGATTGCTTTTTAAATTTCAGATTGTTAAATTTTACTGTTACCATATAGAAATACTATTGATTTTGTATCCTGTAAAATACCATATTTGTTTATTAGTTCTAACTGTTTGGTGAAGCTTTTAGGTTTTTCCAAATATAAGATTATATCATCTGCAAACAAGGATAATTTGACTTCTTCCATTCCAATTTGGATGTCCTTTATTTTCTTTCACTTGTCTGATTGCTCTAACTAGGACTTCTTGTATTATGTTGAATAATAGTGATTAAAGTAGGCATCCTCTCCATGTTTCAGATATTAGACTCAGTTTTTCCTCATTCAGTATGATACTAGCTCTGGATCTGTCATATATGGCTTTTATTATATTGACATTTGTTCCTTCTATATGTAGTTTTTATAGAGGTTTTATTGTTAAGGGATATTGAATTTTATAAAATGCTATTTCAGCATCAATTAAAATGATCATATGGATTTTATCCTTCATTCTGTTGATATGATGTATCACACTGATTAATTTGTATATGTTGAACCATTCTAGCATCCCAGAGATCAATCCCACTTGGTGATAATGAATGATCTTCTTAATATATTGTTGAATTCAGTTTGCTAGTATTTTGCTATAGATTTTTGCATCAATATTCATCAGAGATACTGGTCTGTAGTTTTCTTTTTTTCTTTTCTTTTCTTTTTTTTTTTTTTTTTTTTTTT